>NC_082595.1:304473-608947 GCF_030936135.1 Gavia stellata
GGATTTTATTCTCAATTTTCTGTAGCACAAAAATAATGTAGCTCACCTGTTGGAACAGAGGAGAGACAAGAATAGAACATACGTTACTTTCATTCCAGTTCTGGCTTTAAGAAAAATACATGCTCTCCAAAGAATTACGCTTGCTGGCATGCAGATATCTACACACTGAAGCTGCAGAACTTCAGTGATACCAGTCAGCACTACTTAATTAAAATATTTTCAGTTAAAATGTATTGCAAGGTATGAATCACTAAGAAATCTGTTAGGTTTTTAATCCATTTGAACTTCTGGTTTATACTCTAATTCAGGAAGAAAAATAAATCTAAGGTAAACAGTAATTAGTTGAACTTCCTTTTTTTTTTATGCTTTCTAGTAATCTGTCTGTATAAACATACCAGACCATGTTAAAGAGTTCAGCAATTGCAGGCACAACCTAAGCCTTCAGTCTGAAGTTGACTTTGTGCCAGGTTTCGATATCATGGGACTTGGACACAAGATCTTCACCCACTTAAAAGCTGGCTTGTGCTCTTGTTTTGATGTCTTTGTACGTTTACAAAGAAAACACTGGTGTAGGTTCTTTTTTACCAATGTATCTAAATACTTGTGAAGAGCTGAGATTGAATAATTCCTAAGCGTTTTTTTCACCAGTAGCTTTTGTCTTAACTTTCTTATAATACTCTGCAGCATGCTCTCAACCTCTTTCTTACAAATCCGTTCTCTAATACCTGTCAATCTTCCAGCTCCTGCGTGTGCATATGGTGCTGGATAATACATCCTTTTCTGCTGAGTCCTCCCTGCCCCAGGACCATTGTCATCTGAGCCTGGTCAGCATTCTGAAGTCAGAATGCAAGGAAGGAAAGGGCTGGATCTCACTGAAATCTTGATTAAAAAAAATTCCTCCCCATCTTCTGTGGTGGTTTGGAGCGTGTGAGTGTTCTATCAAGCTTCCTGGAGCTTACTGCAGCCACTGTTGTTGAGCTTTCCAGAAGGCTGCACCTAAGGACTTACTGGCTTGGCTGGGCAAGCCGCTTCCACTGGTTTTCTTGGCCCTATACTTGGCTGGGAGTAGGGAGCCAGCCATCTTCTCATGCTTATCTGGCTCTGGCTTTCTCATCCCAGCTATATTATTGAGTCTTACTGCATTAAGCCCTGCAGTTATTTAGCATCCTGCATCTCGCTGCTTCTCCCAGAGCCCATTACAGCCTCCACCCCTCATTCATTTCTTAGTTCCATAGCATGCATACGGCTTACTGCATGCTCACAGGACTATCCAAAACTGCTTTGCAGCATTTGCACGCGATCCCTTTTACCATCTGTCACAAGTACTCTGCTGCTGATCTCTTTTCCTATTTGCAAGACAGGCAGGCAGGCTCCAAAATAATTTCTTTGTTTGCTTTTCTCTCTCTGTCTTCTCTTGGATGAAGTTATGCTAGACTCACTTGAAAAGTTCAGTGTTAGGTGTGATTGAGAGCCAGTCAGCCTAGCCAAGGAAAAATATATTCCTCAAAGAAAAAAGGGCTAAACGTATGACTTTGAGGAGGTGTTCTCGCTTCGTCTCTCCTTTCCAAAGGTGTCATTTCTGTCTCACTTAAAACTCTTCTCATGGAGCTTCAGAGAAGGAAGAAGCAACTTTGAAGTTGTGTCTGCATTCACATCTGCTTCTGTTCACTGCGTCCATGGTATCAGCACACTGACCAATTGACATTGTTAGCACTGCAAGGCAGAGGTCTAGCACCGCTTTGGAGGTTTTTGATAAGCCGTTGTGGCTTTAATAACAGAAAGGGTAAACTCCATCAAATGTAAGTTACTCAGGCTAAACTAGGAAGACATGTAAGAAAATGTGCAAGTTTGTCCAGGCTATTCTGGCAGAAGAAGAGGGAGTGCAAGGCCCGTGGGTACTTAAACAGTCTCCTTTTCATTTTCTGTGATTATAAACAGCTTGCGTAGAAAGGGCTATAACCAGTTCCAACTTTGCTCATCCTGTGATGTGCAAAACTTATCTTACCTTTTCAGTCACTGTTAATACTTCTTGTTCTGAACCAACAAGAGCATAATCTATTTGGCATATTAAAAGGGTTTTTTGGTGTTTTTGTTTGAAGTAAGGAACATGAAAGCATGGGGTACTTGGGTAGCAGAGTACTGTTGAACTAGGAGGGCTATTGTAATCGCAGAGCAGCTGCACTGACAGTAATGTTTTCACCACAAGGAAAATGAAGTCTTTGTGCAGTAATGTAGAAGGCTATCAGATCTGGAAAATATTTCTGTGAGTCTGTCTGCAGGCACATCAGCTGGAACCAGCTGAGATTACAGGTCATGAATTGGGAAAATAAAATGTTTTCCAGGATAGTTAGTTTGTAAAAATGGGCTGTATTTTACTCCTGGTAAAGGCTAAATTCCGTTGCGCAGCTATTGACTTGATATACTGGTAGTTAACTGTCTCCTGTTCTGTTCATTGAGCGCAAGTGAAATTATTAAAAATAAAACCAACAAACAAACCCAAACAAAATCATGTTTACCTTTTAATCAAAGCAACTAACAAATTGATTGCTGCTTCTCTAATCCTGAACTAAGAAATTCTTTTTTTTTTTTTTTTTTCCTGGACTCAATTCTGAGTGCAGCATCCCATGAGAGATGTCTGTCTGCTATAAAACTGATGTTTGGCTATTAGGTGAATCCTCTGCTCTGGCTAATGTCTGCCCTCCTGTTGAAAAAGGAGGATTCCTGCACTGCTCAGAGCTGCTCCTGTGTTGCTGATACGCAGATCAGGAGCCAGGACCCAGTTGGATGAGTAAACATTACCCAGTTCTGCTGCACTCCTTGCACAGCGTCCTTGCATTTTGAGAATGCACTTTTTTTTTTTCCTGTAATGTATTAGTATTTCTCTAACCTCGCTCTTTTAATCTTCTGACCTACCTGTGATACTAAGTATAAGATGCTGTTTACTGACTCTTCAGGTTCCTGAATACTTGCATCTATGTATATGTGATGCATTGTATTCACATGATGATTGCTGCACAGGCATTAATATTCTTAGATGTAGAATACATGCATTTTTTCATACACAATGTAATACTTGAGTGTTTAAACACCTTGGTGTTGTTATTGCTAAAGCAAATGCTAATAATAAAGGGGAGAGAATTTTTTGGTACAGAATGCCAAGGTACAGCATGTAGCTTGAAGTGTTTCATCTTGTAAGCAGCAGAGATCTTCTTTTAAAGTCTTAAATCCCTTCTAACATTTACCCCACCACAATGGTAGATGATGTCTGGGATTAGATATACGCTCCTTGGCATCAGAAGTTGGCATGAACCTGTCAAAAGCTGAAACTGTTATCCTGAGTTGTCTAGATACTTCAGTCTAAAGCTGAACTAAGTTATTTCTTCCAGAAAAGAAAATCTTCATAGTTGATTCCCTAGCTGACTTTCAAGTCTGTTTAGCTGCTTTTAACAGTTATATTTTCCTGAGTAAACATAGTCCATTTTCAGTCTTCGTAATGTATTCGGGGGGATTAGTTTCTTTTGTTCTGCAAGAAAGATACAGATGGTGAACCATTTTAGAAAAAGAAACATCTTTGCACTTACTGATAAGTGATATACTGTAATATATTGATCTTATTATTGTCCTTTTCCTCTTTTATTTTTCTCTTAGGCAGAAAACCTTCTACTTGATGCAGACATGAACATTAAAATTGCAGACTTTGGGTTTAGTAACGAATTTACAGTCGGTAATAAACTGGACACATTTTGTGGAAGCCCGCCTTATGCTGCTCCTGAACTTTTCCAAGGAAAGAAATACGATGGTCCTGAAGTGGATGTGTGGAGCCTTGGGGTGATTTTGTACACACTAGTAAGCGGATCATTGCCATTTGATGGTCAAAATCTAAAGGTACAGTTACAAAATGAAAGCTTGGCTTTTACTCTCTTTAAATCTTCTATGGCATTAGTCGGGTCACCTTTTAAAACTTTATTTTAAAGGAACTGAGGGAGCGAGTACTGAGGGGGAAGTACCGCATTCCATTCTATATGTCCACAGACTGTGAAAATCTACTTAAGAAGCTACTAGTACTGAATCCAATAAAACGAGGCAGCTTGGAAGTAAGTACTTTTATCTTGGAAAAAAAAGGATTTTCAGATTAAGAAAGAATAAAATATAACAATTGCTTAAGAATTCTTTTTTTTTCACTACAGGTACTTTCTTCCTGTTTTAAGGGCTCAAAAGTCTTGTTAAATAAAATTAAAAAAGAGGAACAGAGTGCAGCTTGAAAATGGGAAGTGTTAATGAATGAAAGTCTAACCTTAATTGTAGCTGACTAAAGACTATCGTTTAAGAGCATTTCCAAGTGCAAACTGCTCCTGTTTGTTTCCGGCAGATAATGGAGCTAGTTCAAAATGTGTGGAAAGCAGGACAAGATTGTAAATATCTTCCGCTTGGAATTTTTCAAAAAAACAAAACCAGTAGCAGGCAGTACCATAAGCATTTTTGATTTGAATTACCATTTCTTCTAGCATGACTTCTTAAAAAGGATAGATACAGGAAGAGTAAATGTGATAGAAAACTACGTGGGGTTTTTGTTCGTTTTAGTGCCATAATACAGATATAATTCAAAGAGTTCTTAGTGTTTAAGCTAGTAATTGCTAGTTATTTCTGTTCAGTCCTTTCTTTTCCCCCTTCTGGTAGGTTTGTTTCTGAATAGCCGGAAAATTAACATATATAATAGTATCTGCTGTGTCACTCAGCTAAAATCTGTTTTGAGGATTTCTACTGAGTTATGATTTTTTTTTTTTGGTTAGTAAATTAGGTTTTCTCTTCATGGGATGCAGAGAATATCTGTGCATAATTTGTAAGGTGTCTAAAAGGTTCAGTGTCTTTAAGGGCTGTTTTGTTCAAGTTTGCTGTTTTGGCGTGTACTTGCTGGATAACTCTGGAGCAGGTATTTAACGAATATTTTGTGTAGAGTTCACTCTAAATGCTGCTCTGTTCTATTTTGTGAATTCTTTAACAAAGAGAGACTTTTAAAAATAACATGTACTTACCATAGAGATGAAAGTAGAGCAGAAGATAAACAGAATGGTTTTAAAATAGTATTTGCATGAGTTAATCACCAGTGACCTTTTTTTCATCTTCCTATGCATACTTGTGCAGCAGTGGATGGTGTTCCAGAGAATAAATCCCATTTAAGCAGCTTTTTATTTGTAGTGGCATGACTTATGCTTCCTGGTGTGGATGCTACCTGTGCAAGGCAGCATGGAGTTACTGAGCTCTGTCTGCATGCAACGTATTTCAAGCTGATGCTGATTTGTGACTTGTTATAAATAGTTTTAACTTGAATAAAATCTGCACTGAAGAGAGTAGTGAATGGTGGCTTCTACTTCGCTGATACTCATTAATTATGTTGTATTTATTGCTGTCTAGACAGCATAGTGATAAGAGCGTAGTCACTCGAAGATGATGAAAGATGGCTTTTTTCCGGTGTCGTGTTTAAGTTTTAGGAAAATAGATTTTCCTTTTATTGTACTTTCTTCTGGATTTTCAGCAGTTTCTCTTCAGATCTAATTTCACTTTCATTCTAGATATTGTAGTGTTCTTCTAAAATTCCTTCCTGTCCCTGGAGAGAGATGTTGGATAGCAGCCTCGCTGGAACGGCATAGTTGTCAGATTGTATGGAAGAGAGCGAGTAAATGTTATGTGTGACGGGGGGTCTTGAGCCAGTACCAAAATACTGAGCATTGATCAGTATGCTCATCTGAGGGAGAGAGACATCACAAACTTTTTTAACATGAATGTTCCTGAAATCACGTTTGTTGAATTAGAAAGCTATGGTATGTGGTTTGGAAAGAAATTACTATTTCTTCTGTCTGAGCACTTCTAAACATATATATCTAGAATTAAAGTATATATTTATTAGAAGTTTCTGAAAGTGGAAAGATCATCTCATCTTAGGTGGGGAGGATTTTTGTTTGTACTTTGTCTTTTGTTTATTTGCTCAGTCCCAGCCATACACCCGCTCAGTTCCCATACATGTTTTTCCCAGACCACCCAATAGGATGTTTGTCAGCGACATTAGCATCAAAGTTGAGACTGACACAGGATCAGCACCATATGGGTTAGGCTTAGCACTCTTGCTCTGGTAAGGACCAGGCAAATTTTTATTAAAATGGTTCATCTAGATATTTTCATGGTTGCAGCAGAGAGAAAACATTTTAGAAGCAAGAGGATGTTGTTATAAAATAGTAAATCTTCACAGGAAGAGATGGGAAAAATGCATTGTCAGAAAATACGTGGATCTCTCTTAACTATCAGGATTTCTACAAATTCCTCCTGCCCCCCCTCAGTCTTCAATTCTTTGCAAAGCAACACTATGTGAAATTCCTACAGAACAGATTTATGTTTACAAAGAGTAATAAAGCAAATAATTTTGAGACAGACAGGTCTTGAGCCAGGCCAGATTTTTATTAGATAGTCTTCCTGAAAATTGAGGGAAACCTCCTCAATAATACCTAGTTGGTTGAAATTCATTTTGGGTCGATTTTTAACTACCCTGACCAAGGCTGCTGCTCTTTAATCAGCTGACTGGAAGCCCAGCTGAACTTACACAGATGTAATATTGATCCTGGAATTGGATCATTTGTGCCACTTCAAAATGCTTGATTGTAAGAGCCTGTTTTAAGAGTTGTACAGTAACTCAGTACGCCTATGAGATCATGTGTTTAAAAGACAGAAGCTAGCAAAAGTTTAGATATTTAACAGATGGAAACCTAGAGCAGATTACACTGAACTATAGATCCACCTACTGAAGAGACAGGAAAAACTGTAAGTGGAAATTGTTAGGTTTGCCTATCAATTCAGGAAGGATCAAGAAAGGGAGGTAGGATTTGAGCAGTGAGATTCCTGTCATCCAAACACCTCATCATGCTGAATCTTTAGATTTAATTAACAGTATCTTTAAAAAAATTGTAATTGCAGATACTGCATAGTACTCTTTGGGGGGTCTATCATATTACTGCAAGGCTACAAATACATAACCAAAGTCTGTTGTCAAATAGACTCATGCTCTCTGTGCCAGAAATGCAATATAACAATACATGTTCACAATCCCTTCCCCTTTATACACCTCAAAAGCCAAAAAAATCAATTCTATGGCAGAACTTTGAACAAATCTTTTAAGTCTTACTGTCAGCAAAATGTTAACTGGCCCAAGTACAAAGTTCTGTATTGTTCTTGTAAGGATACAGCTATTTGGGTCTGCAGCACTACATACAATTTGGCAGCAGCACTACATATGAAGAATTTCATTATATCAATGGAAAATTGAGTCTTTTGCTCTTTGTGAGAAATAACTTAATTCGGTATTTGCGAGGCATATTTGGAGCCTGTGGGAAACTTGACTTGCTGGCACTTGTTTCACTCTTCTGTCAGTCTGGTGAGCCATGTTAGCATCTGTCCCTAAAGAGGCATGTGTGCCAGTTGCTGTAGGTGGGAAAATATTTTTAGCTGTTTTAAAAAAGATGAATATGTCCTTAAGGAGCAATTGTGGTGGTCGTGATTAGGGATTCCAGCTGATCAATCTTGTAGGCACATAAAAGATCCAGGCCACAGCAGAAGGAAATTTTCCAAAGAATGCAGGAGAAATTTTTAAATATCTGCATGGCATAGGGAGAGTTAAGAGGCATTTCTCCTTCCAGCCAAACTGTGAACGTATTTAGGTCAAGTGCAGTGAGAAGATCCATAGGAAAAAATGACCAGTTGGCATCACGATCTTGAAATGAATGACTGTAGGAAGCATCGGCATGCTCCTGAAATATTCCTTAGTTTCTAAACACTTCCTTTGTTATTATTTGAAGGAGTTATTTATTGTGATAGAGTTGGTATTGTAGTAACATCTAGTGATCTTAACCAAGATTAGGGCACGAGTGTCAGGCACTCGGCAAGACAAGATTAAGAGACGGTGGAACTGCAGGGTACAAAATGAAAGATTTTTCTGTGTTGGAACTGCAGGTTTATTTCTCTCGGTAGTTTTTCTGATATTTTGGGTGAGGGGGTTGTATTGTAAAGGGTAAATAGTAGGGGGGATTCAACTAATGGGGGAAAAAAAAGGATGTGAAAGATAAAATAAGAAACTGTAAGATATGAGGGGAAAAGGTGTGAGGGAAAGAACAGCATTCAGGTTATTATGAATTTTAAGTTGGTTTTGCCCAGACCAGCTAGCACAGATTTAGTCCGGTATAGTAAATGGCATATTGATCTAAAGGTTGTTTCTTTTCTTAGCAAATTATGAAGGATCGGTGGATGAATGTTGGCCATGAAGAAGAAGAACTAAAGCCATATACTGAGCCTGAACCAGATTTTAATGACACCAAGAGAATAGGTAAGACTTTTACAAGGATGTTGCATCTGATGTACATAGGCAATTTTATCTTGTAAGTCAAACTAAACTCTCTTAACAAATGTGAGATACAATCTCATCACACAAGTAAAATGTTTTCTTTTTATTTAAATGAGAAATTTCATTACAATGCCCTCCTTATAACTACTGTTGTGACTTCACTGAGCTGACATGAATCTCTGAGCACAGCGAAAGACAAATAAGATTACAGAATTCAACAGGCAGAAGGAAACAGACTTTGTTATGAGGGCAACAATTTTTATCCGCTGCAGTCAGAGAAAGATACTGTGTTCGCCTGTAGCTATTCATAGTTTCTATTTGCCAGTGTTTTATTTGTATGTTGAATAATACTGAACTATGTTGAATAACATAGTTGAGAGTTTTCAAGAAGAAAATAACAATGAAAGAGGGAAGTTGTAGCCTTTTTGATTTTGCTCAGCAAAGATGATGCTGGTTGAGTTGAATCCTCGTTACCAGTTAAATTATAAGGGTTTTTTCTATTTTCATTGCTCTTAAATTGTCAGTAAACCCAAGCACTTATTCTGCTAATGTATCTAGCTTTTTTTTACTTTTAGACATTATGGTCACAATGGGCTTTTCAAGAGAAGAAATCCATGAATCTTTAGTAAACCAAAAGTACGATGAAGTCATGGCTACTTATCTGCTTCTAGGTAGAAAACCACCTGAAGTAAGTGCCACCTAATTTACATCTTCTATTTTGGCCTTTATATCTGGCTGGGTTGAATATTCTGGTTGTCAGTGGCTTTTTAATGAACTATTTTGTAACATCTTTAAAAAAAAAAATTGTGATTGATAACTTATTAATATCATCTTGGGTATCTTGTTAGTTCCCATATGAAGAAATAGACTGAATATGAATATAGTATCTTCACATTTGCTTGTAAATATGTTGAATTGCCTTTTTAAAAAGCTAGCTGCTAATCTGAAGTGGCATGACTTCTAAGTGCTGAGTCTTCTTCCTGTCATGTGTGTTTACAGCTAAAATCTGAAATAGTTAATCTAACTAGAGCAATTATTCTTCTAACTACTAAGTGACATCCTTTAATTCTCAGAAATGTACTCATCCTTTCTCACTCATATACTATATTATAGTATGTTTTGTTATTTAATAAATAATTGCATCATAGTCATTAATAAATTTGTGATAGAAGATCTTTTGACTGTTTTGGAACTAGAGGGATCGTAGATCTTTTGGGACCACAAGGATTTTCAGGAAATCAAGCAGAGACCAAGGCTTTCTTTTTGAAGGATTTTTTTCCTTCTGCTTCATTGGCCTTCCTTCATTTCCAAGATAGTGTAGATCTGATGTGTGCATCCTTGAGTGCATTTTCCCACAACATCTGTGAACCAGAATTCCCTTGTGATGGAAGAGCATGGAGGGAATCTGTCTAAAATGATTTTTGACTCAAACTGCTTGGAAAGAGGATATTTCTTTTCCACTGCTCTTACTTACAACGTATGCTTCTTGGATATCAACAAACCAGTGGCTGAGTTACATACCTTATAAAGATGTGTTGAAGGCCATGAAGAATCCTTGAATCAGTAGCGCTTGCTTTTTTAGCCCTTCTGACTCAATCTGATGCATTTTGAAATTGTTCTGAAGCTATACATGCTCTTTTAAACTTCTTTTTGTTAAAAAAAAGGCAGGGGGAGCCATTCTTTGGCATAGGTTTTAAAATAGCACGGGTTTTGTTACTGTCAAGATTCTTCTAATTTTATTTTGAGTATTCATTAACTTCTTAGCTTTAGCTGCTTGTTTTTTAAAGCACATGAAACACAGATGAAGTGATAAAAGTCATCTTTAAGAAAATTAAACTCTGGAAACAATTTTAAATTTTAAAAAAGTGCCTTTGATTGGAACTCTTTGCTTTAGTATGTCATAAAAGTACCAGTAACGTTGAATTTTGTTTATGCTGTGAAAATCTGTTTTTCTTGTAGTTTGAAGGAGGCGAGTCCTTGTCCAGCAGCAACTTAGGTCAAAGGTCTCGTCCTAGCAGTGACCTCAACAACAGTTCTGTGCAGTCTCCCGCTCACCTGAAGGTCCAACGGAGTATATCAACTAACCAGAAACAACGGCGGTTCAGTGATCATGGTGGGGATGACATTCCAACAAGTAAAGTAACATACACAATTTAAGTCTGAATGTGCAGTGTTTTGTGAACCTGGCAGGTCCACCACTCTGTGCATTTGTTGTGTATCTCATCGTGCTCCACTGTGATGCTTTTATTTGTATGAACGCTTCTATGGTAAATCTGGGTCAATGTAATTTACAGATTTAATTTTTTGGACTTGTTACTTGGTTGACTCACTAAATAAGAGCTTGAGGATGTTTCCTGTTTAGGAAGTAATGGCAAAATATTGGTCTGGATAAACTCAAAGGCAGCAAACCATTATGTTTATCAGTACCTTTGGAGTTGGGGCCAAACTGTTTGTTTCCAAGAGACAACAATTTTACCAAGTATTCAGGAAACATTTTCAGGTGAAAGTGCTTACATCAAAAAGGAGTGCATATTTAAAACATTAAATGAAAGGTGATTTTTTTCTTTTTTCTCAGAGAACTGTCAAATTACTAGAACTATCTGTAAAATGTTTGGCCCTTTTCTCTGCCTAATTTACATTGTTATGTCTAATTTTTTTCCCCGTTCTCTTACTGTTCTCCCTCTGAGTTAGTGTGTTGTTGTTTTTTCCAAAAAAATAACCAGTATTGTGAAGATCATCAGCTGATGCGATTTTATTTCAAGGGAGTGTAAAAATCTACTGATGGAGGATTTGCCCTAGAGCAAGTATTTTAAAGAATGATGAGGGGGAAAGAACTGTAATTTTTCCAAGTTCAAACATGCTTTTAAACAAAGGGGGTTCAGGGGAAAAGGATCTTTTATAGTGTTAAGAGGAAAAGATATGTGGCAGAAAGTACTAAAAAAATAATTTGAAAAGTATCCTCTGATTCCTTTTTTCATAATATTGCACAAATTCCATGGGTTTAAAATGAGAATTAAAATACTCTTCTAGGTTTTACTTATTGATGTGAAATGGGAACTATTTCTGAACTGCAAATTGGTAATGAAGAGAGAGTGGGTAAAAAGAACGTAGGCTGTCAAAGCTCAATTTAATAGGTTGGTATATGTGCTGAGTTTGCAGTCATAGTTGTTCAGATGCTTTTTTTGGACTCAGGGAATTATTTTTAGACTATTTTGGCCAAGAAAAATGCAGTGATTATTTTTAGGTATTTATTAATACTTTTTTTATTTGGCAGTTGGTCCCTCAATTCCTCCTGCTGTGTCATACACAAAAAGGGCTCAGGCAAATAGTGTGGAAAGTGAGCAGAAAGAAGACTGGGACAAGGATGTCTCACGCAAACTTAGCAGCACTACAGTAGGATCCAAAGGAGAGATGGCTGCAAGTCCACTTGTGGGTCCAGAAAGAAAGAAATCAACTACAGTTCCCAGTGTGAGTGTGTGCGCTTTTGGCTTGTTATATTTATTTTACCATATTTAAACAAAATCTGCAGCATAAGGTTACTATAGACACAATGGTTACTGAGTAAGCCACAAAGTCTATTTCTGGTAACTTTTGCTGGCAGACAGAAATAGGCTCCAGTGGATGTCTTTTAAAATAAACCTTTCCTTTCCCCCCACAACTTTACTTTTTCTAACACTAACATAACAGTGAGCACGAGAATGTCTGCACTTGGACAAACTGAAGATCTGTCAAGACAAATAGTGGATATTTAGGGAAAGAACGTAAGAACACAGCCAATACAGAGTGCTCTTTTTCTGGTTTCTAATGCTTCTGTATCTACAAGGAAGTCCAGGGACTTCCTGAATTGGAGATTTCATCTGAATAATCCTACGTAATATCCCTCGTGAACATTTTCTCTGTGAATTTGTCTGTTTAGCTTTCTGAAACAACTTCATTTTGAACTTCAGAAATGGGGTGAGGTGAGGAGGACCAACCCACTTTTTCCCTGGTGTGCGTGCCTGTTGATGTTATGAGTTTCAACCTGGTTTTTGTATTAAGAAATTATTAATTTTCTAGTTCTTCTGTTACCATATCATTCGTAGTTTATAAACCCCTATCACATCACTGCCTCAGGCATCTTTGTTTCAAATAGAAGAGTCTGTGTCTCCTAATGTGAAAACATCTACTTTGCCTTGTGGAAGTTCATGTGCAGTAGTATCAGTGTTCAGGATACACAATGAAAAAATATTGCATAGTGTTTAAACAGCTACTTAGGAGCAAGAGTTCGGGGCGGGGGGAGGCGGGAGGGAAATACCCATGGATAATAATTTAAGATTCAGTTCTACTTTTTGCTGTTTAAGAGACCCACTGTATTAAATACGAAAATTCTAGCCATCTTTTAGTACAGTAGACAAGCAGCAGGAATTCTCATTGTCCTTTGGGATTCTGTGTACTGGCTCAAATCTTGGATATTCTGGGATAGCCATTTCTGCTAGAATTCTCTTAAACAAAATAAATGTTGAAGTTCATTTAACTCTTAATGTTCTGCAGATGGTGTCTGCAACACATCCGCAGATGCTTTAAATATTTTTTTCAAATTTTAAATAGAGGTTTTTTCCCCAAAAAAAGTGTCTTTGAAATTATGGCTGTGTGGATTGCATGCAGGAACTTGGAGTCTTCTGAGATTAGATTTCATATCTGAGCTTTCCTAAAACTATGTTGCCCCAAACCTGATTACAGTCATGTATGGTACAAGCTGATATGTCAAGGGCATTTCTCTGCTTTGTGAGAACTAATTAAATGGAGTATCTTTGCTATGAAGAAAGAGAAATTGATTTACTTGCTAAAGGCAACTTCAGTTATTTGTACATTTTTAGCTCTGTTACTATTTTGGGGACTTTGTGAAAGGCTTTGTGATGGGCACAATTAAGGAATAGTTGTGTTTCACTGCAACAGTAGCAATTGAGCAGCTACACAGAAAAAAGTGAATTTGTTTTTAAACTCAAACATTTAAAAAGAACAAAGCTAATTTAATGTGGATAATTTTAAAATACTTTTGTGTAACTTCGAGGATAACACGATGTTAGGGAAGGCAGGATTTCTTAAAAACATAGACTAATATGACTGAAGGTGATAACTAACTTAGGAGAGTTTAATTTCAAAACAGGTACTGCCGTTGTTAATGTTCCTTACGAATTGGCTTTGAAACAGTTTATTCAGTAGTCTCTGCAGGGTGATATTAATGCCAAAGAGCTGTAGATGAGGGAGACCTAAACACTCAGTAAATCTTGTAGAGTTCATGATGTCCTACAGTATCCGAGTTTAGTGTATTTGAAATCTTTTGCCAACATGCATCAGGATGTAATGTTAGCATTTTGCAAACCTGTCCCACCCCAAATTCAATATGTACTGTATTAAAAACTGAGAATTGTACGTCATGTACTGCAAGTAAGTCTTCAGCGGCTAATTTGTGCGTGGTAGGGGGAGGAGGAGAATGTTTGTAGGTATTTTATGAAGTGTGTGCAAACTGAAATTAGTAACAGAAAGTAAGTCCCATCAATGTTCATTGCTACAAGACCTATTTGCCATGTTATCTGCATCATAATTTCTGGGTTGACAGACACAGATCGATAATATTTTCATTTTTTTCTTGAAAACCCTTTTGACGGGGGGCAGCAAACTGTAAGGCTGGAGCTCTGGTTGGCTGCTTAATGTGCACAGGGAAGTCTTTCAACCAGACAGACGGATGTGTTCTCTGTGATTCCAGTTTGTTACTTTGATCCCAGAGACAAATAATTCAGTAGCACAGTATGTGGGAATTGGATAATAATACTTAGTAAAGCAAGTGTCAGCAAAAATTAAATCTCTCTGTTCTCTTTTAGCGTACTCTCAATTGTACAGTAATAAAGTGGTGAGTGAGCTATTGGAAAAAAAATAGCTGATGATTATAAATGATTTGTGTCAACAGATTAACCTAGTTCATTTGAAGACATTAAGAACATACATAAGCATCTGAAACTCCATTTTTGATTTACTTCCAATGCTTACATTTTTGCACGACATAATATATAGTAGAAGAAAGTATTTAATTTTAGTCTTAATTTTCTTCTAGAACAATGTATTTTCTGGTAGTGGAATGACAAGAAGGAACACTTACGTTTGTGAACGTTCTTCAGATCGCTATTCTGCAATACAGAATGGGAAGGACAACAGGTATTCTTCAGCTTTTCTTGCTTGTTAATTTGGGTACAAGAACTGAGACATAGAAGTAGTAGGTTTATGTAATTAATCAGTACCATTATGAAGCATGGTGTCAAATACATGAAGTCCAACTGTATGTTTTCATCTTGTCTTCCACTGCAGTTTCTGTGTTTGTGATTAAATTTATAATTGAATGTGTAGATCTACCTTTGCCTCTTTTTATGGAATCACGTTTATTACCAAGGATTGTCTTCCAACACGGCTTAAAGTAACTATGCTCACAACTAAGTAGGCAATTCTGCTGTGGAGAACTTCAGATGAATCACCCTAACATGTAGTCTCATCCTTTTTCATTTCTCCTAGTAGTCACTCAAAGTTGAAATTAAGACTTGTCGATCCTTTTCAATATCATTTTTTGGCCTAAATAATATTTTAGTAGTGATGGTAACCAATTTGTATCTGTATGTGGGATAATAATTACACTCAGTTTGGTATGTTTCGTTAAATACTCTTGTATTTAACACTGTCACGATTACTTTTTTAAAAGTGTTCTCTGTTCATCCTTGGTGTTAGTTAACCCCTGTACCTGACTGAAAAATAAAACATTGACTTTAGTTGAGAGTAATAAAAAATTGATTTTGTTTGTTTGTTTAAAGCAATAGATCCTACTCTGATTTTTTTTTTTTAAGCTATTTAAATAAAACAGTTAAGCTAAAATGGACCAAAAAATCCCTGGCATGAAATAACATAATCTAGTAATGAGGCATTTAATTTTGGAAATAGGAAAAGTATAGAGCTGTTGATCTATATTAAAATGATGAACTATGGTACATATAAAGTACAGCTATTAAAATTGCTTTAAGGATGTATGTTAAAAAGCACAAAATTAATTTCCAATATTGATTTCAAATTTAGATGCGTGTTTTCAAAAGTGTCTTTCCACGTTTTTTAATACTAGTTAAAATATTTTAACAACTCTTGTAACAATCCTTTTTAAAAAAGAAAGACGATAACACACATTGTTTAGATTTAGAGTTATACTAAAGTAGATTTTTCTGATCTTGCAAAGATTGATAAAGTTTTTCTTTTGACAGATTTAATACCAAAACCACTATAATGAGAAGGGATTTTATTTTGAATTTTTCCATTTTACAATTTTTTATATTTTACTGTAGTATTGAAAAGACAGCTGACTTAATCCCTATTCCTTCCATCAATGCAATGAATATGCTCGGTTCTTATCCTTCATTTTTCAGAACATGCTCAAAGAATTTTCTTTTGAGTTGTATTTTTGCCTTTCCTAACGTACATTCTGTTGCAGTTCGATTTGGTGTAGCTGAACATCTTGCATCAGTGGATTATTCATCTGAAATCTTTACCTCTTTGCTACAGATATTATTTAGCTTTGGGACTGTTGTTGCTAATACATTATTCATGCAATTTCATTTATGCTTGTAGAGGCAAAGCTATAGTTTGGCTTAAGTCATTTGACTTTTGTTTTAATAATTAATAACACAGTAGTTTTGCCGCTACTTTCATCCCTTCCTTGCCCCTTAGGCGAAGCAGAAATAAAAGTACCGGTGGAAGGAACTGTATCTTGAAAGGGTTGGCTCAGCCTAGCAGTGGCTGGGATAGAGAGCTGGTACAGAAGGTGAATATTTTTGCTTGAAGCAGAGCAGACCATTTTTGTTTCTCTTGGCAAGCAGCCGCAGATGCTGCTCTGCGAGGCTCGGGAAAGAGCCGTCCCTCGCCTGGGGGGAGCACTGCCTTCTTCTGGGGTTGTGGGCAGACTTTTACATCATGTCTCTGTTGGAGGAGTAAGCTCTTGAGTGAGCTTTTACAGCTTTTCAAAATTTTGCTTCACTTTCAATGCTTATTTGAAGGCAGGTTGAGGGGTTTTGGTTATCATGCACCTGTAGGGATTTCATCTTTTGGAAGACAGCCAGCATGGCAGCCCCAGGTACTGATAACAAGAGGATTTTTCAAATTGCAGTGCTGTCACTGTCAGAGGCATTTATGGCATATTGACATTCTCGAAGGTATTGAAGATGTCTTTCAGAAATGAATACAATCTTGTGTTGATGAAGAAGTGTAGTATTCTCCTAGAGAAGCTGGCGGCCTGTGGTTTAGACAGGTACACTCTTCGCTGGGTAAAAAACTGGCTGGATGGCCGAGCCCAGAGGGTTGTGGTGAATGGGGTGAAATCCAGCTGGCGGCCGGTCACAAGCGGAGTCCCCCAGGGCTCAGTTTTGGGACCGGTCTTGTTTAATATCTTCATTGATGATCTGGATGAGGGGATAGAGTGCTCCCTCAGCAAGTTTGCAGACGACACCAAGTTGGGAGGGAGTGTTGATCTGCTTGAGGGTAGGAAGGCTCTGCAGAGGGATCTGGACAGGCTGGATCGATGGGCTGAGGCCAACCGGATGAAGTTCAATAAGGCCAAGTGCCGGGTTCTACACTTCGGCCACAACAACCCCAGGCAACGCTACAGGCTTGGGGATGAGTGGCTGGAAAGTTCCCCCGCAGAAAAGGACCTGGGGGTGTTGATCGACACCCGGCTGAATATGAGCCAGCAGTGTGCCCAGGTGGCCAAGAAGGCCAACGGCATCCTGGCTTGCATCAGAAATGGTGTGGCCAGCAGGAGCAGGGAGGTGATCATGCCTCTGTACTCGGCTCTGGTGAGGCCGCACCTCGAATACTGTGTTCAGTTTTGGGCCCCTCACTACAAGAAGGACATTGAGGTGCTGGAGCGTGTCCAGAGAAGGGCGACGAAGCTGGTGAGGGGTCTGGAACACAAGTCTTATGAGGAGCGGCTGAGGGAGCTGGGGTTGTTTAGCCTGGAGAAGAGGAGGCTGAGGGGAGACCTTATCGCTCTCTACAACTACCTGAAAGGAGGTTGCAGAGAGGTGGGTGTTGGTCTCTTCTCCCAAGTGACTAGTGACAGGACTAGAGGAAATGGCCTCAAGTTGCAACAGGGGAGGTTCAGGCTAGACATTAGGAAAAAGTTCTTCACTGAGAGAGTGGTGAAACACTGGAATAGGCTGCCCAGGGAGGTGGTAGAGTCACCCTCCCTGGAGGTATTCAAGGAGCGTGTGGATGTGGCATTGTGGGATGTAGCTTGATGGACATGGTGCTGTGTGGTGTTGGGTGGGTTGTGGCTTGTTATTGTTGTTGTGTGGCGTGGGTTTTGTGGTTTTGTTTTGTTTTGTTTTGTTTTGTTTCCCCCCCCCCCCCCCCCCCAGGTTGGACTCGATGATCTTACAGGTCTTTTCCAACCGTACTGATTCTGTGATTCTGTGATAACATCCAAGGTGTTACCATGATAGAAAATGAAGTGATTAGAAATATAGACTTGAGGCTACCAATGTTTTGTTAGTCTTTCATCATTCCTTAGTGATATAACACCTCTAACTATTTAATGGCTGACACATGGAAGAACTTAATCAGAATGGAAAGGAATTTTTTTCCTCTCCTGAGGATATTTTGACCACTTACCAGAATTTCAAAATTGGCAACTTTTTGGTAAATAAGGGGAAAAGATAATTCAGAATTGCTTTCATGGCTGTTGAGTGGTTGCTGCCTGTTGACCTTCTCTTCCATAGGTCGGGGCTTTCTGATGGAGCTACCTTTCCCTTAAAACACTGTGGAAAAGTCCAGAGGAAAAGTACAACTTGGTCCTTTAAAAACACAGTCACTTCCAAGTGATAATGTGACAGCAGTTCCAAATGTTTCAAGTTTTAGGTGTTTGAGTTTTAACTGAAAAGAAGGGTATTCACTTCACAAAAAGAGAGTCTATTTAATCAATCTAGATAAGTCTTTTGCAGATTTCTTGTTCAGTATTTTTTACTATTTTCATGTATTCTTTGTAGTCTTTCTTCATTACTTTGAATAATGTGTGTGTAAACTCTAATCTTGGGAGGAAAGAAAAGGCATAATTTAACATATATAGTGATTTGATTTATGGATGAACATAATTTTCTCAGAATTCTGTATTCTTTACTTTAGCTGACTAAGGAAGCCTGGTCACTTAGTCTTCTGGTTATTTAAACAGCACTTGCTATGTTATAAAAGAAGAAATTAGTTGTTGTTTTCCCTGTTTCCTATGGCATTTTACACTAAGTTAACTTTTCCCTTTTCATTTGTCCATCCCTCCTGCCTTGCTGCTGTGGTAAAAGCCTAACAGAAATGTCTGCAAGTAGCACATCTTCTGCAGGCTCTACAGTAGCTTCTGCTGTATCAACACGGCCTCGACATCAAAAGTCCATGTCTGCCTCTGGACATCCTATAAAAGTTACACTGCCAACCATCAAAGATGGCACTGAAGCTTACCGACCAAGGTAATTAAATTGATTATTATTTCTTTAATGCTGTGCACTTTAAAAGTGGTGGTGTTCAGTTCATGATATACTTAAGTATGTTTGTAATCTATTCGAAACTGTCATGATGCATTCTGTTTTGAAACAGTAGCTTACTCAAGTAGCGTGGGTATTACAGATGATTGAAGCCTGATTTTGTTCATCACACATGTTTGCATACAGTTAAAGAAGTTCCTTGACTGCCTCCCTCTGGAAGCTTCTGGAAAACTTACATAGTTAAAAATTTAACCAATTTAGACAGGACCATACAGCACAGACCACCATAAATTCAAATGAAATACTGAAATGTTAACCTCTTGGTTTTGTAGATCGCTAGGCTCATTTCTGTCTAAAAGCACCATCGTGTAGTTGCTCTTACTATTAACTGCCCGAACAGCTTTATACATTTATTTGTGCCAGATGATTACTTCTTAAGAAATATCTGTTAAGTTTTTGAAGTACTCATGTGTTAAAGGCTTTGATGAACATATTTTTCTGGAAGAGGGCTGGGAACAGTTTCAGATCTTACTACAGACTTTTCTACCTTTTTCCTTTGACCTATTATCTGTGTATACTTTTTGTAACTGCTCTTAATACTTGAGATAATTTGATTTTACAATGAAAATATCTCTTGATTATTTCTAAGTATGAATCGTAAAAGCAAATCAGTAGCAGATTCAGGTTTTAAGAAAAAGAATCAAGAGCAGGGGTTTTTTCCTATCTTTGAGAAATGGTTGTCATGTAGAAGGGTTTCTAGCATAGTCTTTCTCTTTATTTATGCTTCTGTTTTCCCAGCAGTGCAACTCAAAGAGTGCCTGCTGCTTCCCCGTCTGCTCATAGTATTAGCACTACTACTCCAGACCGAACCCGCTTTCCTCGGGGGAGTTCAAGTCGAAGCACTTTCCATGGTGAGCAGCTAAGGGAGCGGCGTAATGCCACTTACAATGGACCGCCCGCCTCACCATCACATGAAACCGGTGCTTTTGCACATGCTAGAAGAGGGACATCAACTGGTATAATAAGCAAGATAACTTCCAAGTTTGTTCGCAGGTTAGTACCTCGATTTTTAAGAGAAAAAAAAAAAAAAAAGCCCAGCCTATAATTAGGGCCATAATTGCAAAGTCATTGAGAATTTCCAGTTTAAGTCTGAAGTAAATGTAAATTTAGTCAGAATGCTGCTTGTTTTGTGTGTTCCTTCCAGAACCTGCCTTGTTTTACTTCTCTGTGTATATTGTAACCAATATGTTTGACCAGCTATTCTGCTTTATCTTAAAAGAGCAAGAGTATGCTACTCAAAAGGGTTTTTTGCTCATGCTTTACAGCTAAAATACAAAGATGCTACAATTAAGTTAAAATCAAATTAACTTAAATACTGAAAGCAATGACTCATTTTTGAGTCATTATTTAATGTTAACAATATTTTACTTTTTTTAACTGGGTTCAGTTTGTTGCAAGGGCTATATTTACAACAATTTTATTGCTGTGCTTAGCGGGAATCAGTATTTACAAATTATTTCAGGGAATTCTAAAAATCTGTGAATAAATGAGAAGCTTAGAAGTGGGCAGAAGTCTGGATGTCTGGAAATACTAATATTTCAGTATCATGCAGCCTCGGGTATCATGTTACCAGCTTCTTCAAATACAAGTTCAGGATTCTGAAAGAAGAAAACCCACACACCCTGGACCTGCATTCATTCCTGTGATGATGCTAACAGTAATAATACTGTGAGGAGAGGAGCTGGGAAAGATTTTTCAAATACACTGTTTAATATCAAGTGACTGTTGACTTAGCAGTCACAATAGCTTTCCCAAAAGGGGACTTAATTTTCAGTTTGCCTCTTTCTAACAGTGACTTACCTGTAATTCTTAAGCCTAGTTATGGATATGTCCTTACTGCATTATTGTCAGTTTTACAACAATGATATCTTGGAAACCTCAATTTTCTTTGCAGATTTATGCGGTTATGTACTGAATTCTATTATTTGTGTGTAAAGAGGGATAAATTCAAAGCTAGTAATTGCAAATTTGTAAGTAAAATATCGTGAATTGCGTAAAGTGATATTACAAGGGAAAATAAGAGAGAAAGCTAGAAATGCAGTGATGTTCCTCATAAAATTCATTAAACTTGGTGAGCTGATAGTGCATCAGTGTATGTCTAAGTTAATACCTCCTATGATGACTTAAAAAAAAAAAAAAGTATGTGAATGATTTTCTTTTTTCAGAAAACTGAAGATACAGGACTATGATCCTCCATTATTGGTATCTCCAGCACTTACACAGTTGGGGGGAGAGAGTTTGTTCTCTGTTTTTAAAAAGAAAAAAGTTACAGCAAAGTTATCAACTGTGTTGTCAGTGTAGATTACCAAATGGGAAGAATGGTATTTTCTGTTAAGTAACTAACCAATTTCAAGAGCACAGGCTGGGTTTTTGCATTATAGCTCATTTTTATTTGCAAGAAATGGTATCTTGAATTTTTTTTGAAGAGTTGGATCGAAGAATTAATATTTTCATTATGTTAAACTACAATATTAAATTAATATTGTGAGCTATTTATTTAGAACTAACATATTGTAAATTGGTGTCTTTTAAAATTATCTTTACTATAGAACATTTTTATACAATTTCCTATTCTGTTTTATACTGCTAAAAATACATTTTCCTGTAGTGAAGGCCTTGTAGGATTTTTGTTTGTTTTGTTGCTGGTGGTGGTGGGGGGGTGGGTGTTGGTGTTTTGTTGTCTTTTAATTTTTTTAAACTTTGTGTTGTTTGAGACTTTTAGTGGCTGGGATTGCATGGGTGGAGGTTCGGGGGGGGTTGCTGTTCTTTTAGTTGGATCACATAACTGCATGCCTTTTAACTTCTGTACTGTTCAGGAAATAATGGTTTGAAGTATACTTTGATTAGAAGGTGTCACGAAAGACATTTTTTATTATCTTTTGGTAAAGGTAAATGCCTTTTTCTGGTAAGTATGTAAAATAAATGTATAATGAGAATACTTAATGAATAGGGTATTGAAGTATTTTCTGCCCACGATTTATGTCAAATGATACTTCTCTGATGTTAGTTACTAAAGTATTTGTGTTTTGAAGGTATTAAATTAATTAGCTAATTGAAATTGGGTGCTAAAATGTCTGTACAGCAGCACTAGGAACTTTGGATATTTTTCAAGTTGCTTCAGACTAAAAAGGCATAATACAAAACAGTTCCTTAGTAAAGCACAGCTCTAATTCAACAAGATAAAGATATATTTAACCTCAAGCTCACCGGTAATCTTACCAAAGTCAGTGTAACAGCTGATTTGCTTAAAGTTAAGCAGATGTTGAAGTAACCTTTCTGAACAGGGCTTCAAACATTTGGTCTCACAGACTCTTAGGCACGTCTTACCTTTAACTGAACGTGCTTAAGCATGGGCATGTACCCAAGTGCTTTCAGGACTGAGGTCTAAAGGCCTGGCCCACCGTGATCAACTGCTCCTTTGTGCTAGCTGGAATTGCATGTGGCCATTGCTCTGTCTGCAGTAGGTTGAGAACAACATGTTAATTTTACCATCAGTTTAAAAAAAAAACATTAAACAATTACATGTCAGAGCTGAAAGAAGTTAAGGTATCGTAAAGGGAAATTAAAATTACAGATGTGAAAAAAATACTATTAAACAGTATTAGGCTTGGCATTATTATACTGATTTATTTTTATTTTTTTTGTTCAGTAGCTATTTAACATTGTTCTAGATGTAGGTTTTCTTAACTTTTATTTTTCACCTTTATCATTGAATCTCAACCTTAACTTTGTTTTGAGGGATCCAAGTGAAGGCGAAGCCAGTGGCAGAACTGACACCTCAAGGTGAGGAGCCACTATTAATACTTCGCTCCTAGGTCTTTCGCATCAAGGTTTAAGTGATTTCTTAAAGATTTTTAATCAGGATGTAAAATAGAATAGTGCTTAAGTAATCTGCATTTCAAAATTGTTTTTTATTTAGGGGGGAGGGGGTTTGGTGAGGTCCTTTATCCCTCATTTTTGCTTTCCTGCGAAGTATTTAATATAAAACTTTATTTAAGCATATTCCTTTGAATAATAAAGCCCCTTGTAGGAGTTAACCAATCATTTAGGCACTTAAAATCATGTTTTGGCTTCCAAATATTTGATGGTGTTTACTTTTGGTTTCAGTGGAAAATGTAGTATACTTTGTGTCTGTGTGTATATATGTATATATTAAATTTTTACTATAGTTACATACTGTGTTCATTACTAAAGCTGCTGTTTGCCAGAAGTAAACACCTTATAGTCCCTGAGAAATGAATGTCACTTAGCACTGAGAAATAAGTGACATTCAGACAAAAAGGGTGGTGACTGCTAAATATTGAATTTGTATGGTAACCGCTGTACACAAAATCTGTAGGTGCTTTGTTAGTAATAAAGCATTCCTTCATATGCTCATCTTCTAGTATATCTGCTCTTTTGCCATGTTTCAGCATTTGGTTCTGCATTTTTGGTGTGCTTAGCACAGTGCATAAATTTTTATTTTTATGCTCTCTATTGAACAGGCATTGTAGTTTGCATTCTAAACTGGTCGTGTACGGAAAGTATCGACTTAGTTTTCAAAACAGAAAGCCTTTATTTAAAAAAAAAAAAAGCAGCACATTCTTAACAGGCTACATTGTTTAATACACAGTGCATTTTATCTACGTTAGCCCTTTTCAATTCAAAGTCTATTAGCTGTCGAATTCTTGACATGGAAAGGGAAAAGAGATTAATCAAATGTTCAAATGAAATGAAGGGTGAAGTTGCTTTCAGCTCTTGCTTTCATTCTCTAGCTTCCTCTACTTTTTGTCATCCTACAGTGTCTGTTTTGGGCTAAAAGTCCTTTGAGATCTTATCACTGCCATGCTCTATCCCTTAATACCGATGTGGTTCTCTGGGGATCACACTGAAAGTTAAATTTAAAACGCTTGTTTTGACTCCTCTCTGAATAGCGACAGTTCATCAAAATAAGAACAGCACCTTTCCCCAGTGATGGATGGGGAGGCATCAGGCATCTTAAGTACCTAGGACAAGAACAGACATAGTTGGCTGTGGAATTAGTTTAAAATAATTATTGCTATTTTTCAAAATGCTTTCTACAATGGAATAAGTAACCTATTCGGTAAAGAAGCATCAGAGTAAGAACGTTCATTGGAAATTACTCACTTGAAATTTTGTCCAACTAAAATACTTTATGTCTACATGTCACTGTTTCTTCTGTGAAAAAGCTGCTGGCTGGGTACTCAACTGGTTGACAAAAAAGCTGTTTACAACCAAATTACAGCACAAAATTCTGCTTCATCAGTTAAAAGAAAGCATGTTATTATAAGGTGTTTTTACCCAGAGAGAGGTCAAAAATACATAATAAATGCAAAAGGAGGGAAGGGCGGAAAAGAGGGGAGGGAATTAACTGAAGACTTGTGAATCGTGGGGCAGGGTTTCTTCCTCTGCTGCTTTTACAGTATGATTTATGCTTCAGGATTGTGTCCCTCAACTTCAGTTTTGTTGGTGTATGGCATGCTCCAGATCATGAAATCAGCAGAACTTCAGTCATGCTTTTACATAGATCCCACTTTCTTTGGAGCAGTATGGAGTAACGTGTGTCTGCTGCAGCTACCATTGCACATGTTGTCATCAGAATGTTTTAGAGCAGGGGTTTCCAAACTTGCTTTTGCTTGTGTGCCACCACTGGGAGCTGCAGCGGTGCTGGTAGCAGCTCCCAGTGCTGTGCCGAAGCACGCATGAGTGTTGGAGATGGTGCGTAACTGTTCCAACGGTATCCATCTAACTCTGTGAATTAGGTTGCGTGTGGCTAGTGGTGTGTCAGTCACAGTTTAGAAACTCCTGTTCTAGAATGTATTTCTCTTCTGTCTCTTGGCTACACTGCTTTTATTTTTGACTGTTCTGTATGTCACTTCTTCCAGGAGTGCTTCTGGGGACCCAAAAGACAGAGAGAAGGAGGATAGCAAAGATTCGAAGCCACGTTCCTTGCGGTTCACGTGGAGTATGAAGACCACTAGTTCTATGGACCCAAACGATATGATGAGAGAGATTCGGAAAGTGTTAGACGCTAATAACTGTGATTACGAACAAAAAGAGAGGTTTTTGCTCTTCTGTGTTCACGGTGATGCACGACAAGATAGCCTTGTTCAGTGGGAGATGGAAGTCTGCAAACTGCCACGATTGTCGCTCAATGGAGTTCGTTTCAAGAGAATATCTGGGACTTCTATCGCATTTAAGAACATTGCATCCAAGATAGCAAATGAGCTTAAGCTGTAAACAGAACCTAAATTTTTTGGGATCAGGGAAGATTCATACATGATCTACACTTTGAATGTACTGGTTACGCCTCATGTGATTGGCCTGTGAAACTCCCCATGTAGAAATTGCCCTTATTGCAATAAGGTTATACATAGTTATTCAGAATTGTAAAGTTAAATCCAGTATGACCTATATTAAATAACTGTAGCTAAAGAAGTTATGTTCACATGTACAGGTAAGTATATAGAGCATTCTGTTCATTTTATGTTCATAGAGTTGTATAATAAAAAGATGACTGCTTAAATTCAGATCTTGTATAGTTGTCTAGATTTCTGCACAGAAATGTATGTTTGATGCTTTCAGTTGGAAAAGTTCTTCCCTATCATTTACATTTTTGGTGGTTTTTATAAGTCTTACCTCTATCATGTGTTTTTTAAAAAACTTGTGTCCTGAGTCAAATGCACAAAAAGGTGTTTTCACAGCTGTAGTATTACCATTTTTAATTATTTAAAGATTTTTTTTCATTATTTGAACCAAAAGTCGATGAATAATCGGCTTTTGTTCTACACAAGACTGTTCCTGCTTATCTTTTGGCTCTTATCCTTGTTATTGGACAGTGTTTAGTTGGGGAAAAAAAAAAAAAAACAAACCCACAAACATGTTTACAGTGTTGGCACTTACAGTTTAAAAACTTTGTTCTGCCTTCGGCCAGCTCAGAGCTGTGGGGGAACGGAAACCAGGCGTAAGTGATGTTCTGTCTGCAAATTATAGTGCTTACTCCCATGGCCCGTTAACAAATGTAGCACCAAAATGGAGAACCGTAAT
Source organism: Gavia stellata (assembly GCF_030936135.1). Classification (NCBI taxonomy): domain Eukaryota; kingdom Metazoa; phylum Chordata; class Aves; order Gaviiformes; family Gaviidae; genus Gavia; species Gavia stellata. Next base: position 330,496 of record NC_082595.1, read on the forward strand.
TATTTCATTTGAATATCATGGTGTAAAATATCACTTGTTTGCTGCCTTCAGAATACTATAAATTCCATTTTATGGAAAAATATTAATATTGGGACTGTTTAATAGCACAAGATAATCTGAAGTGTTGACCAATTGTATAAGTTAATAATACCACCTCAGGAATTAGCTTGGCTTTTGGAACATGTGCCCCCAAAGAGTACATGCGTTTCCACGTAATATTTTACAGCTAAACATACATTGTTTATAATGATAAATTGTCGATTTATGCTTTTGTGGTTGTACAGTTTGTTCCCATGTAACCTGTTTGTGTTTAATATTTTACCAGATTTCTTGTATTTATTCCACATCATTATGCCTGTAATGTGCAGCTTTGTAATTAGGCACTTGCCTACAGAAAAGAAAAAAAAAAACACCACATTTTTTTCCTTCATAATTAATGATTATAAACTATGTAAAACCACTAGTACTGGTACATTTTAATACTTGTTATTTTGTACTGAATTAACCATAGAGGTTGGTTGTGCAATGTTATTTAATGTCGTAATTACTGTAATATCAACATATGGGCCCCATCTGCACACTCTTGTGAAGAATAGAAAGTTCATTAAGAAATTGTCACTTTAAAAAATAAAAATTAAAAAAAAAAGCTGTGGTAAACTCTGTAACCCTAAGTTAGAAGGCTGTAAGTGTAGTAAATGTGCCATTCTCTAATGGCTTCTTGACCGAGATGGACTTTACATACTGTACTGTGATGTAGCTTTCCTATGTAACAGTTATGTTCGGAAATGGACGTGTATTGTTGCCTTAGAAAAAGGGTGGTGTTTGGAAAGAAAGAACTGTAGCCCCTTTTCTTTTTTTACCTGATGTTCATTGAAACAAAATCTGATGCAAGTCATCTTGATTCACTGGTGCACTCTATTAAAACTTACTTGAACAGTTCTCATACTAAAGCATTTGTTGTTTGCCCTTTCTAAAAGCGCAATAATTACTGCAGATAGCAAAATAATCTAATGGTGTACAGACTTCATCTTCAACATTGTCTGAATTCAGGATTAGCATTGCATTGGTTCTGTGGTCCTGCGCTGTCTGGAAGGTAGCGGTGGTTTAGCACTTCTTAGAAATGGATGTCTGTCCAGGAGCTTTTCCAGAAATGCACCAAAAATCAGCCTCGGGAGGGGTTTGTGCATCTGCTCAGTTTACCTGTAAACATCCATGAATGTTCACTTATCCTTGAAAATACACCACTGGAACATAACCTTGATGTTAATCCAAGATCATGTGTGAACTTAGTCATGAAACAAAACCCTTTGCCTTTTCAGAAGGTTCGGTGGAAACAATATAGGTCATGCTGTGAGACAGTAGATGACGTGCTTAAGCTAGCTTCCCGCGTTATAGGCCCTGTTGTTACAGGGCTAACTTTGCCCTAGGTTGTCCTCAGTGCCTGTTTTTTGAGTCCCTCAACAGCTGCCACCTTAGGTACCTCTTTCTTAGGTACCCGTAATGTATAAGTTACTACTCAGGTAAGAGTGGGGTAAGAACATTTGGATCTGAAATGCAGCTTGACTTTCACGTCGGAGGGGATCAGCATGGCGTTTTATCAGCACGACTTTAGAGAAATCCAAAAGACAGTTAAATGCCGCATTGTGTTCCACAGCTCCAGGAAGGGATAGGGATGTCTCGGATCTTCAGATGGCTTACGTAGCATTTCTAGGGGGTGTTTGGTGTGGGTAGGGAGGAACAGTTAGACTACCGCATGGTTCTGCTGGTTTGGGTGGGGGTTGCTTTTTTTTTTTGCTTTATTTCTTTATTTGAAGTATACACACACTTCCAAACTGAATAGATCCCTTTTCACGCAGTCCAATTTAAAACATTAAAATGTATGTAGGTCAATGAAAGGGCTATAAACGTTCACTCCTGCTTCTGTGGATGAAAAATAATGCTCGAGAACAAAGTGGCGTCGTCAATGCCATTTAGGTACGATGACACTAGAATTCCATGAGCTTGTTAGACTTACAGGAAACTTTTGATACCCAGTGTCATACACCTAAGAGGTACCTTGGACCTCTCAATTTACTGTCTCCATTTGCGTTCGGAGATTGAGAGATGCATTCTCTGCGGTTTTGATAGTTGAACTCTGGAAAATGAAACAAACTCATGAGGTGCAAACCCCGTGTGCGCGGAAAGGCCTGTCCCTCTTGAGGAGACATTATCTTTCACTATCTTTGCACTTCTCCTTTAGGGGCAAAGTATACATTCAGTAACAGATCTATAAATAGAAAACCTATTCAAAGTCCCAGAAAAATATTTAATGCATTTTTTTTTCCTTTAAAATTTTTCAAGGTAGCTTGAGGTTAACAAGATAAAAGATCCCATTCAACAGGTGCTTACAGATTATTGATACTTTATTTCTTGATGCTCTACTTCATCAGCATCAAGCAATCACTTCAGACTCGTAGCACATTAAAATCTACAGCAATCTATCAGAACATGCAAAATTTAACTCCTATACCTTGCTGTTTCAGGCTGCCTACCATGTGATTATTGTTAAAATAGGTACGTGGGACAGGACCTTTGGAACTACTCTCTTTTACTGTCTCTGCAGCGTTTAGGACGTATCTGCACCTCCAGGACATGGGCAAGTTCAGCACCTGGCCCCAGGAGGTGAGGGAGAGAACTGGGTGGCTCAGAATCGGGCCCTGCAGGCGCTGTATGGCCAGAGCCCAGAGGAAGGAGGAGCTCCGAGGGCCAGACATGGCCTGTGGTACGTGTCCGTTTGGGACTGGTACTCGCAGCATGAAGTCCTGTCCCAGGTTTAGGTCTCCACCTCAACCTTCTGGTGATTTAAATTAAAAACCTGACGACAGTAGCAGGACTGGCGACACCTTTGATAGAAAACAGGGGAAGGGATAGAGCACTTTTCCTGCAGCAACAGACCTGAGACTTAGCTCACATCTTCCACCCTTTAGAGGACTGGCCAAGCCGTCCATTACGCGGCTTTCTGGCTGGAGCTGTGCCGATGGTGAAACACCATCCTTGAGCAGAGAACTACGCTAGGCGCAGGATTTACTCGCTGAATGTTCAGGGCGCATCTCGGGGAGACACAGGTTCAAGGCTTTGTTTCTCGGTTGTCGTGGTTTAACCCCAGCGGCAACTGAGCACCACACAGCTGCTCACTCACTCCCCCCTGCTCCAGTGGGATGGGGGAGAGAGTCGGAAAAGTAAAAGCGAGAAAGCTTGTGGGTTGAGATAAGAACAGTTTAATAAATTAAATTAAATACAAATAATAATAATGATAATAATAATAGATTGTAATGAAAAGAAAAATAACCAAAAAATAGGAAAAAAAACCCAAGAAAGACAAGTGATGCAAATGAGAACAATTGCTCACCACCCTCTGACCGATGCCCAGCCCAAGCAGCGGTCCCCCGGCCAGCTTTCCCCCTAGTTTATATACTGAGCATGACATCTTATGGTCTGGAATATCCCTTTGGTCAGTGGGGGTCAGCTGTCCCGGCTGTGTCCCCTCCCAACTCCTTGTGCCCCCCAGCCTGCTCGCTGGCGGGGTGGGTGAGGAGCAGAAAAGGCCCTGACGCTGTGTAAGCACTGCTCAGCAGTGACTAAAACATCCCTGTGTATCAACAGTGTTTTCAGCACAAATCCAAAACACGGCCCCATACTAGCTACTATGAAGAACATTAACTCTACCCCAGCCAAAACCAGCACATCAGTAAAAACCCACAGTAAAGGATGAGTCTGTCCCCTTACCACATCTGCTTGTCCAAAGTATTTGTGTATGTATCCAATGTTGATAAATACACCAACGGGTTTAATAAATGATCCTGATCCTCGCTGTACAGTTTTGCTTTTCTTGACCTACCCCAGCTACCCGAACGCTGCTCCGGAAGCGCGACCCTTGGGCTGCGGCCCACCCAGCTGCAGAGGCGCGCAGCGCTCGGCCTCCCGATGCATCCCAGCGAAAAACTTCGCCTTTAAACGACGGCGTTGGTGCTTTCCCCTTGGCCCGGGGGAGCGGAACGGAGCCCTGCACGCCGGAGACGCTGTTCAGCCGAGGCTGTGGGCAGGAACACCTTTAACCGCGGGACTACCAGGGAGTTTGGCTTTTTTTCGGACGGGAGGGGGAGCGCGACCTCCCGAAGCCGCCGCTGGCGCGGAGCGGTGCGGGCGATGCTGGGCCGAGGGCCGTTTCAGTGTTTCGCGGGGGGACACGGCGCGGAGGCCGAAGCAGCCCGGCTGCAGGTGGGCTCCCCCGCCCCTGGGCCGACGGGGGGGCAGCTCCCCGCCTCCCCGGCAAGGCGAGACACGGTTTGCCGCACCAGAGCCGCGGCGGGGCCGGGGGACCGCGGCCGCTGCCCGACGCCGCGGCCCCGCCAGCCCTCGCCCGGCTGCCCCGGGCCGGTTTCCGCGGGCAGGGCCCGCAGGGCGCGGGGGGGGGGCCGGGGCGCCTCTTCCCGCAGCCGTCCCGCCCCGGGGAGGAGGCAGCGGCCGCCTCCGGCCACACCTGTGGCGCAGCGGAGGAAGCGGCCGGAGCTCCGCGCAGGGCGGTCGGCGCCCGGCGGCACCATGACGGTGGGTGCGCGGCTGGGCGCCAAGGCGAGGGGCAGGTACTCCCGCCGCGGGCCCGGCGACGACCAGGTCTCCATCCTGCCCGGCGAGGAGGAGGAGGCGGAGGCGGCTGAGGGCAGCGCGGGGGCCCCGCGGCCGGCGGGGCTGGAGGAGGAGGGCGCTGCCGCCAGGAAGGTGCGCTTCGCCCTCCTGCCCGACGCCTACGAGCCGCTGCGCCCACCGCGGGCCGCCGGCAAGCGGCCCTACGGGAAGCGGCTGAAGAAGTACGGCAAGGTGAGGGCGGGCAGGGGAGAGCGCTCCCGGAGCGGCCGCCGCCGCCCGGGGCAGCCGGGGCCGGGGCCGGGGCCGGGGCCGGGCGGGCAGCGGGGCCTCGGCACCGACTTTTCCGAGGGGCTCTCGGAAGTGCCCCCCGTGTCCCTCAGGCATGTGAGGCGCCAGCGCTTAGCCCCGAGGCGGGGCTCAGCCCGCCGGCTTGCGCTTGCCCTTGCCGGGGGGGAGCCGGTGCTGCTGGGGAAGGCACGACGCCGACCCTCGCCTGGATCAAAGAGTAGAAAATGTGCCGTTCCGGAGTGAAAATGACGCTAAGCTGATCCATGTGACGGGTACTTTGCCCTCCTTTGTGCTGCGTTTCCCTCGGCGTCATTGTTGTGACACCGTTTCTTAAAACTTCCAGTTAATTGTCCTGCGTTTTATTTTCTTCTACTTAAGTAACCCAAAGGAAGGGTAATAAAATACCTCCAGCACGGTCCTGTGCCAGTTTACCTTCTAGGTGTCCCCTCAAAATCACTGGTAGCAGTTAAAGAGAAAATGCGACATGTTCTTCATTGTGTAACTACTGTTTTGGCTCAAAATGGTTCTTTTGCTTTCCTGTGTTGGAAGTCACAAGTCCCGCAGTCTGGTGATGATTCCTTCTCCCCTGGAGGGCGGGTGCCTTTAATTACAAAAGTGGTATTTGGAAGAATTCGATTATTTTTCTGTTGTTCGTGTCGCTTAAATACACCTTAGGTATGTCTGTGTATTTGTAGCGAAAAGCAGTTTCTGTGGTAGCAGGAAAAACCTGTCTGGAATCTTTTCCTACCAGAGAGATTACAGATGTAGGTACGAGACCTGACTTTCTGCTGCATTCTTTAAGAAAATGGTGATTTTGTTAAAGGTATGCTTGCTATGTCTGACATCCAGAAAAACGCCAGTTAGCTTGGCAAAGTTACTTCATTTTGAAATTCACAGAATTTACAGCTGACAGCGTCCTCATGAGCTGCCTCACAGGTACTACTGTTCCACAAAGAGATGAATAGCATATTTAATTCTTTCCTGATGGATTTGATACTCCGAGTTTCCAACACTGTGATTTCCAAGTCACAGTAAACGCATGTAGTATGAAGCAGTCTCAAGCCCAGTGTAGGCTTGATGTATACAGAGCGGTTTCGTGAGCATGGTTATGTCGCAGCAGTTCCTAAATTTGCTGATGTGCTCTTGCTGTACGTGCTGTTGGCATAAGGGCGCTTACCATAGCGTTCAGAGCACAGGGTAGTTCTTGGACGCAGCATATTCCCTTTTGTATTGATCAGACAACGTCCCGCCGGGGAAGGTTTGCCAGTTGAGCTTTGGCAGTAAGGACGGCTCCTGAAAGGGCTGGTGAGGGCCGGCTGAGTAAATTGTATATGGTGCAGGAAGGAGGAAAGAAGTCGCCAGTGCAACATGGTAGGATGGGGCAGATGTGGGAAGGGAGGGCCCTGTGTCTCCTCCTCCGTCCCCAGGCTCTACCCTGGGGTTTGAGCTGCCTTTTTGTTTTGCTATCTTAACTCCCTTCGAGTAAGGTTCCATAGGAGTAAATACAGCAAAATTCAGCTATGCAGTGGCATCGTGGCAGCTGGAGGTTTTCATGTGCCGCTCCCAGCTTTAAGAAATCCTAGGAATATAATAGATATTGACTGGATTTCACTGATTTACTTATATTGAAAAGTAGATCCTCTGTTTCGGTGTTTTCCATATTACAAGAGATTATTTTGATCTAGTCCCACATAACCATAAAGTGTTACTAACAGTTAATTCTGATATTCCTCCCAAACTGACCACATAGCATTAATTCCCCAGTCATGACCAGCCATATGAGCAAAAACTAGCAAGAGTGAAATTGAAGTTAGATTAAAGTTTTTAGTTTAAATAAACTGTGGCAAGTTATCTCTAATGCACTACACAGATGAGTTCTTAAACGTATACAGACATGAAAATGGGTCAAAGCTCTTATTTTGACCCAAAAAATCTTGGTTTGACAAAAAAGCAATGAAATTTCCATAAAAGTATTCTCCGTGATTTACTGCCTTCTTGTTCAGCACCAGTTTTACCAGCTTACGTGCTTTTAAGAGTTATTAACGTACTTAGAACATGTATGTGTGGGAAGCATGTACCTCTGTGAACTAGATGCGAGTTTAAACTCATTTTATTTTTGAATAGAAGCCCACATAAAAGCCTGGCTTCCCGTGGAGGCTGTATCCATTCAATTTAACTATACTCTGTGGGTGCGTATTTATATAGAAAAACAGGTGGTAAAATGTTGTTCCATGCTCAAGCCCCCATTAGCTATGGGAGACGTTCATTTTCTGGGTCGGTGACATTGGCTGTGGGAAGGATTTTATGTGAAGCTATTTTCTATCACCTCTCCTTTTTGTATCCCCTTCGCCCGTCTCTCTCCGCAGAACGTCGGCAAAGCTCTGCAGAAGGGATGCCGCTACTTGGTGGTTGGCCTGCAAGGATTAGCGACGGCGTATTCCGCTCCCTTTGGGGTGGCAGCTCAGGTGGCATCCTTCCTCCGCTAGCGCGGCTCTGCGTGCTCCACCGGGGAGGGCGCGAGGCCATCGCTGCTTTCTTAGGATTAAATCTGAGACCCGCATCTGAGAAACCTCTTGGAGAACCAGTCCCAGCCCCGACCCCCTTGGCCAGCCCCTTCCCCCGGACTGAGTGCGCTTCTCTGCAGAAACTTCCAGCGCTTTATAAAATCGGATCAGGCTGAAGAAATGCAAGGATGAGGAAATAATCTTCGACTAATTGAGCTGAAGTTTGTTCTCAGACATGAGTTGGTTTTCTACAGCTTTGGGCTGTGTGTGGAAGGGAGCCAAGGACGGATGGAAAAGCAAGTAGATGAGGGAGAGAGAAGTGAAGGGAAGTAGAGGACGTGGGGGCAGCTGGGGCGGTGGAGAGCGGAGTCTGGCTGCTGAGAGGAGTTGTCAAAGCAGTGGAGGAAACAGATAACGAGGGATCAGGAAAAGGTAGTCTTTGGTTTTCTGATGTCCTTTTTTTTCTTTTTTGTTTTTTTTTTCCTCCCCTGAGAGGGTTAAGATTATGAGTATACTTAAAAATATATTCAGATATAAAGGGACTGTGGTCTGAGACATGGTGAGCTTTGCTGCATCACTGTTGTTCATCTCAAACACTGGAAATCAAGGGCCTATAGATCTTAAGACTGATGTAAAAATCCAAAAAGAAAATGAGGTGTGTTTGTCTTCTGATTTTGGGGCATTAAAGGTTCACTGTGATTAGTATTTTAAACTTTTCCTGTGCTGCTGTGAAACCTGCATATACTTCTCTTACTGAGAACGGAGTTTGTATCTGACGTACCTGGTTCTGGAAGCTGGGGCTGTAAGAACACCCAGTTCTGTGGCGGTCACCGGAAAAGAAAATGGATTACCAGCTGCATCTGAAAAAACCTACATACAGCGTTTGGTATAAGAATGTACAACATTTTGTGTAAGAATGGGGCCAAATAACCTGTCACCTCCATCTTCATGTCCGTAGGTGGAAGTCTTAGCCAGAGAATGTCAACATCAGATGGCTCAGCTCCTTGGTGCGGATGGAGCCGCTTCCGTGTCACACCTCCAGGGATACAAATCTTGTATTGATGACACAGGAATAAGGAGCTTTATGGGCCTTCAAAATTCTGTGGGTTTTGGTTTTGTGGGTTTTTTTCTGTCAGTCTTTTGTGGTAGCAGTAAATTATTTCCCTGCTAGCACTTTCTCTGTATTATAGATCTTTCTAGTTTTGATAGTGTTTTTGTAATCAAGGAGTTGACTTACCTGCAAAAAAGTGCTGTTCATTTGCTTTCTTTGCCTTTTTTGAATGAAGGGGTTTGCACATCTTAGCAAACTAGACTGTATTTCTTTTAAATGTAGCAAATGAAACAAAGGTGGATTTTTTTTTTAATGCTCTTTTCTAACTGGACTGTAAATAAAAGTAATGTGATCCATGTCTTGCATTTACCTACACACATATGTAAGTGTGCAAGGGAGGTGTTTCTCAGGGGGGGCCTAAGCAGCGAGGGGAAGCTGCAGTGTAAACTTCCTCGGGTTGTTCTGCCCGTGGCCTCAGCGCTCTTCTAGAAGGACACGGTTGTAGCCCAGACTCCATGGAAATGCTCAGGAAAGGCAAGGTGTGGAGATGAGGCTGTAGAGGATCTAAGGCTGCACGAGTTGGGGTAGGAATAGCTGCAAAGGGATTTTGCTCATTGCTTTCATGCCTTTAGTTGTTTTTCTTGAGCTTCCTTGTGGGAAGGGTGTTGATAGCTGCTCTATCTTCTGCAGTAAGAACAGGGCTGTCCTAACACCCGCAAGCCACACCAGCCTGCATAATTTGGGATTAATGTCAAATTCTGTTACACCACTCACTCTGTTTTATAGCATGAGTCATTAACGCTTTTTTTAGATTACTAGAGCAATGCAGGGGGGATTTGTGTCTCCATTTTTCTGTGTGAAATGAGTGTCCATCTATTTGTCCGTCTGTCCTCTGAACAGCAAGGCTGCTCCCTCATTGCAACACCCAGGGTCCAACCCTTTCAGTGCAGCGACTTCCCGCAGAGGTAAACATGAACTTTAGCTTGTGAACCGCTCGGCACAGTCGTTACCCCTGACTTCTGCCTGCTGACCTATGGTCTCTGCTCGCCTGGTGCAACTTTAAGGGAATAGCCCGGTTGCCATCCATACAGAACCCAAATGATACGTAAATGGTGTTTCTGTGTGAGCCTGAGAAAAGCAAAGCTTGATGCGTATTGGCAAGTCAGCTTCTGCTGAATGGTGTTTATAAAAGACCGAAAACAAAGAAAGAGGAAAGAGAAAAAGTAAGCAGGTAACCTGTGCTGTTGCTATAAAACAGCTGGTGATTCATGCCAGCCTATTTTCCTTCCTCAGAATGAACCGATGGTTCTCACCAATTCATGCTGCTTACCAGTACTCCTTGAGCAGTAATTCACTCCTCAGCTGGTGGAGCGCACTTGTGAGGCCAAGCCTTGGCCTGAGGGTTTGCTACTCTCTCCGCCGGCCCAGCTGACACAGCGCCGTCTAGGAAATCTGCATCCAGGGGGTGAGGTTCATCTTTCAGCGGGGTGGATGGCAGAGGGCTGCAGTTCCCGTCAGTCGTGGCAGCATCCCTGCTGTGCCAGGTCTGTGATGCAAACAGGTGGGACAGGGCAGATCCTGCAGCGCCGTTGCTAAATGTTGTCTCAGTGATACCAGAAACGAGGTAATATTCCCCGACTCACCCAGCTTTGGGCGGCAGGTTGTCTGCTCAGCCAACGAGAAATGCCAACCTCCATCTGAAGCGGAGTGTTGGAAGTCTGCAAGTGACTTGGAGGAGAGCGAGACGTCGGTGACGGTGAGGGAGGCTGGGCTCTCCAGAGCAGCCCTGACCGCGTGCCAAGCCAGGAGGGCAGTTCAGGATTGACTCTCGGCTTCTGCACGGGCTTCATGTGCTCTTGGCAAGGCTGGCCTTGGAGGAGCCACCCCAGCAGGGAGAGCTTTCAGCCCATCGGTAGGCTCTTTTATTAAAATGGGCTTCTGTACAGTTTATCTCCTGCTTCCTTTGAGGAACAAAACAGACGTTTGACCCTCTCATAAACAAAGGTGGGATGTGGTGGATATGACGGTACAGCAGGTACACGTGGGAGATTTGATTTGACATTTGAGTTGGACGAAATGCGTTCCTCCCTTCAGGCACTTGCTTGGCACCTCTACCCATTGCTTCACCTCACAGGTTTTTGTTTTCAGGGGTGTGCTACTGTGCTATCTGGTTCCCTTCAGACTTCTACCCGCCTTTCACCATGTTCTATAACAAACGGCACAGTAATAAGTTCAGGAAGCTGAATCCGTGCAAGAGTGGCAAGAAGTATTCAACTCGTCGAAGCTTCTCTCAGGAATGAACTCCACTAACCTGACAGCCTGGCAAGTCACTTTTAAACTAAACCTCCGGGTATTCCTAGCGCCGGCGCAGTGACTCACGGAGCAGAATAAAGTTTATTTCTTCTGGTTTTGCCAGAGCATTTAATGACTATTCTGGCTTACCGTAGGCTCTGAGGAAATGGCAGAGGACTCACAGCTATTGTCCTTTGTCCTGCAACATTAGCAGCAAGGAAGCACTCTGGCACAGCTTGCTTTTGAAGTGCTGTAGCTGAGGAGAGCCATACCACACCACACCACGTCACTTCGGCGCTTCCAGGGCTTTGCCAGTTGGACACCAAGATTCACTTTAGGGATGAACGACCTTTCTGTCCTCTGCCTGTCTGTAAGACTGGCAAGGGGGCAGGTTTTGTGTTGGGTTGCCAAAAAACCAATTGTCTCTTTTTCCGTATCTTGAGGCCCTTGTTAGCCAGGCACTGGCATCTTCTGAGAAAAAACTGGTCCTAAAATGTGTACCAAGTTGCTGCAGTTACCTGTACAGAGTGTGCTTTTGAAATCCTTTTTCTTCAAGGAGCAGTAGAGAGCCTAAAGAGCTTGTAGATTAATGGAGACAATTAAATTAATAGCAAGTACAGGAATAAAATTTTCCCCTTCCTTCTCCACGTAGGAACTAGTATCCGGCTGCCAGGTCTGTTTTGGGGTGAAGTCTAGCCTGAGCTCAGAGAGGGTGGTGTTCCTTCCTGAATCCTGCATCACCTACGCGGAGAGGCTTGGGGCTCTGAGACTTGGGAGGGACCTGACAGCAGCTTTTCAATACCTAAGAAGGGGTTGCCAACAAGACGGAATCAGGCTACTGAGGTCCACAGCCAGACAGCAAGGGGCAACGGTCAGAAATTGAAACTGGGGAGTTTCCAGCAGGATGTAAGGGGGGAAAAAAACACTAATATGATAATTAAGCATGAGAAGAGGTTTCCTCAGGAGGCTGGGGAGTCTCTGTCCCCAGAGGCCTTCAAGGCATGACTGTACAAAGTGCAGAGCAACCCGGTGCAAATTCAGTGTTGACCCTGCTGTGAGCAGGAGGCTGGCGGAGAGACCTCCTGGGGTCCGCCCAGCCTGGGTGACCCTCTGAGGCCACGAGTGGGATCCTGCCGTGATAAGCAGAAAGCTTCTATTTGCCAGCTGTATGGAGATATAAAAGACAAAAATCCTCACCCTTGCTAAAAGCACAGATGCTAAGAATAAAGCTTTGCTTCTGATAACAAGGAGCGACTTGGGAAGATGGGAGTGCAAACCGCCTGAGGAACAGCTTGGCCCCCAGCAATGTTTTCACTGCATTGCACGATGCCGGCTGAAAGGCAATTGTCCTTTAGTGCCATCTCCTGGGAAAAAAACAGATTTCCAGCCTCGTCAGCTTGCCCTCTTGTCCTGGCTCATCCCCTGCAGGGTTTTCCTGCCCTCCCCTAGGCTGGCCTCCTGCTCTGTCCAGACCCTTCTCCAGGGTGTTGGGTCCCAGCAGTGTAAGGTGTGTCTCCGCACACCAGTGTTTTCCACCCAGGTGAATCCCGAGTCTCCTCTTTGCAGGTGTCTCAAATGTAAAGCCATAGGAACATTGTTCTTGTGGTGGTTTTTTTTTTCCTTCAACACCTAAAAATGCATTACGCTTTGCCCTGAGGTTCTTGCTGTGCCTTAAAAACATTCATTAAGGATGATGCTTCACGGGAGGAAAGGGGATGAGCCACGGCCATATCTTGTTTCTGAATCTCATCCTCTGCTGGAGAGATCACAGCTGCTTAAGACAGGATGTGCAATTTCAAATGCAGGAGGAACGGAGGTCGGCAGACTGGAATGACCCCCCTCAGAGCTGCCTTGGACCCCAGCTCCAGCATGCCATCTCCACTTGCCTCCTGATGCTTTCTGTATTCCCCTATTTCTGCTGCTTATAAAGCAACCCTTGCTCCTTCCTTTCCTGGGACACCAAGCTACCACTATATTGCTTTTTCAGCTGTGCCTGAGTTAGGGTGGGGACTTTCCTGTCCTTGGTGAATCCCATCCTCCCCTGTGATGGCTGCTAAACCATAGCTGCAGAATTGTGTTAGTCCTTGTGCTGCAGAATAAATGCACTGCTCCCCAGGAAAGCCTTTCCTTCAGTCCTTACCTTCTCTCCCAGATGAGATGCAGCCCCACCCTGACTATTCAAATTCCTAAAGCCACCTGACTGATAATATGCTCACCTGGAGAACTGCAATTATGGAACATGGGGAGAAGTTGTAACATCATTAGCCTGCGTTAGTTAATACTGGGCTGAACATTTGCCTGGAACAACCATTTCTGTATTGTCCTGGTGAATTTAGAGAGACTGATGTTTAACATTTGACTGAAGGAAAAACAATTTTCAATTCATCTTCCTATATGACTGGACAGTGAACAAAGTAGCCCTCCGACCTGCCCAGCTTTTATCTATTTATGATTCCCCACGTAGAAAAGCCTCACAAAAAAGATCCCTTTATCTTATTGCTCTGGTTCCATTAAAAGGCATCTATCATTAATGACTCTGTTTTTAATTCTATCATCACCAATTATTCACCTGAGATTTTTCCCTACATGAATTTCACTGAGCTCATTTCTAGTGCATGACTCACTGAACTCTGATTTCCTTGAAGATTGTAAGAGGAAACAACAATGCTTTTATCCTCCCCTCCTCTCTGTGAAGGAATCTTTTAAATTTATTGTTTTTTCTAAGTTTGGAAGAAGGATATAATTTGTGTGGGTGTAACAGAATTTCTATGACATCTTGTTGAAATCAGCATGGGATGGCTGCATACTCGGCCATGTCATCCCCTCATCCCTGCCGTTTGCTGAATTATCAGAGAGTCCCTGGAAAAATAACTGGCGTATTCCTGGTGTGGGCATTTAACCCTATTACTTCACTGCGACAAGCCCAGCCTACATTTAGCTGCATCCTAACAGCCTGTCACCTAATCTAGGCCAGCATTTTGCTGTCCGTGTCACTGGGATTTTTTTTGTAATGTCCATCCAAATCACCCCCTCAAGCGTGGTATTCTATGCCTTTCCAAAGTACAGCACCATGCACATATTGAAGACCTATAAGATCCCCAGTCACTTGTCTTTTTTTTAGTAGAAACAAGTAAAATTCTTCAGCTCTTTCCTCGTCATTCATCTTAGAGCTCTGATTGAGCCGCTGCCTCAAGAGAGTCTAGGTTTGCCTCTAGCAGAATTCTCTCCAATTGCCCACTGCATCTGAAGGCAGAGACGTTATTACTTTTTCCATAAAATTTGTTCCACCTGAAAATTTGTCATGGGGCTGCTTCTGAGCTGACACCATGCGTTTTCAAGATAGACCATCATCGCCCGCTTTCATGACCAAGAGAGCCCGGCCCCGGTTTGCGGTGGGATCGACACTACAAATCCTTCTCTGATCGGACATATTTTAAGGAGCCCGAAGCAAGAACCTGGTGCAGAGAATTTCAGCACAACTCTCCTGAAGTTTGATGACGTTCTAAGGAATTGAAAACAGGGGCATTTCCTGTTAAGTGCAGGTTTACCGTGCCCGCTCTGGCCACGGCAAATACAACCCTGTTGCACAAGCGGCCAGGGATTGTAACAAAAGCAGTACCTACATTTTCTCTGAATGGCTCTATTCACATTGCTGTACAGCAGAAGGTGTTGGGGGCTCCTAAGTAAGCACAGGTGTGCCTGGGATGGGGGATTAACGAACCTGCTGCTCAGGCTGTTTACTGGAGGCTTTTGAGAGGTGCCTGGTGGATGGGTGAAGAAGGCTTTTCTCAAAGGCTGCAGTCTTAGACCTGAAAGGTTAAGCCACAACCATGCTCTCTGCAGTTATTTCTAATTTTACGTTCCTTCTATCACAGCAGGAGAGCAGACGTTATGCAGATGCTGCTGCCTTCTGTTATTCCTCTTTAAGCTCTTTCATGCCATAGTCTTCAAGAAGAGTCAGGGCTGAACATAACAGCTGCTTTTCAGGGCTGGTCTGAACAAAATCTCCTCAGGCTCCGGGCTGGTAGATTTAGGGAATGAAAGTTTAAGGTCCTTCCTGGATTTAGGAATAATTTTGTCTCTAAATTAATATGCAATCACTAGCAAAGGCTAGTTATTTCTGAATTTAGTTAACAAATCCTTTGAAATGGAAGATACTGGTTTTGTACACCATTGTGCTGCCCGTAAAGTGTAACTAGGGACGAGCTATTCACAACGCCATCACATTATATAGAATCATAGAATCATTTAGGTTGGAAAAGACCTTTAAGATCATCAACCATAAACCTAACGCTGCCAAGTCCGCCACTAAACCATGTCCCTAAGCGCCTCATCCACACGTCTTTTAAATACCTCCAGGGATGGTGACTCCACCACCTCCCTGGGCAGCCTGTTCCAGTGTCTGACAACCTTTTCGGTGAAGAAATTTTTCCTAATATCCGGTCTAAACTTCCCCCGATGCAATTTGTGGCCATTTCCTCTTGTCCTATCACTTGTCACTTGGGAGAAGAGACCAGCACCCACCTCTCATATAGGCCCATACTTCTCCAAATTCTTATGCTGGTAAAGTGTGTATATACGTACACACTCCAGACCTGTTTTTTCTGGCACCCTGAAGAAGGGAGCAAGCAGTAAATAATCCAAAATTATTTTCACTTATTCCAAATCCTGTCATTCTGATGCCTCTTAGGCTGAAGTCTGGAGGGTGAAAGCTTTCTGCATTTTGTGATTTGCACAGTGGAGAATGCTACCAGTGCTCAGGAAATCACAGAAGACAGTTACCCATTTTTGCCTTAAGCTTGTGAAACTAAGCCTCAGTGTTCCTTAGGAATACCTTTGCTTTTTGAAAAACTTGTGGCCAGCATAAATATTAACTCTTTTTTTCATTTCTTTTTTTCATTTGATGCATTGCTTTTATTGTTAACCAGTTTGTGGTTTTGTGTTTTTTTCCCTTTAGTACTTACATTTGTTTTGATTCAAGCTTGTAAACGCTGCTTATCAAACAGTGCTTACTAATTAGACAGTCATTGCAGTTTTGTTGAACGTTTGCTAATACACTAGATGTCTGGGTCCCCTTATAGCATTTTTCTGCTCCTGTGGATGTGGTTGCAGATTAAAGATCTCTGTGTGAATTCAATTAAGCTACAAAATATTGACTCCGTGTTAAATGAGAAGATTAACTGAGAGCGCACAAGTGCTCTCAGTCTGCTCAGCGGGGCTGGCTCTCCTCTCACGTCTGTGGCAGCGTCATAAAAGCCATCATGAGCAATTATTTTTGGCTCAGTGGGTCAACGATTTGAAGGTGATGGGGGAAGTCTGGTCAAACCAGACCAAGGCTTTTCGCACCTATGATTTACCTGGTGCAGTGGGGGGGTTCCAGGGGTATGGAGGATGTGGTGTCTCACCATGGGTGAGTGCTAACAGCCCGCCTGTGCTGCAGCGGGACGGCATGTGGTGGATTCAGGCTTGCTGCCAGGCAGCTGCCACAGCTGTCAGGAGTAATGGAGCAAGGAAAGCCGGCCTGTGAGGAGATCGGCCTAGCCGGAGATACCCCTCGAGTCTTCCCCGTGTCGGTCTCATCTCAAGCACACCAGTTCTGCCCTGTTTCAGACTGGCCATTCAGAGTTACAAGCGTGAGCAGTAGGGGAGGGCTGTACTGGTGAATGGAGGAGGAAATCTGCCGTGCTCGGCACAACTCCGTGTCCTCCCGGGTGTCCTGGGGGGCTTACAGGGACCCGTGATCTTGAGGCCAGACAGTGTGACTGAGCAGGATGGAAAGGAAGTGAACTTCAGAAGATCCCTGTGCCACAGACGCAAGACAGGTAACTTATCTCGTAAAACCACAATTTGCTCAGCAAAGTAGCCTAAGAGGGGGTTTCAAATGATATGGAAGGTGAGCAGGTGGCAGACTATCTCTGCATGTGCCTTGCACACACCAACAGCAGCACAAGGCTCTGCTGATCAATAGTTAATCTCCACAATGAACTGGGCTTGTTCCAGGGGCAAATTAAAAACAAAGACTAAGTCCTGCTTATCCTTAGTGTTGTAGGAGGAAGGTCTCAAAACCCATGAACGGCATTAGGGCATGATTTAATCAGCAAAGTGGTGAACAAGGGGGCAACGGGATTGCCCTCCCTCCTGTCCTTTCCCAAAGCTAATGTTATCAGAGACCTTCACCCCAAAATCAGTCAGTAAAATGAGAATAACAGGGAGCAACTACCCAAGATAGCCGGGAGACCACTCAAGTAATACCGAGCATTCTGATGAAGAATGTAGATGTTAGTCCCTTCTGCACCGTGGCTGGTCGGGTAGACTGTTAGTGTTGCAGCACTGCTGCCTGCCCAGCACCCCCACCTGAAAGGAGGAGGCAAAGAGATCTGCAGCAAAATCAGGTTTATTTCCCTTCTCTGCTACAGCAGCCTGCTGCACAGCAGAGAAGCAGCCTGAGCCGCTGTGCTCAGGCAGATGTCTGTCTCTTTGGCACTATTCGCTTCATGCTTTCGTGCCCTCAATCATACTGTGGACCTTTTGGTTGAGGGCTCCTCTGTGGACTCCCTTCTTGCCCATGAGGAAGATCAGGGCTTTGGGGGTCTTGCCAATACAGATGTTTCTGCTGTCACTGCCTTTGCTTCTGACATCCATCATGTTGTCTTCATCCACCAGCAGGTTGTCACAAATCACACGGCACTTTTTGTCAGCTACGGTAACTCCTGTTAGCAGGAATGTTTTCCGATCCTGGCCCGTGATCAAGCCCACTTCTTGAGGCGAGATGGCTGCGAGGAGCCCTCCTGGCTTGGTTGCCCACACGCACTTGTTGCCAGAGAGGCCCACGATAGCCACATCTTCAACGTTCCTGTCCACCAGGATGGTTTTGATGTGGTACTTCCAGTGGCCTGGCTGTCCGAATCTCTCAGAAATGCCCAACACCGAGCTCCCCTGGCTTCCACCTTATCAGCACACCGATCCTAAAAATTTCAATTTCTAAGTCCAACCTTCAGATCCCTGCAAGCCTGAACGGGGGAGCTGGGGGAAATCAACAGCCAAGGCTCTTGCTTCGCCTGCGAGGAGAGACCTGGGATGATGGTAGCGTTTGCCACTCCAGCCTGTTCTATGAAGTGGTGTTTGTCTCACAGCTGGGTGTCCCACAAAGCGACTTCCCCGCGGCCCTGCCGCCAAGAGGGAAGCTGTCGGAGGGGGTCTCCCGAGTTCGGTACCAGGCAGCTGGGGCGGGCAGGCACCCCAAGGCGGCCAAACGGCACGGGACTCCCCACCCCAATCTCAGGCGCTGCCATTTGCCGCCCCCCCCCAGCTCTTCGCCTCCAGCCACCTGTTTCCCCCTTCTTCTCTGAGTGGGCCCAGACATCTGAATGTCACGTACTCATGTATTTCTACACATTCCATACTTTTCCTGCAACACTGCTTTCAATAAAAGCCCAGATAGTACCAGCAACGCATTTTCTGCCTGCGTTTTGTCAAGCTGGACACTGGCAGCGCACACCCAATCTTTTATCTGCCGCGCCGAGATGGCACTCTTTCCTCCCCCAAACGTCTTGGCCCCGCGGGGGCCTCGGCCTGGGGCAGCGGGCAGGTGCCGGCGAAAGCCCCGCAGGCCGCCCGCAGCGGGGCCCGTTAGGCGCCAGGCGCGGCGGGGCCGCAGGGGGGCGGCCGCCAGACCTTGGCCCGCCCCCGGCCCCGGCCCCTTCAGGCGTCGCGCCGCCGCCGCCGGGGCCCGGTCGCCATGAGCGGGGCGCGGAGCGCGGCCGGCCTGTGGCTGCGGGCGGCGCGGCCTGGTTGGCTGTGGGGGGCGGCGGCGCTGCTGGCGCTGGGCGCCCTGCTGGGGGCCTGGCGCTGGGCCGGCGAGCGGAGGCGGCCCCGCCGCCGCTTGCAGCGGGTGGGGACGGTGTTGAGCCTCTTCGTGTACCCGGTGAAGTCGTGCCGGGGGGTGGCGGTGCGGCGGGCGCAGGTGACGCCGATGGGGCTGCGGAGCGGGGAGCTGCGGGACAGGTACGGCGGGGCGGGCTGGGGAGCGGGGCGAGGCGCGGTGGGGCGGCCCGGCCCGAGGCGGGGGCAGGCCGGGCTGCCAGGCCCCCGCTTCGGCCCCGCGTTTGTTAGATGTTTTCTCCAGCGCCTTTGAAGAGGCACCTGCTGTGCTGGCGCTGCCGTGCCCCGCACGCCGCAGGGCCGCGGGAGTACCCGGTACTCGGCGTCGGCCTTCGACGTTGTTCAGCACGTTTCTGTCCCCTGTCACGCTACAGGTTTTGGCTTGTGACCAAGGAAGATGGGCACATGGTTACAGCTCGCCAGGAGCCGCGGCTGGTCCTCATTTCTGTCAGCTGTGAGAATGGGCACTTGACCTTGGATGCCCCAGAAATGAAGAAGCTGTGCTTGCCTGTGAAGCTCCCCAGGAAAAATCCCGTGCAGAACTGCAGGTACTGAAGAAGGGGGTTTCCCCCTCCCTTCTCTCTAAATACTGTCTCTCGCTTACGTGCTTCGTTTTTTCAAGACTGTGTGATGGTTCGCATTTTCTTATGCAGGAGCTGGAGGGTGAAATTCTCTGCCGCCTGTTATTCAGGAGGCCAGGATTAATTGTCATAACAAAAGGTCTAGTTTTAATCTGCTAAACATTGGTGAAAACAAATCTCGGGAAAAGATGGCACAATATCCAAAGACCATACGCCACACATCTGCCAAATGAACTGTGATCTTCAGTCTTCGTAGACTGTCATGTTTACTCATTTGTGTTTACTGTCAGTGTTTTCATTTTCGCTTGGGTGAGCAATTGCATCTCGGAACCTCAGGCATGCATATTGGTATTTCTTGGTCACCACTAATATACGTATCAACATTTTCAGATACACACTGGCCGTTTGCAACTGGTGAGATGTCAGAGTGTGTACGGAAGGGTTAAAAGATGGAATTTTGGTCTGTGGATGGACACTGGGTGAGAAGTAGATAGCAGAGAAAACCACAACATTGGGTGAGAAGTAGATAGCTGAGAAAACCGCAGTCAGCACAAGAAAACAGATGGTTTATTGTCTAGTGTTTGAAATGCTGACCATAGAGATAAGGAGGCTGAGCAATACAGGGGGAGGACAGGGAGGACGTGCAGTGGTGGCGGAATACAAAGCACAGTTCATAATTTTGCTTGCCTTATAATACCTTGCTATCGGCTTGAGCATGGCTGATACATGACTGCTGGAGTATGGTAATATGCCGCATGTACAAAGCCTACGAACCAACAGATGGGATGGCTATGGTGCGTGCAGCATGCCTGACCAGCAGGCACGTGCACCATAGGCTCCCTATGTTGAGTGTTGGCAACTGAGGCGTGTTTCGGCACCCGCTGGTCACCTGTGTCGAAATCCGTTCCTCTGCAAATGTATAAATACCGGGATTTCCCGAAGAGCAGTGGGCCGGTGTACGGCGAGGTCACTGTTGCCTCTGTGGGGACGCCCACGTAAAGCTGGCACCTACCGACTGCTGAGCTGAGCGTGCAGCGCAAGATGACGCAAGAATGTATGGCTGGTCCATCTTCCTCAGGGTCCTCGGGTCAGTAAGACAATTGCTTTGCAAGATACCCTCAGTGTAATGCATGTTTGTAGTTAATAAAACGCTTGGGGTTTCTTATTTTTTTTTTCCTTGTAGTCTGTGTATATGTGTTTACCTTTCTCGGGAATCCTCGAAACCACTCTAAAACAGAGTTCAGATTCCCTCACCCCCTGTCTGTAGGCATTTAACTGAGTGCCTGAATTAGTAACTTAGTTGCCTGAGGCTCACCCTGTGGTCACAGGGGAAAGATGGGCATCCCCAGACAGCAAGTCATGCCCTGTAGGTGCTATCTCGAAGAGGTTTCAGGTGAACAGGTTACAAACGTAGTCATTTAGCTGTGTGCAGGCCTGGTTATTTTATCCATGTATTGACATCCATGCTGGAAAACTGACAAGGGGAAGCAGAAAACCTTTTCCCTGTTAAAATGTCAATTAATATGTAAACTCTTTAGTAACTGTTAATGGTGTTAGCCCCTGCAAAGATACTGATAAGTGTTTTTCCTTTGGGTAGCAGAGAAGGTTAATGTACCAGCTGCTATAATTAAAAGAGTGCTGGAAAGGAACTTCATTCACTAGCTTTTAGCATAAATCTGTTGCTGTGGAAACCCTTGATCAGCATAGCTGGGTACCTCTGTTTATACAAGGCAGGTGCAAGTTACAAATGATAGCATTTCTCATGGAGAAAGGGGACAGTATTTTAAAAATCTGTCCATAATGGGTATGTGTTAGCCAATGACACACACGCTACAAAAACGTGCAGTTTTCAAGATGTTATTTCTCTAAAATTTGTTGTGCCGTTAGAAAAATATTTAAATATACTAAATACATTTCAGTAATGAAAAATGATCTTGGATTTTCCAATTTCAGATCTCAGTGATTTATTTTTCTCTTGACTTTTTTCTTTCTTTGCCTTAATAAACTATTGCACTCTCTGGCTTTAAAATTGCTGGAATTTGGGAATGCAAATAAGCAAAAGTTAGATGCCTGTAAGTGGACTTTAAAAATTACCAAGTTGTCTGGTATTGTAAGTGGTGTCATAGGATGTGAAATTAGCAATACCCATAGTTCAACGTTGCTTTGTACTTCTCAGGAAGAATCCTGAGGTTTTGTATGACTCTGCTGTGCTTAAACAATTTGCCATTTGTCAGCTCAAGGCTGATACTTTCTGATCCATGCAGCCATTTGTAAGAATGAGGTTTGGGAATAGTACTATATTCAGGCAAATGAAGATTTGGCTTTTGCTCCTCGACTCTTCCTTTCCAGCTTGTGCGTGGGAGTAGCTGTCTTACTGTATGGTACGCTCTGCCGGCAAAGGCCTTCTGCACAGACTTGTATTTATTCTGCCGCTGGGCAAGCACGATGCCTTCAGATTGGTGCTGGCTCGTGCCCGGTCGTTTGGAGCTGAGGCAACGCAATAGTGCGTCTGACTGCAAAAGGCTGTGCAGATGCTAATCTTTAAAACTGGTAAGTCCAGCTGCAGATTTTACTTGGATATTTAAAAATCCCGTGTTTTGGGGAGCCAAATGTACGACTGAAGTCACTGTGTAGGCACAGTTTTTATTTGTGCAGATAATATGCTAGAGGGTTTTTACAACCATCTGGTTAAAAAGCCTCTGCGTTCTTCATTTGTGCCTTTTGTCTGTATGTGTTGTGATACTTAAATTGCATGATGTATTCCCGTGCATCCCTATACCACTGAGTGCTTAGGATAGATCTGCTTCGTGGGTGGAAGACAGTAGTGTTGGAAGCTGTAAGACACCCACCTCTGTTAGGCCAGCCAGAAGGCACACAGGGACTGAGAGAATGGAGGGAAGAGAAAGGCAGTTGAATGCTATATGGGGCAATGGTGTTTAGTCCCAACCTGTGCCACAGCGTTGATACAGGGATCCCAGCAAACAGAGCAGGGATACTGCTGACAGCGCTGTGATGATTCATCTCTCCCCCCAGATGAGTAAAGGAGGGCTCCTAGGAGCTGGGCTCAGGCTAGATGAACCTAGACGCCTGTGCGTCTCTATGCTTTAAGCTGCTCCGGGTATGGTTGCAGAGGTAGAGGAAACTACTATGTTGAAGAGAGTGGTAAAACTATTCATGACTGGTGTTGAAGTTTATTGGAAGATGGAGCTGAGCTTTACTTTTTCTTGCCAGGAAAGCGTTCCTTGCGTAAACTTGTTTGTATTCTGCTGCCAGTGGCTTTTTTATGCCCCATGGACTTTGCTTTCATTATAAATTTTTAACCTCTCTTAGCGTATAGCATAGCTCAATATCTTAAGTTTGAGCTTAAGAGTTTCACTCAGCTTTGGCTAAGCTTTTACAGCACTAAAATCTGAAGGAAAGCTTCCTTCACAATCAGGAACGTTTACAATTAATAACATTTGTAAATGTCAGTTACAGTAACTAGCCACATCCATTCAAACTATCATTAATTTTCTGAAATTAATTGCCTTTCAGTTGGTTTCTGGGCAAATCTTTTGGTGTTGCAATCGCATGCAAATGTGACTTGAAAGTATGGCAAACAAGTAGGTTTGTTACTGGTCATTGATGTGACAGCTCTGGGCACCATGGCTCGTTCTTTCACCACCTGGTATTGTCCGGCCGTGTCCATGTTACTTAGCTTCCAAAACAAGGTGACCATAAGGTAAGGAGGTAGCGCACTGGGAATGAGCCTTGTGCCAAATTCAGAAACCAACTTCCACCCCGTTACAATTCAGGCAGTTTGTTTACTGTATGTTGCTACTACTTTAAAATAAGTTGTTTGCCTTTGAATAATAAGCATGCTTGAGCCTTCAGCTTTGCAACTAACTTGCTGATGTGTCTTGGGATCCTTCAGGGTGTTTGGACTGGATATCCAAGGCAGGGACTGTGGAGATGAAGTGGCTCAGTGGATCACCACTTTCCTGAATTCAGAGCCATATCGACTGGTGCACTTTGAGCCCTCCATGGTGCCAAGAAAGTCAAAGGACATAATTAACCTTTTCCGAACCACAGATGAGGTAAATGAATGTTCTTTTTTTCAGAAGTACTTTCTTTTAACGATTTCCCACCCACCTTCCGAAACCTGCCCATTGCATCATTGGTGACTGAGCCCAGTTTAGCAAGGTGTGTAGTCATGTACTTAAACCACGAGTCTTCTCCTTTCCTATGATGAGATGACTTGCTTAAATTTTACTTTAAATTTGTTCTAAGCTATTGACCATTCACAGCTAAAGAGTCTGATACTGGTATTTGAAGGGGAACTATTACATTGCACAACAGCATTCCTTTTGTGCCTCAGTGAATAGAAAAAAAGTTACGTTTTTAAAGATGTTTTGATGGTGTAATCTGTGTTGCATAGAAAACCTCTGTTCCCTATCCCTTGTTAGGTCTAGGAGTGTACAGATACGAGTTGTGTTACCTCGTGTTTTGTTTAAAGGAACGATGCTTAACCCAGAGCTCTATAATTGTGGGCCTAGGAATTAAAATCCAGAGAAGGTTATAGAGGTTTCATCTCTCTCTTTCTGTGGGAAGAGGCTTGAAGGTGTAATATTAGAGAAAGTTAATGCAGGTAGGGAAAGGATATGCTGTGCTCAGACATCCTCGTATCATTGGAGCTCCTGATGCCCTTCTTTTTGTCTGAACAACTCTCAGGTAAAGATTGTTTAAACTATACCTGATGAGTGTAAGCTTTTTAAGCAAATGCAAGTTGTGAGTACCTTGCCTTACTGATGTGGTGTTGTTATCTATAGGCCATCAGTGTTTTGCTTGTTGTTGCACAAAGAGAAGAAAGTATATTCAATGCTGGGCTTTTATACATATGCATTTATTATGTAAGGACACTGAGACCAGTACAGAAGACTAGGTTTCAGCAAAAGGGATGTCAGATTAGGAGGGGTGACGTTAAGGAATCCTAGCATGAAAAGAGGGCAGAATTGTTTGTATAGTTATTTCAACACTCATCTTGTTGTTGTAAAGGCATGTACAAGTGTCGGGGGGAGGATAATATGAGAAAGGCAGGAGGAGGGCTATACAATAAAATTCTTGCCAAAATTTATCTTCTGTTTTGGTGGTTTTTTTTTTTTTCCTGTGGAACTAGCATATATAGGAGTTTTCTTTTAATACTGTTCATTGGCCTTGTTTGCTAAGGTGGCAGCCCTCCTGCTTCCAAGCAAACTTAGACTGACGAATGGACGGTTGCAATTTAGTATTGCTATTCTGTATGTGAAACTCCCTCTGGTGTTGTGATAAGATAGATTCATTATATAGAAAAATCCAGTTAGTTGATTATAGTCAACCAGGTAAGTTCAGCAGGTCCATAAATGTCTTAAGTACTTAACATATTTTACTGATATTCTTAGTTCCACCTGTAACACCTACAATAAATGTCTGGGACATGCATACAGTATTATTTTGTAAGAAGTTGTGGTAGCTAATGTAATTTTGGTTTAATTCTATAAATAGAGGTTTAATTTTACAATTTTAGGACATGAAACTTGCCGTGGTTACTGAAATAGGAAAGGGCATGTTATTTTACTTGTTAACCTCCTTCCAGGAAAATTAAAACCTGAATGCAGTAGCCTAACAATCAGGCTAATAGGTGGCCACTGATTCCAACATACCTATCCTTTTGCCATTCGGTAACTTTGCTTCCATTCTCTTAGGATTTGTTTGTGTTTGTTTATGTAGGTTGCCTATCCTGACTGTAGCCCAGTCTTGATCATCTCAGAAGCTTCACTGGAAGATCTAAATAGCAGGCTGGAAAAGAAAGTTAAGATACAGAACTTCAGGCCAAATATTCTTGTGACAGATTGCACTGCTTTTGAGGAGGTAAAATAACTGTCTTAAATTTCTTCTTGAAGACTTGGTCATGTTTCTTTGTCACTCGTTTTTCTTGTATGATGGTACCTACAAGGGTGAGGAAAGCTGCTGTTCTGTGATTTTTACAGATGGATTCCAGAGAGATACAGCTTCTGCTCACATCAGTGCATGTGAAACATTGAGGGAGGAGGCAGGTCTGTGAACGCTTATTTAGCTTAGCAAAGGATAAAGTGAGTGTATTTAAATGACAGGCTTGCTACTGAAAGCTCATTTTAAGTGCAAAGTAGGGAAAGCTATGCATGCTATAATTGATCAATTAATGACACAAAGGAACGATTTGTAAATTGGCAGTGTGATGTTTTATAGCCTTTGGCACAAGAGTAAAACTGACCCTTTCAATACTGCAGTCTATCACTGTGTCTCTGACAATATTCTGGTAGTTCAAAAAACACTATCTAGGAAGGTATCTGGTGATGAAGTGAACTGGTGATGGTGGATTTTAAGTGGTTTTATGTCATGTTGCCGTTTTTCCAAAGAATTTACTCTGGATAGATCTGATAATTTCCCAAATCTAAGAAGTTCCTAAAATGGCAATGGGTTTTTGCCTTCCCAGAAGGATTGCAATAGGAAGCTTGTGTAGACAAGAAGTGAAAACTTACTTGCACTAAAAATTTACTTTCTGCAAAAATGGTGGCTTACCAGAGGTCACAGATCAGATTACCACACATACAGTAAAAATAAGCTTGCTTTAGGTTCAGACAAGTGCATGCTGCAGAACGGGATTTATTACTTGTGTACCTTTCTTTCCAGGTATAATTACTAGGGGGTCCTGAGCTGGATGAATGCAGTGACTGTAGGGTTTTCATTAAAACAGTACCATAATATAACTGTACTTGTTTTAAAGGTGATCATCTGGAATGGTACTGCTTCTTCTAGGAATGACTGTGCCACTCCTGGAAAAATGGTTGCATGTGGATATATCTAATCTGTGCATAACGTTTACCTTCCCTTAGGACACCTGGGAGGAGATTCTTATTGGCGATGTGGAGATGAAAGGGACAGTCTGTTGTGCCAGGTAAACAGTTGAGACTTTTCTTTTATATAGATGTATAGAGATTTGTAATAAGTTGTTATTGATTTGGTGCTGTCATTGCAGGTGTATTTTAACAACTGTTAACCCAGACACTGGAGTCCTGGACAGGAAGGAGCCCCTGGAAACATTGAAAAGGTGGTAAAAATACCAGTGCTTCTTAGGCTGTGGGAGTGGATTTAGGCTAGATCCCAACAGATGTTAGACTAGTGTTTTAAAAGTGGTTTGTATGTGGGACATAGTAATGTAGTGTAAAGGTCTGTGTGTATTGGCTTCCATTCTACTTTCTGCAGTTCTATATGGTGAGAAAATTCAGGAAGTTCTCTATTCTTTCTTGCAAACTTTACATTCCTTGTCTCTTTCATCTTTGCTAGGGTGAATGCCTGGGGTAACAGGTATTTAAGATATTTAAAGGTCTAACTTTGCAACTTTGGCATTTTATAAAGTCTTTCATATGTGCATTACACATGGATGTGTGAATACAATCAGGCTTTTTTTTTTCCTCCATTTCAACTGCTTGTTTCTCTTAACTGTAATATTTATTTATTTTTTAGTTCAGTATGGTGACCAAAACAGGGCATCACTATTCATGTCCTCTCTCTCATCACTGATATTTTGATGTTTAGAATTCGCTACCACTGATTCTAAAGAAGTGCTCTCTCTCTGCAGTTACCGCTTATGTGATCCGTCTGAGCAACACATATATAAATCCAGCCCTCTCTTTGGAAGATACTTTGCTGTTGACAGAACTGGAACGATTCAAGTTGGAGACCCTGTGTACAAGATGGTCCAGTAATGAGGGAGACTTTTGATCAGAAGATGCCTTTTTCACTTTGTTTTCCCATGAACACAGTCACCAGCATAACTTCCTCTTATTCCTTGCAAAATTTTTTGTACTATGTTCCTTAGGAAGGTTCAGGGGGGTCTCTGAGGCTATGAAGTGCCAGTCATTTTAGATTATGTCATCTACTAGCCTGCCTGTAGCAACCATGTCTTTAGTTTTTCTGGAGGCTGTGATAGAAGAAACTCTAATCCAAGACAGACTTCACAGCCCTGCTGTGAGTGTCACACCTCCTAAAATTTTATGTCAGGCTCAGTATTAGAATCCAAAATTATGTATAAGGGCTTTGCATCGTGTATTAGATACATTCAGTGCCTATAAAGAACCACAAAAACAGTCATGCCAAGTGTAAAGTAAGTATGTTGGGCACAGAGCTGCCTTTACAGGTGAACAGGGAGTGCAGATGGCAAGGCTCTATCTTAGATTCCACCCTTCTTTGGTCCTACGCATCTTACCCTATCTATGTCTGGAGGTACTTTCTTGCAATGTTTCTTATCCTGCAGCCATTTGCTGAAGATTGCTACTGTCTTTCAACATTGGAGCAATATGAGGAGAAGGGTTGTGAGCTGACTATAAATGCTACTCTAGTCTAGAGGTGGGAACACTGGCTAACGATGTGTAAGACTGGGGGGTTCGTTTAGTTTATGACCTCTGCTTGGTAGAGTTTAAAACATCAATTTTTTCTCCTTTGAAGCATACCATAACAGCGAGGCTGTAGAGTAGTGATGCATTTGCTAATGTATCAGTAAAACTTCCAGTTTGACTAAAAGAATTAGGTGTTTGCTGGATCGGAGACTTTATGTGTATTGGAGGGGAAGAAAAGCTGTTGGGAGTGATTTGATTTTGAGCCTGCCCTGTTCAAGCTGATGTCCAGGCAATATTGTAGGGCTCTGTGTTAATGTGCAGTTCCTCTCTGGCACAGTGAATCCCTTGCTATAGAAAGTCAGGCTGCTAAGCAGGTGTTTGGGAAGCTGCGGTTTTAGACTGAGCATGTTAACATCCTTACTGGTTACACATTTAGATCTCTGGTTGACCCCACCCCTGCCCTTACTCTAACCAAAATGTCAGCCATTTGTAGGAAGCTGATAATTCTATTTTCTGCTATATTTTATACTGCATAAAACAGATAGAGGAGGAGGTTGGTTAGATGATGGCAGTAGTATCTTTTCTTTAAATGTTACATGATTATTATTTTTTTTAAAAAGTGGACTCCAAGACAAAAGGCAGCCATCTTTCAAATGCTTGTCTGCCTGTTGCTTTGTTACAGATTACTAGAGCTAGAAAAAGTGTTGAACTAGCCAAAAAGAGGAATCTAATTAAGTGTAAAAAAGGACAAATATGACCCAATTTGGTGTTTAGATTCTTTGTTTTCTGTTGTGAATATGAAACTGGAATTTTGCTGCATGTTCACAACTTGGACCTGGAAAACGAAGAGCTGTCGTACCTTTGACCAAATTCAGATGGATGTATGTGGCAAGCCTGAAGCAGGCATATGGGGAAGGTAGTTTTCTATTATTTGTGAACTCTGAGTTGCTCCGAATGTCCTTTTGTTAGCAGAGTGCTCTGTAGGTATTAAGTTTTCCTGTGACAGGCAAGTGCCCAGTTCGGACTGCACGTTGCATATTTGTGTATTGTTATGCCTGATGCAGCAAGTAGCGGGAGGAAGTGCGAGGAGAAGCATCTTTTGAAAAGGAAAATAATCTTGAGGTTCACTTTTAAAAAGCATATGTTGAAGAGCCTTAATATTAGAAGCTGAAACCTTGTGGCATTCCTAATGGTATTATTAAGCAAAGACAGCCCGCTGGCCTGCCAAAGCAATTAGTTAAGAGTGTGTCTCTTCATTAAGTCAAAGAAGCAGAAGGAAAGAGAGCTGAATTTTTGCCTCTAGCCAGACGTATTTATTCATGGCTTTTTAGCACCACATTAGGATTTGTGTGGTATAGATCATGTTGCCTCTTGTTAGGCTATCATTGATTGGGCTAATTTGGAAATGAGGCTGTCTTTCCAGTGAGAAACTGCTTCTGCATTCCTGTTAAGAAAATGCCCTGGATCTAAAACTCTGATATATCCCTGTAAAAGCCCCTTACAAGAATTTGGCTAGAATCCTAAAACAGGTATGCATCTGAGTACATTTCACACACGTTTCACAAACGACACTTAAATCAATGACGTGATGAAAGAGGGCCATTCTGGGAGGTGGAGAGCGTAACTTATGAACATTGCAATATAAATATCTTCATATAAATGTTGAACTGCTGTAACTGTAGGAATTGTATTTGATTTCGCTAAAGCCGTTTAGGAATTGACTGAAAACATGTCAATCATAAAACACTATTTTTTAAATTGTGTACTTAAAAATGTTAATTGATTTTTTTTTTTTTTTTTTTTAACTCCAGAGGAAGAAAACAAAAGTATAAACTTCTATTGAATCCAAACTCTAGTAAGGTGTAAAATTTGTGAATCTTCTTTTTTCTTTGTTTTCTGTTTTGGCATTTAACTGCTGCTGCTGTTTCCAAGACCTCATATGTAATTAACAGGGATGATTTTTTTTTTTTAATCTTACCTCTAACTTGAGGAAAATACGCATTTAACCAGAGGAAGCCGTATGCGTAAGAGAGCAAAGCCATCAGACGTAAGTGGTCTTCAGACTAAGTTTTACAACCCTCATGATGTAGATGATGAAAAAGTTGTTTACAGACTATTTCTAGTCACAAGCGGAGTCCCCCTGGGCTCAGTTTTGGGACCGGTCTTGTTTAATATCTTTATCGATGATCTGGATGAGGGGATCGAGTGCTCCCTCAGCAAGTTTGCAGACAACACCAAGTTGGGCAGGAGTGTTGATCTGCTGGAGGGTCGGAAGGCTCTGCAGAGGGATCTGGACAGGCTGGATCGATGGGCCCAGGCCAATTGTATGAGGTTCAACAAGGCCAAGTGCCGGGTCCTGCACTTGGGTCACAACAACCCCATGCAACGCCACAGGCTTGGGGACGAGTGGCTGGAAAGCTGCCCAGCGGAAAAGGACCTGGGGGTGTTGATTGACAGCCGGCTGAAGATGAGCCAGCAGTGTGCCCAGGTGGCCAAGAAGGCCAACGGCATCCTGGCCTCTATCAGAAATAGTGTGGCCAGTGGTGAGACACTGGAACAGGCTGCCCAGGGAAGTGTACCCCATATGTAACTGCTCTCTAACTGGGCAAACCGTACCATTTTGTGTGACCAAAACACCTACGTAAGCAGTCAGCTGGGATCTCATTGCATGACTCTTCGTCTGCTAAATGGGGTGGCAGTGTTGGCTGTGCCCTCTGGGAGGACCTGTTCTGGGAGCAGCTGTGCTCTGGGAAGCCGCTGTGCCTTACCAGCCCCTTGGAGGATGCTGAGGGCAGATACAACTTGAGCAGCTTGCTAGGACTTCTGCAGCACTGCTGAGAACCTGGCTCAGTTTCTTTTCGGGACTCAGCTTGGCCTTGCGGAGTCTATCTCTGGAAGTAATGGCGGCAGTGCTGGAGTCAGTGTTGTGCGTCCGTGAAGGGGTAAGCAGCGTATGTACTTATTCTAAGATTGCCAACAAGAGCAAAGTCCATCTGATTTCTTTAATTTGAACACGCAGCTGGACCCGAGGGATGGCAGGCAGTGCAGCAGACGAGGGAAAGCTGCTAGAGTAAATAAAAAGGTTAGCGTGCTTTTCCCTTCTTTATTCTGTTGCACTGACCAGCTGTAGAGAAACCACAAACATAGATGGAGTAGTTAAATATTCTCCTTGCATGGGGAGCAGGAGAGGTTACCTCCTGCACCCGGAGAGGTTAGAGGTAGCAGTGTGTCTGAAGCACTGCGCTTCCAAAGCGTGCCTGCAACTCTGGTGCTGCTGGAAATACTCGGGAGCCTTGGTGCTCATGGCCCTGCCTGAGAGCTGCTAAGCCCCAAATGCCACAGGAGCTGCGGGCAGGGTGCGTGCGAGGCAGGGCCCGGCTGGGGCTTCTGCGGACACTTTGAGTACAGCAGGTTTCCTCCACGGTGGGAGGAAGCTGAACTCCAACTGTACTCTGAACTAAAAAGGGGCAGCCTGGTACACCCCTCTTCCCATGGTATCTCATTTCCATGCAAAGCCTTAGTTACTTGGTTGACTACCTAATTCAATGCCATTAAAGCTTTTTTAGCATCTGCTTTTCAAGAGGGCAAGAGAAAATTAGCACTTCTTTATTTGCACAGGTTTGCAAAAATACGGTTTCATTTAACTTAAACAAAAAAACAACTAAAACCAAACCCTAAAATCAAAAAACCCTGGGTTGTTGTTTGTTTGTTATGAAGAAGATTCCAAACACCTCAGCTCCAAGCAGTAGAAAAGCCATATTGCTGATCAACAACTGCAGTCTTTTACTTAATACGTGTAGTCATTATGGAGCCATCTACCAGCATCTCTGTACTAAAAATGCATTTTCCTAAAAAGCCCTGTCAAGTTTAGCATCCTTACAAGAGCCTTGGGATGCCAACGCTTGCCTTGCATTCCTCTGACCTTTCTGCAACCCCAAAATAGCTGTTCCTATCCCACTCAACTTTCTACATGCATAAATACATTTGATGCCAACTACATATGAAGAAAATAGGCTATATTTAAAGCTATTAGTTAGGATCACAGATAGTTCCCGGTCCCCCTGGGATTGTTTGCCCTTTTTAAATGGAGTAGGTTTGGATAAAGTATGTGTCTCTGGCATGACTGTTCTAAAGGGGCCTCCCACAGATGCTATTTAATATATCCTCCATTAATTCAAGTAGGAGAGGTTAGTGTGTTTTACCTACTCATCTAGATGGAGCTGTCAAAGTGGATTTGGAGCTGGATTTGAAGACATCAGGATATGTAAATTTAAAAGAGGGGGAAGCATGCCCACAGGTGAGTCTGAATACAACTACACTTATACTAAGCTTATTCTTAAAAAAAAAAAAAAAAAAAAAAAATTGATTGTGCAGTATTTATAATAGACTTCAGATAATGCTTTTGGTTTTGTTTAGGGTTTATTTGTGGAGTGTCAATGTTTAGTCTGCATTGTCTCCCAAAAATTACAAAGTCCTGAAATTCTCCATAAAAATCATACAGCGCAAATGTGGTTTTGAAAAAGCGGTTCAATTCCTCCTGTCCTTTCTCACTTTCTTTAGGGGGTAATGCAATATGGACATTGCATTTCCTTCACTCTTAAACCCTTACTGTAGTCAGCTGTTTATAGAGAGTGTGTGTGTGTATGTATGCATGCACGCATATTTATCGTTGAATGTATCAACCTTTGTTTCAAAATGCAATGGTTTGCATTTATACTCGAATACTCTTTTTTTGTCAGGCTCCCCTGCCCCAAACAAATGTCTGAAGGCATCTACAGTTGGCAAGATAATCAGCTCTGACCACTTTATTTCCATTCCTCTTTGCTTACTTTTTCCCATGAGAAAATCTTTTTGAATGACATATTTAACTTGTGTAAGGGAATGGAAGCGCTATTCCTGCAAAATGTGAAGGTTCCCTGGCTTGCTATTCTTGTTTCATGCTCACCACAACCTATTATAGAAGTATGCATGAATTATTTTTTTTCTTCCTCAGCAGGTTTCCACTGAAAAAAGAAGGCATCGCTTTTGGTGCATCCTCTGGACTAAAAGGCTCCTGGCGTCCCAGAAATAAAGCAAGGTGGTACGTAGTGCCCCAGCCCTGGCTGAAGTTGTGATAATTAGCTTTTGAACCTTTAAAACTTGTCGTCTTTTTTTTTATTTATTTTTCTTAGCTTATTTTTCTTCCTCCTTTCTTTCTCCACCTTTAGTGACTGGAAGATGACCTGGTGTAAGGGACCTTAAAGGAAGCTTTCTCTCAGTGTCGACCCTCAGTGCTTCCTGCTGCACTTTAACTCCCTCTCTATCACACAAATGGTGCATCCCTTAGTGTATTTGAGTACTCGGTCACCTTTTCTGCAGGTTGAACATCTTTCCTAGAACTACAGTGGTTTTTAGTCCAGTTGCTCATGTAGCCTTTTGGGGTGTAGTGCAGCCAGATGGGAAGCGGGCGATGGGATGGCATTGGGATTCTGCTCACCTTAGTGTGTAGTGAGGTCAGGGAAAGGAAAGGAAGAAGAAGAACTATCATAATTCACTAGAATGGTAAATAGTTTGGGATTTCTGTTTGCCAAGGCCCAGGGGATAATGTGTTTCTGCTGCCTAAGGGCAAGTTCATGAGAAGGTAGGACCCTCGCCGTTCCTCGGGCTTACACATTTTACCCCAGCACGCTCAGCAGGTTCCTGGAGAGACCAGTGCATGGTCATAAATGCAGCCCCGTCCCGAAAACACCAGCCTCCAGCACGTGGTGGGGGGCACCTGGCTGCATTGCAGGTATATAGACTTTCTAGGGTGTCTGTAAGGCGGGGGTGAGCCGGGGCTTCTGCCAACTGTACCAGCAGCGCCTGCGAGGGAGCTATGCAGGGAGGTGGGGAACTGACCCTGCAGCCTCCCCCTGTGCCGCAGAGCTGGGTGGCAGCTCGGACGTGTGCGCATCTGTGCAGCCTTATAAAATAAGCCTCTGCGTGCTGGATGGCATCGGGTGGCATCCCCTGAGGTATCCAGTGGAATTGGAAACCAGCCTTGTGTGTGTATTGGTGACCGACTGCAGCGTGTAGTCTGCTGTAGCTTTTGCTGTGACTGGGAGGCACTCTCTGCTGAAGGCTGTCTTCTGGCCTTCCCTGGAGATGATGTTGCTTGCCTTGCTTTTGCAACTTCAGTAAATCTTTCGCTAACTGCCTTTACCAAGTGATCTCTTAGGTGCGCTGTGCTGGGAGATATGGGGTTTTCCAGTGCAATACGCTTTCCTACACGTTGATTGTGCCTGTACTGTCGCAGAAGCTTTTGATTAATGTATCACCTGGCTTTTCCATAGATTCATGCCAAATATCTACCTCTTGATATACTGAGAAAGAAAGATGCAAAATCAATTTGCGATATAGGATGTCCCAGGCTTATTGGGTTAGAGTGAATGTATTTATGTCTTATCCCATTGGTGTCGGGAGTTCTGCTCCTCTGCTTTGAATCTTCACCCCGTATTGAAATTAAAGTCTTGGCAATCAGTAGTGCCAAGAAATAAATAACTGACAGAGATTCTCTCTTCAAACCTGTCACAAGTGAAGTTTTGTGCATGATTATTTTTATATCGGTTGCATCTGTGACTGGAACCATTACCTGCCAGTGGCATGGCTGAACAGCAGCCTGTGCCTTAGGGAGCCTTCCATCAATTGCGTGGGACAAGCCCAAGCCAGGCGGGAGCACAAGGGTGACAATAAACACACGAAGGTTTCACACAGATCAGCTTCTTGAAAATGCTGTGCACACGATCAGCCTCTAAGAAGGAATAACTACGTTAGGCAGAACCTTGCAAGCTGCTTCTCTGCTGGAAGTTGCCCTCACAAATTCTGCATCAGGGACTAAACAAGTGGGAAAACAATCACCCAAAAAGGAAATCTCCGGGAGCTGCTTTCAAGGCGAGCATAGCTGACATCGCAGAAATGATGCTTCATTCAACAAAGCAGTTCTTTCAGGGAGTCTTTTCTAAAGTCAGGGCAGGATTTATCTGTAATAACCTATGATTGCTGAATTGACATGTGAATAGCTGAAATAACCAAGAAGCTCTCTGTGAACGCGTGGGCATGTAATGGCTGGGCAGCGCACCCTGAGTGATGAGGGTGCTGCGATAATGGTGTTCCTGGGGTGTGCAGTACTGGCGAGGAGGGGAGAGGGGGCTCCTGTTTTCCAGAACACGGCGTCTTGGAAATGGTTTTCCTTCTCATATGCCTTCCTTTTGGCCAGAAGTTCTGTATTTTTAACATCATTCTTTTAATGTCCTCTTGATGGATCAGAACAAATGGAAAAAAGCACTGTGTTACAAAAAACCAGGTGCACTTCCACTACATTTTGGAAGAGCACTGGGGAAATCCCTCCTCTGAGCTGCCCGGCAGTGCCGCACCGGCTGCGTGCAATGGAGATGGCACCGGCGGGTGGTGGAGAGCACCGAGAGTCTCCAATCTCTCTTGGTTTTTATCTCAGTGGTAACAAGCTTGTGAAAATAATGTTGAGTGTTGTTTCTGCAGCCAGCTGGCAGAGCAGGAAACCGCGTCTGAATTAGAGCCAGGAGTCAATTGTAAAATATTCTGGTGGCCACCCCACGAAGGGTTTGCAGTACCTCGGGCGTGTTAATTCAGCACCTGGCAGGCTTCGGGCTTCTTACAAACCCCAAGGGGAACGGATAATCGTCCTCTCTTTCTCAGTGAGGAGCAGAGTGAAACATGAGAGGTGAAATGCTCCGGTAATGACAGTCGGCTCCTGCCAGCATTTCGCAGTCAGAAAGCAGTGGCTCCTGGAGGGCTGCCAGGCGTTTCTCCGGGGCAGGCAGGAGCCCGTGTGTGAGCACAGGGTACGCGCAGTGAGCCTACAGCACCCAGGGCGCGCGTCACCGGGGTCTGGAAGCCCCGTGGTGGTGCGGGCCAAGAGCTCCAAGGCAGCAGTGGGTGAAGGTTGGCACCCAGGGCTTTGCTCGGTTGAATTCAGAATGGAGGTAACACATGAATCCTGCTGAGGACTATCTCTGCTTGGTGCTCGGCTGTGCTGTGAGGAGCTTGGGTTGGTGCTAGAGGGAGTATTTTTGTCTTGTGCTTGGCTTTGTGGGGTAGAGACACCTTTAGCTCCTCTTCCCTTGAGATACGGGTTGTAGTTGTCTCCTTTTCTGAAGTGAAAGCTGGTGATACGGTGCGTTACCATCATGGGTAGCTGGGGCTGATTCACAGCTTCTCTGCAATGGAGGCAAAATTGCATTTTGTTCCTTCGAGAAGGAGGGCAAAAGGCTCAGCCAGGATTTAATGCTGCCTGCTGGAACAAGAACAGGAATGGCTTCTCTGCGAGGCATCCTATCTGCCTAACTTTAGTGCAGCCCAAGCAGTCTGCCCTCAGAAAGAGATAGGATTTAAGCAGACCCATATGCACGGCAGCCCTCGGTTTGTGGGTAGCTGGGGGGCAGATCTCGTCCAGGCTAGGCATCAGGAAAACGTTATTGAGTGGCCAAGAGGGGGAGAAGCTGGACTGCATTGTGCAGGCATCGGGAGAGGCTTTGCTGTTGGAGAACTTTAAGGACAAGTTGGACAAACCTTGGCCAGAGATAACATAGTAGCTGATCCTGCCTTAGGGCAGGGATTAAACTGGATGATTTATCACAATCCTTTCCACCCCCTTGTTCTGTTTTTTGCATGGCTACTTTAGTCTGTAAATTCTTTTTGTATGTGCAAGCACAGTACCTACAGTAGTGATGCCCTCTCCCAAGGGTGCTGGCAGCATAGACATGTTGTGACCTCCCTCTTCCCTGCTTATAAAAACATGTTAGCCTGTGCTGATGCACCCTCCCAAATAGAAGTGGTCTTTGGGGGATGTAAGTAAAATGTACGCATAGGTATAGCACAGTGGGCAGGGCCTGGAAAGATGTTTAAAACATTGTAGCCTATGGGTTCAGCCACTTACGTTATAGATCTGGCATTTTAAGTCATTAAAAACAAACCACAGAATCACTAAGGTTGGAAAAGACCTGTAAGATCATCAAGTCCAACCATCAACCCAACCCCACCATGCCCACTAAACCATGTCCCGCAGTGCCACATCTACACGTTCCTTGAACACCTCCAGGGATGGTGACTCCTGCATATGCTGGAATAAATAACTTTGGATAGAAAACTCTGTACAAAGAACAGACAGACTAAAAGTGATTTAGATTGTTATTGAACTCTCCTTGCACCTTCTGGGAAAAACAAAACAAACCAAAAAACCCAACGTGGGGCATACGTAATCTGTGGACACAGTGAAAAGCTGAATTAGCCTCGCATATCTACAGAGCACAACAAACCTACATGGTTTCACTTCAGTTTTCATTTATACTTGTCAAAACTCACAGCGCAATATGGTACTTTTTCATTCTCAACTTCCAATGGAAATTGCTTTTAGAGTGACTCATTTCTTATTTGTGTTCTTTTTGCGGTTCCTGACATGTTCCACATTTCAGTAGCTCTTCGTTTAAATACACACAGCCTTAATCACTGGCATTTTTAGTTACCATCTTTGAACTGTTGAAGTTAAGGGTTTGTAAGCCCTAAGAAGCCATACGTCCAGCATCTCCAAGAGTCAGACCTGAAACTGAAGAATTATTTCGCCTGAATAAGGTGAGTAGGATTTGACTTGAGATGTCAGTGTGCTATAGATGATCTTTGCCTTTCTCTTTTCTTCAGCATGTTTTCGTTGAACAGTACTGCGGGGATTTGTGCTGCTGCTTCTTCAGAGCTCTGGTTTTTGCGTGAGAGCTGTTTAGCCTGATAAACTTTCCACACAGGAGCATCCCTGGTTTTGTTACTGTGTTACTTACATACAAAAATGCAGCGCTGGAAACCTAGCACTTTTGTTGCAAGACCTGCTCCAGCTGAGATCCACATGCAAGAAGTCCCAATGTGGTCTGCTGCTGTGTACCTGCTCACTAGGATGTCAGCATGGATAAATGAGAACTGTGTCTATAAGGGACTTCAGTGCAAATAACCTGAACTCTGCCTATTTTCGACCATCTTACAAAACTCATAAACTTCTCTGAGATAAAAGAATTCAGCATGAGCTCTCTAGCCTGTCTTAGGACCGTGCATGAACTTTAAGCTCCCATAAATATAATTAAGTGTAGATTTCCAGGAAAGGGAATCATTAATTTGAGGGACTGATGTCCTTTGCTGCATCCCAGAGGAGAGATCCAGCTGAGGATCCTTCACTCTTGCCTGGAGAGGCTTTGCATTTGGCAACACTGGGTCCTAAATCTGTGCTAGCTCTACAGTTGTCAGCAAACTATTCTCCTACCCCTATCCTTTTCCAGATGTTCAAGAAGTAAAACTGCATTTTACTTGTATTCTCAGCTGTTTGACAGTGCTGCTGCTTTTTAAATAAATAGAAAAGTTAAGATCTTAAATCACTGCTAAATTATAAATGAGCTTTAAAACCACATTTGAATAGAGTCGCAGTTGCTTACCTGTCAGGGCTCTGTTGCTGTTACTGGAGCTCGGATCACCCTTGGCTGAATGTTTCAAGGAGCTTTGCTTTGCTTCCCTTATTGTTTAGGTGTTTCAGTATTACTGGAAATGCAACTCTTTCGGCTGGGATCTTGGGAGAGATCTCCCTCTCCCACATGCTGCTTGTGGTGTGTCCGCAAGCACACCACTGATTGTTTTACTGTGGAATTGCCTGCCCCGTCTATCAGTGGAAGTTTTGCCATTGTTTTCAACAGAAAGAAGATCAGGCCTTGACTGGTTTAAGATTTTATGTGCTTTTCTTATTTTACAGCATTTTAATTTACTTGCTGAACCCTAAGAAAAATAGATAATAAAACTGGTGAAAGAGGCCACCCATATTAGGCAACCTGTAGCCTTACAAATTCCCCCCAATACACTTCTCTGCTCCCTGCAAATCTAGAAAGCACCCAGCTCTTCCGGTACCAATTGAGGGGTTTCTAATGATGAGCTGGGAGAGAAAGCAAAGGTTTACATATCCACAAACAGGCACTGCAAGCACATTATACTGCAGTATGTTTTGCCCTCCCCAAGCAGAGGAGTCTGGTGTTAGCTGGGCCAAACCACCCTCAAGAGATGCCTCTGTCTTTCTCCTAACTGTGAAGAAAGCAAAGGCAATCTGGAGCTGGGGGGGAGGAATCCAGGCTCCCACTTACAAACTGAGCAAGGGCATATGCTTTCAGCTATCTGACAGTATTTGTTTCTGAATCCACATTTCTGAAATAACTTCCATATTCACTTCTGATTTGGGTTTTGCATCACATAGACCTCTGGAAAAATACTAACCCTGTACAGATCTCATGACTCGCCAAACATTATTTACTCTTTCCTATCATGTCACCTGTCATATACTGATGTTCAATCTTCAAGTTTTCTTTACAGCATGAGCTTACTCCTTCTAGTAGAACAACAGTCCTGAAATGAATATGAAGTGTATCTTAGATTATATGTTTTATCTGATCAGCAGAGTAATGAGGCAGAAGGAATATGACAAGGAAGGCAGTTCTGGTTTACTGTACTTTTGCTAGCAGACCAGTGTAACTAGAACAGAGTTGGGTTGGATGAGAGGGATGGGATGGCTTTGCTTTCTTTTCTATGCCATTATTAACTGGGACAATGTCCTGAAAAAATACTGTCAAGCAGAAGGAATGCTGTAAAATGGCTGTGGCGAGTCATTTCTTCATAAGCATCACTGTCTGTATTGCAGTAGTATTTATTCGTTTGCTTTCCTCAACACCTGTTTGCTCTCCATATGTTAATCTGTCCTTGTGGTTTTACTTCGTCTTTGCTCACCGGTGCCTCTGTGGTTGTTCCTTGCTCTTGCTCTCTTTCCTAATAAGACCTAGGAGTTACAGTAGCTGGTAATGAGTAATTCTTGCTTAGGTTCCTGTCGACTTCAACAAGACCTCCTTTCTGTATGATTTTCCTAAAGGGGCAGATATTCTGGTAAGTGCTAAGGGGACAGAGAGCAAGTCCCACCGCACCGGGCTCTGCTGCCCTCTTAGCCGTGCCGAGCAGATCCTTGGGCAGGGCTTGGCGAGCTGGAGCTTGCTGCACCTCTGTGCAAGCGCCGAGAGGAGATGCACCCTCCCACAGCCTGCCCATTGCTGCCTGTTTATAAGAGCCTAAAGCAATGAAGCTCTGTGAGCACAACCGTGTGCAGGAGAACGGAGCGAAGAGGCAGCCTGATTTAGCAACAAGATCTTTAAATAAGAAATGCTATGTCAGCATTTGAAATCTAGTGATTCTGCTACAGTATCAGCTTTTATTGAAAAAAGGGCTGGAAACTGTTCAGAGAAAGAAATTCAAAATTAGGCTTTATGCTGAGGCCATAGACTTAGAACCTCCCAAAGTCAGAACCAGCATGCAGTGTGGTACCTGGTGTGGGTATCAGCGCCGGTTTCCAGAAATTAAGAATATGTTGGGGCAGCAATTGTCTACCCCTGTATTGCTGATGTGCCGCGTATAGTCAGCCCTTTCTTGAACTGGACTGCTCAGACACAGAGTGGTCAGAGTACCAGAGAGGTTTAATCATCTGGGACAAAAGTGGGTATGGGAAGGTGAAATAAATCAAAAGATGATCTCATTTACATTACCCCCAGTCAGCCTTTTTAGGAAAAGAAAGTGAAGGCAGCAATTTTACCTTCATGCTAGTGTAGCTACATTACTGTAGCATTATTGGGTACCATTAACTTGTTAGATTTCTATTAGAAATAATACTGTCCAGTCATTATTACCATTGAAAATGAATTAATATATGGGATACGTATTCCACCTAACTGCATAAAATGGTATGCTATCCGTTGCAGACGGGACTGTAACTCAGATATTCAAAAGGTGGAGACTCGTTTGAGGATATGTGACCTTGGGAAGGCTCAATATTTTGTGAGCGATAGCTCTCACTTTTTACTCATGACTACTTCATTCTTTGATCTGAATAAGCAGCTAAGACAGTGTGTAAATGAACAGTGTTTCCAACAAATGTGTATACTTACAGTGCATTTCATGTATAAGAGCTCAAATCAACTGAAATGCTAAAAAGTGTGTTTAAATCTTTTTTTTTTTTTTTTTTTTTAAGGAGTCTGGATATACGTGACTTCATGTTATGGGTTTTCATTTTGACCAGCTCCTGGCCTTTATGTTGTGTGTGTTTTGTACACCTCCATCCCTAAACTCACGTATGCAGCCACAAAAAAACCCACAAAACAAACCACAATTCTCAGGTGACAGTCACACACTTGAAGGAAGAGGTGATTGCTTTTAGAGGTATGTCTATCAAAAGCAACATTGACTAGATCCCTTCCACATGGGCTTTTGTATGAGATGGTGAAGTATCTTGAGAAGTAGCTCATGGTAATAGAGATAAATGTATTGGAAGGGTGGTGATGCACATTTTATCCATCTGTTTTCTGGATGTAGCTGCATGACTGGAATCAGGACTTCCCTTTCTCCTGAATTTGCTCTTTGCAGTGGCTAATGCCACAACATTTTTGTGTTGTTAATGATAACCAGACTCTTCATTTGTCTGTTAGGTAAAATCCCACCTATCCACTTTCACTATAGGCAGCCTATATAGCTTATAGGACTGGCATAATCGTTTAGAGAAGAGCAATGGGGCGACATGGATGAGACTTTTGTTTAGACAGGGATTCTGTTCCTAGGTCTGCCTGAAGTGACCCTGCGCAGCTTTTCTGAGCCTCCTGTATTTTATCTCTGACATGGGTGGATTGATGCTTGCTTTCCTCATGAAGTAGGAAGATGGAGCTGTGCTTAGTAATAAACTATCTGAAGTGTCAGTATCGTTAGGCATAATCGGGGGAAGAAGTAAAAGTAGGACTCCTGGGTCCTCTCCAAGCCTTCCCCTGGCTAGCAAGGCACTCTGGCAACCCCAGCTGCTCTTCCAGTAAGTGCTAGGGTTTGCTGCTTTTATTCGGTTGGTTTTATAAACAATGGAGGAGGCACAGCGGGTTCAGGAAACATGCTCAGAGTGGGTAGGTAAAGCCTCTTTAGAAGTGCTAAAAAAGCGTACAAAAAGTGAAAGTCGTCTTTTTTTCAGTGGGTGGATTCACAGCGGTGCCACACCACCTCTCAAATCCTGTTGGACACTCTTGTCAGAATCTGAATTCTTACTACAAACCCAAGAAATACAACAAGATTTCTAAAGGTATGGAGTTAAAACAGTGTAGTTTTTACTGTCCTTATTTCTAGAAGTAGATGCAAGTTAATATAAAGGGTGAAATGTTTCCTAAAGTATGCACGTATTTTTTGCATTCAGTCTGAAAAAGAAAACAAAATTAAACTGAGGCTGGTTGAGCAGGGTAAATATCAAAAGGTTAAGGTAGAGTTTTTGATTTGCTAGCAATTTTGAAAAATCAAACTCTCCAGCTCCATGATCACTTCTTTTCCGTATTGCAGGTGGCATTTTGAGAATCTAGGCTGAACACAATGGGAACATCAGCATGAAGGATTTTACTGTTTCAGGTTTTTCTCAGTTTTGTTTCATCTAGAAATGTTAATGGAGTTCAGATGTAATTCGGTGGAGTCCCATGTATAAACGTTTTCCTGCTGTCTGCATTTATCCTAAGCTTTAGTGTTCCTCATCAGCTTTCTCATGTAGAGGAAACTGTTTAAAAAAATAATTCTAGCTCTACTCAGATCAGCTCTTTTTAAATGCCTGCTTTGCACTTGATTACACTGTGTTTATGTCCGGATTTTCTCAGTTCCTTTTGTATGGCAGTTTTCCCTGGTTTTGATGGGTCTTTCAAACCAAAAAAGGCAAAAAGAGCATAGATTAAAGAGAGTTGAAGGTGTGATATTTAAACCTCTTTAAATCTTAGTCATTTGTGGTTGAAAAAGACTTCAGTGTAACAACTTTGTTAGAGTCTGGGGTAAACAATCACTACAAAATGAGAAAAATGTAATTTAATCAGTTAGAGCAGATTAATTATGTGTATTAATGCAACCAAAATCCTCAATAAGCCATGTAAAGGAAAGATTACTTAGGATTTCACATACTGAATCTTGAGCAAGAGCTAGATTTTGGTTGCTCAAAGGTCCTTTTCCCTGCCCCGGTCTCCCATCTTATCATCACCCCAGCCCTGGGTCTTTGGTATTTTGACACCTGCTGGGTCTCAGGTTGAACCCAGTTAATTACTCCATACGTTGTTGTTTATTTCAATAAAAATACCAGATTACTTAGAGAGAAATTAAGCAATCTTTTCAGCCTCTGAGCACAGCCTCATGGGACAGCCAAGGACAGCTGTAAAGTTCTTCTTTTTAAGAAGTTCTGGTTAATGTCAGCTGAGAAAGCTCTCGGTAAACAAATGAATAATTGATTGCTCAGCTTTCACATAGCTACTGCGTTTCTGGGCTCACATGACTCATTTGTGAACCATTCCTGTCGTCCTAATGCCATAACATTGGAGAAATGATGATTGTTTCTTGGAGGATTCTTCTGTGGACATAGTTGCCAAGACCAAAGCTGTAATGGTTTGTTATTATGACCTTTGTTATTCCATTAGGCTCAATAGCTTTAAAAAAAATGATGTGTGCATACTTTAGGAAAGTTTTTACCCTTTACATTGACCTGACATCATAGTTTATACTACAAAATGTATTAATGACAAAGTAGTGTTTTCATGTCAGGAGGACAAATTTTAACAACTATAATCTGCCCTTAGTCATCATAAATACAAATGTATTGGTAAAACAGACCTTGTTAATGCAGCCAAGACAAATGCTAGACCATATTTCAAATCAATTGAAGCACTAGTCTATACACTCCACGATTTTTTGTGTAGCTTCAAATACATTATTGTCAAACTGCTGTTAACATGCGTTTTCCAGTGGGTATTGTAGAACAGTAATGACCCATCAGATGCAAACAATCTAGGTCATTTTTCTCTGTTACTTCAAGACATGTAAATGTCTTTGAGGATATGGAAGGGCATTCGATTAATATTGTTTTGATGGTTTTTTAATACTTGAAAAATCAACAGTAAAAAAACCTTGTGAGCATGTCAGTACTTGCAAATTGCCTTGTACAGTAAACAGTTTAAGTTGCAATAAATTCTGTGCATTATAGTTAAATGAGGTACACCCTATTCAGTGCCCCCTGCTCACTGCACTGATGATACAAAGTAGGCTCGCTGTTTTCAATTGCTCTAGCACTTCAAAGCCAATACACTGTCCACGAGTGCTCCTTTCTTGTTCTGCTTCCATAAATTTATTAACTATATGCAAAAGGCAGGTTTGCTTTCTTCCTCAGCTTACGCCCTTCCTTGGGCGCACAGGTCTCTCAGGGGGCAGAACGGGACCCTGGAAGAAGCTATGAAAGAGAAGGGCTACCTGCTTTCTTCCAGCTCCTGTTCGTGTTTTCTAGCTAGCATTAGAAGAGCTCTTGTCGTGCGGATAGACCTGCTCTGAGAGGTCCTGCAGAGATGCGTAAGAAACTCTTGGTCTCGGTTTTTCCAGTGCCTTTCTGGAGGGGAACTGCCTGTCCCTGTACCTATCATCTCTGACACCAGCATGCTACCAACACAATTGAGTCTCTCCTTGTGGAGACTTCCCTGTAAAGAATTCATGCAGAGAGAGGAAATAATGAGCTTTCAAAACTCTTTCATCGATTTGCAAGGAAGCAGAATCGAGGCAAATCTGGGGTTTTGTGCATGGGGCTGGGGCAAAGGGAAGTTTCTTCCCACTGCTTGCAGGAGATGTTGAGCTCACCAAAGAGACATTTACAGGAGAAATGCACCAGAAGGTCTCACTCCTGTTAACAACGGTACTGAAGAAATGTTTCTACCACTTAAAACAACACTGCAGTAAGGCAAGTTTGAGAAGACTTGTTCTATCCAGAATGTAAGTTGAGGAACAGATAATTCACTGCTACAAAAAGTGATGAGAAATTCTTAATGTCATGGAGCAAGAAGAAACTTAGCTCAGCATCTCTCTGCAAGGAGAAAACATCCAGTG
This sequence comes from Gavia stellata, assembly GCF_030936135.1. NCBI lineage: Eukaryota > Metazoa > Chordata > Aves > Gaviiformes > Gaviidae > Gavia > Gavia stellata. The sequence goes on from NC_082595.1 coordinate 375,086, forward strand.
CATGTTGTTACCCCATGCAAACGGGTAAGAGCATAGTTAGAGACTCATCTTTCTGGTTTTAGACACAAATCATTGTGGAAAACAGTACGTGTCTTAGGAATCCTGGATGCAAAATTATCATGCTTCTGCTTGGTGCTGTTTAACTGCTGAATTAATCAAGTACAATTGCTTAAGGCCCTGGAGGGAAGGATGTAATAAATCTTGGGAGTATTTGTTCTGGTTTATGGCTGGGAGAAGCTGCGTAACATTAAATCAGATGTTATAAACATTTGCAAGGGCACATTTTCCTTACTCGGGGCATTGTGGCATGAGTCTTGAGAAACTAAAGAGGGTATGTCCTAAGGGCTGGATGCGTTTCTTCGTATTTTTTTATAACGGACGGCATTGCTTTGCGAGGGGTGGGATTGGGCCGGGTCGCTCAGCGAGCCGCATGCTGTACGTCCCGCAGCGCCGGGTAGAGGGCAGTCGGATACAGCAGACGGTGCGGGGAGCCCTGCTGCGGGCTGAGCCTGCGGGCTGCCTGTAGGCAGTGCCTCCCACCCCCCCCAAGTAAACTGCCACTTCGTTGGAGAGACGGAGAGATCGATCCATTGTACCCGGACTCTGCTGTTCCTCCGGAAGTGGACGAATTGCTGATGGTCCGTGGAGCTTCTCCATCGCACTGGGAGCCGGAGCTGCAGAGACATGCAACAACCAGTTGCAAAATTGTCCTCCCTTAAACTTGTATCTTCCCGAGTTTGAAATGGGGCCGCCTTGAGTTGTTTTCCTCGCTGCAGTGGGGGACAGTCCCAGCGCGCCCAGCGTGTTCTCACGCGCGGCACGTCCTGCCCTCTGGGACCTGGATCGCTGGAAGCAGAGCGAGGAGGCAGATCCTCTTTCCCCAGAAAAGAAACGTGCCTGCCATTCCAGCAAAGGGAGCTTTGCCTCCACTTTAGGGGACAATGTCCTTACAGACTTGTGGGGTTTTTTTCTCCTCGTTTACAAGTACCTGAACAGGCTGGTTGCAGCGTGTTTGCTCACTGCATGCTTTGCTCTGAGCCCCTCAAGGCTGCTTAGCACCTTTGGAGAGTGGAAATGCCGTCAGCCTGGATGAGGGGCCAAGGCTGGACCCCTCTCGTTCCAGGGAGGGAAGGGTGGGCTGAAGTGTCTGGGTGAGCCCTGAAGGGCCAGCCCTGCTCCTTCTGCTCCAGCCAGGGATGGGCGAGGAGCTGCTGCTGCGCCCCAGTCTCCCTCCCTCCGCACTAGCCCCTTGCTGACTCGCTGGGCGAAGCGGGCAGAAGGGCTGTGATTATTGTGTGGCCCTGGTAGTCCATGGCCTTAGAGCTGGTGCCAAGAGCTGGTGGTGGGTGGTGTTCTGAGGTCAACACCAGAACTGCGAAGGCCTGGTCTGTTCCTCAGGGAATACCGAGCCCCTGTGGTACGAGGTGGTCTTCTTGCTCGGATATTTGAGAGCCGCTGGATGATGGGAGGATGCAGCTGCTTGAATTGCTGGAAAGGGTCACTTGTGAAATGGCTGCAGGAGCTGCATTGCAGAATTTGAGCTTTTATTGTTCCACTTGTTTAAAGGAAGGCAGCAGAGGAAAGGTGGCCAGGCTTTTGTGGTGGGGAAGAAGGTGGTCATCCCAGTATAAATCAGTGTGTTGTCATATGTCCGAGTCTGCAGCCAGCCTGCAACAAGAAGCAAGCAGCCCAGTTTACCTCAAGGCTACTTAAAAAAAAAAAGTCCATGCTGTCCGTTGGCTTACTGCTGAGAAGTGTAGCTGTTAGTTCAAGTGTTTCAGTATTTCGTGGCCACGTTGTTGGCCACGAGGTGGATGGTGGGCTGGGCGACTAAGGACAAGTGTCTGCTGCTGAGAATGAGCACGTGCCATTCATCCATCCCCTTGGACTGTAAAAGCCCAGGGGGGACCAGTGGGATTGCCTTGCTTGTGCCAATCGCCAGTCTGGTCCCAGTGCTCCTCCGGGTGCTGGGCCATCTCTCTCAGCTTCTCTGGGCTCCCCAGGCTCTTCCCAGTAGGACCTGCATGGTCACCAGGCAGTGTATCAACAGAGGAATCAGCTGTGCTTTAAAAATACAGCTGAAAACATAAACGATGCAGGATGGAGCTGTGCCTGGGGAGGGGGCCGGGGGCTCTTCTGCTTCACATCTTGCAGCGGCTGCAGCGGAAAGCACATCCCCAGAGCTGCACAGGGCGGGAGCCGCCTGCCACAGCCGTCTTGCAAACACCCCAGCCAGCCGGCTGCTTCCCAGCTGGTGTTGGAAATCTCATTAGGAAAGTGCTCCCAGCTGAGGGGCTTTTACTCATCAGAGTGATATTTTTGTCGTGTTTCCTATCGGGTTGGTGAGAGCGTGGCTCGCGAGCATCTGGATGCGCTTGGGCAGCGGAGGGACCTTCCCCTCTCGGGTGGCGGCAGCCGGGCGGGAGCTGCAATGCCTCCGGGTTTGCCTATCACAGCCTCAAATCCAAACAAATAAATAATCCAAACAAATAAATTCCCAGCTCTGGTGCCGGCAGTGCTGGGGATGCTGCTGGTGCCTGTGGGCCCAGCCTCAGCCGGTGTCTCTGGCTGTCGGCTCCCTGGCGCCTGCCCTCCCCATGCCAGCGCATCTGGGCTGCCCGGGCCACACAGGACCACGCGTGCGCATCTCATACATGGTGCCTCCGTCCTGACAGCTCAACACCACACCGGTTTTGTTTGCAACAGCTGTAGAGAGCAGCAAGGCCACACTGTGAAGTATAATCATTTTTTTATTAGAACAATTTCCTGGGGAGCTTTTTTTTTGCCTTTTTTTTTTTTATTTTTCCTTCTGTAACGTTGGTTTAGGTTTTAAGAGGGGAAGGAAAATAATAAATAGTCTAGAGAAAATAGATTGGTGGGACCGTGTCATATAACACTGGAACAAAGGGGCATTCAATGAAATTAAAAGGTGGCAAATTCAAAACAGATCAGACGAAGTATTTTTATACGACCTGTGTTCAGGTTGAGGAGCTCCCTGCCGCAGGAGATAGCGAAGGCCAGCAATGTGACAGGTTTTGAAAAGGGCTGACGTTGGGACGGGCAGTGTGAACGTTGAGATGTAGTGAAGTCAAGAGAGGGCGTGTTGTATTAATTGGGTAGAAATACTAAGCTTTCAGGCAAAAGATGACCTCTGATTATCACAGGCTAGCATCTGAAGTGAGACGGGTTACTTCAGCACTTGGTGGGACTCCAGGAGCAGATCTGAACATCCCTGGGACAAACCAGTGATGCAGAGAAGTTCACGTGGGGAGCCTGCGGCAGCACCAAGATACGAGCGTGGGTCCCCTGAGTGCCAGCCACGGGGACATCCTTCCCCTCGCAGCCAGGCTCTGGCTTTCAGAGGTGCTCTTCATGTGACCAAGGTGAGCAGGGCTTGGCCACAGACACTCTGGACTTGCCTCTGGTGAGAAATCGTAATTGCAAGTGTCAAGAAACTTGGGTTTTATTCCTCTGCTTCGATGTTGTTATAAAAATAAATCTCTTTGGAGATATTCATAAAAGTTAATGGAAGTCTTGAATAGAGCTTTTTTTCCCTCCTACCAACCTAATAAAATGTATTGCTTTTTCTCCCAAGTATTTTTATATTAGCAGGCGGTGGCTGCCACTGGAGGAGAACCGTTCTAGCGCTATAAAATGACTCCAGATGGAGACCCTCTCGCCGGCCGCTGACTTCAGGCCCAAGCAAAGCTGAAATATAATGCTTGTCCTGATGGTCACCATCCTCGGCCAGGAAATACGGGAATGTGTTTGGCTCAGGGAATAGCAGCATTCTCCCCTTACGACATCTGATTTACTGTATGTCTGTTAAAACAATAGTTTTGGAATAATTTTTAGATTTGCTTTAAGGAAAGGAAGAAAATGAAGATGAATGAAATGGGACTGGTGCTCTGGGCTTGACAGGCATAGCACAGAAATCAGTCCCCACAGACTTGGTGCTAAAAGTCACACTGTACGTCTGGATCCAGTGCTCCTGGCAGATCATTTTTCCATCTGCTTGGGAAAGCCACCACTGCTTTCTCCCAACAGCTGACACGGGGATGCAGCCAAAGCTTCCTCCTGGCAGGCTGAGCCGGCAAGGGCTGTGGCTGCCCACCGCCATCGGGACCAAATGCCATCAAAAAAAATAAAAATGGAAAACTTGAGCAGTACCCACTGTGCAGGGAAGGAAAAGAAACCTTTTTCCTGGGTGCAGAGGTGCATCACTGCTGCAGTGGCAGCAAGGCAAGGGGCTGAGCAAGTCCAGGGCGAGCTCAGCCCTGCTCAGGACATCTCCACAGAGCATCTGGTGTCCAAACATGCTGCTGGAGCACCAGGAGGGCATCCAGGCTGGAAAGACGATACCACCGCCAGGATATGCAGCAGCAGTAATGGAATAAGGATTTTCTGTGCTGTAGCGCAGAAATGCTTCGGGGTTTACCTATCACAGTGTCAAATCCAAACAAAGAAAGTCCTGGCTCTGGTGAGACAGCGAACAGATGCTGCCTCTTGTTCCTTCTGCTCTGGAGAAGGCAAAGGAAGTTATCTATTAGCTGACCCAAGCTAAGGCATATAGTACAAAGGATCTTTGTGTCATCCCCCATTTTTACTCTTACAGAAGGAGAAAACCCGCCTTTTTTCGTCTAGCAGATAATTTATGCATGCTGCCTGTTTTCGTTGGAAATGACTTGCACAACGCTAGTTTTTTGTTCTCTTTTTCTGTCGTCTGCCAGGTTTTCTGCACTTTTCTAAGTGACCCGCACTTAAACAGCTTGTCCTGGCTGCTGTGCTATTGTTCTGCACACATGTGGTATCGCCGCTATTGCTGCCGGACTGTTTGTCTTTTGATTACGTGTGGCTTGAAGATTAAGCCTCAATGAGCCGCCACCGTTAGGTTCACATGAGTTTTCCTCTCCTGCAGCAGCTCAGCCTGGCAGGTGACTTTGGCATTGTTGTGCCGTGTGGGGCTACGTACGCACGTAGGAAGTTCGCAGGGGAGATTTGCTAAGCTTTCCTTTCCTGGCGAGTGATCTGTAAACACGATCTCAAAGCCAAGCATTTGATTTTTCTGTTGTCCTCACGGCAGCCTGCTGGGGATCAGCTGTGCGCCACCGTTTTGTCTCCCTTCAGAAAAATTGGAGATTTCAAGGAGGTGAATTGTAATCCATTGTTGGATACCAGTTCTGTCGGGTTTCCTTCGCCGCCGAAAACAGTCGACAGGAAAGTAATTACAGGAGCAGATGTGACTTGTGACGTAAATGTTACTTCTGGCCTTTTTTTTCTCTTTTCTTTCTTTCTTTCTTTTTTTTAAGTATTCTAACAGGGTGATTCCAAAGCAACAGTCAGCTGTTGCATGAGATGCTTGGGCCTGTGGTGGCCATTTCAAGCTTTTTCTTGGCTCAGTCAGGTACAGGGACCATTTGCAATACCGTACAAGTCACTTTTTCAAATTAAATTAGCAAGTGAGACAAATTTTCGGAGCAGCTTCAACATGTGCATCCTGCGTAACTGCCTGCGTGAATCCCACCGTTTTGTCCACTGACTTACTGATGCCTCTGTCCTGAGCAAGATACTGAAGTGCTGCTTGTAATTCTTTCGGAGTAATAAGTCAGTAAGCATTTTGCATCTCACGTTTCTCTTGAAGACAAGTTAATGCCATAGTCAAAAGTCTGGAAATAGAGCTGAATTAAGCTGTTTAGGTCTTTTAAACCACCTCATTTTTAGGATGTCATGTAATTTGTGCTGAATCAGATGCAGCTGTAACAGAGTAAGTGTGTTTGTAACCTTTCTAGATGCTCGCTTGTCTGGGTGTTTTGTAAGGATAAGCCCCGTGAGCTGTCACGTTTGATGTCCCTCTGTGCCCGTGTCGAGGCCGGCAGTCCGGCTGACTGCTGGCCCCTTGGCACAGCTCCTTCCCCGAGCGGTCTGGTGTCAGTGGGTCACTCCGGGGCTGTGAACTGTCCCCCCAGGCAGCTGCAGCCCAAGAGCTTGTGTCTTCCTGTGGCAACAGCTGGATGTGTCCCTGAGCTTCCGTGGTGCCTCAGTGGTGTCCTCGAGCTAGCGCCAGCCTCGAAGGCTCAGAGAGCGGTAACCACAACTGCTGGAGCCCCGGGAGTTGCGCCCTGAGGATGCGCATCTCTTTATGCACAAGACTTTAATTCTTCCCAACCAAGAAGGCCAACGGCATCCTGGCCTGTATCAGAAACAGTGTGGCCAGCAGCAGTAGGGAGGTGATCGTGCCCCTGTACTCGGCGCTGGTGAGGCTGTACCTCGAATACTGTGTTCAGTTTTGGGCCCCTCACTACAAGAAGGACATTGAGGTGCTGGAGTGTGTCCAGAGAAGGGCAACGAAGCTGGTGAGGGGTCTGGAGCACAAGTCTGATGAGGAGCGGCTGAGGGAGCTGGGGTTGTTCAGTCTGGAGAAGAGGAGGCTGAGGGGAGACCTTATCGCTCTCTACAACTACCTGAAAGGAGGTTGTGGTGAGGTGGGTGTTGGTCTCTTCTCCCAAGTGACTAGAGGTACAAGAGGAAATGGCCTCAAGTTGCGCCAGGGGAGGTTTAGGCTGGATATTAGGAGAAGTTTCTTTCCTGAGAGAGTGGTGAGACACTGGAACAGGCTGCCCAGGGACGTGGTGGAGTCACCATCCCTGGAGGTGTTCAAGGAACATGTGGACGTGGCATTGTGGGACATGGTTTAGTGGCCATGGTGGGGTTGGGTTGATGGTTGGACTTGATGATCTTACAGGTCTTTTCCAACCTTAGTGATTCTGTGATTCTGTGAAATAGTAGTGGACATTATGCCCTCTCGCGAAATAGGGCATTCCGAAGCTTAATTTATTTTGTGCCCTTCACTGGCAAAGGTTTTGCTTTCATGTTTTGGAGGGGTGGCCGAGGAAAGGAGGTTGGGAGCCGCAGCTGGCAGGATTGGCCACCAGTGCGCTGCTGCTCCGAATGGCACCTGTTTATACAGGGCTGACTTTGTCTCACGTTAAGTTATTCATACGCTCTTATTTCTGGCCAGAAAAACATTCTTCCAAAATGTGCCCTGCCTCATTAACAGTCCCCACCCAGGGACCTCCTTTCAACTTCGCCAAGCTTCCCAGCACCTCGCCGCAGGGACCAGTCGGAGGGACAATAGCTCCGGCGTGTTTATTTCATTTCACTTTTCCTCTCCGCTTGGCCGGCAGCCAGCAGAGATGTTCTTTGCAAAGATAATAGTTTCAACTTAATCATTCACCTCTTATGTGTCTAAAAGGAGTTAAGGAGACTGGAAGTTTCCAAGAAAAATAAATGAATAGAAGTCATTTGAGGAGGCCTCTTTAAGGCTATTTTATTGATTTAAAAAAATAAAAAGGAGAAGCAGCAAGCTGTTCCTGCACATCACCCATGCCCTATTTATTTTTTAAATGTGTGTTTAAATCTGGAGGGACAGTCATGAATAGAAGGATTATGAAGCGTTTCTCTTTGCGAAGGGATTTGCAGCATGTTTGGAGAGATGGCTCCAATGTGAAATTCTAGTCGTGTTCATTTTGGGGGGTGTAGAGCTTCATCGGGACCTTGGGAGAAGCCTTCCTAGGCCTGTTTGTGGGTGACAGGCAAAACCTCACCCATTTATTTGGTTTTGTTTGTTTGTTTGTTTTTAAGGGGACTGCGATTCTGTCTGGTTCCTCTTGGGATTGTCCATGTTGTCACACCCTAAAGGTCTGATGTTTCAGAAAGTTGGAGGACCCAGTCCCTTCATGATGGATCCTATTGTGTTTTCTCTAGTTAAGCAGCCACTATCACCAATTTCTTTTGGAAGTAAGGCCTTCATTTAAGCCACAGAAAAAATGCCTTCCTTCCACCTGGCCTGGCTGAGGGACAGTGATTAAAACCCGTATCTTTCTCACTCACATATCCTGTCCATAGAGCTGTTGAGAAAATGCATGTCCTTGGGAACCGTTGATAAAAATGAAAGGTTTCTCTTTCAACAGCATTTAACATGGACACTTTCCAGTTTTGCTGAAAACCTGAAAAATGGGATGTTTTTGGTGAAGAAGCAGAAACTGCTCACTTGTAGCTGGGACTGGATTAAGATACCAGCAGTAAGCCTGAACCTGAGGAACGAGCTCCTAAATTGTACAACTTCAGGTGAGTCCAGACTTTCATTTAACCATCAAACCAAAAGCAACATTACAGTTGAGCCTAAATCATAGGAACGTGCCCTGGGAAGAAACGAATGCCGGCTGGAAAGGCTGGAAGGACCCGGTGGGCTGCCCTGGGCTCAGGGCAGGGAGCCCGGCAGTGGGGGCTGCTTCTTTCCCCACTCAGGTTTCCCAGCTCTCTGGAGCGAGGTGGTGGGCGGCCTCTCCTGAGCATCTCCAAGAGGAGAGTTTGCTCCTGCCGTTACTGTCATTTCAGCCAGAGATGGGAGAGGCAGAGCCTGCCACTGCAGAGCCATGGCAAGAGAGCAGCATGCAACCCACAGCGGGGATCTACTGTAATCCAGTCGAACCGGTAACGTGGACAGATCCCTCCTCCCCTGCTGTGTCTCTCTGTGTTTTTCCCTATCTTCAAAGAAGCTCCTTCCTGGAAGAGAGTGAAATACCTGAATGCATTCCTCCCCTTTCATCTCCCTGGCTCCATCCTCCGAGCAAAATGTCTGTGTGGTGCTCTGGGCTCTCCGGTGCGGTGCTGCCTTTTGCCCATGCATGCGTGTACGTATATGTACTTAGCACCCTCTCCCTGCAGGTATGGAGGGTCTCTGCCTGATCTCACCTGTGGAAAGCGGGCTTTCTTGTGGGTACAGATTGGAGGACTCACTTAAATCTCCATAAAATAGTGGAAAAAGGAATAAATTTGTAACTGTCATCGCCTATTCAGAAAAATTCCTCCAGTGCAGACACCCATTTTCCAGCCTTTGATGACTAGGGGAAAAATTATCTTGCCAGGTGGAGTGTGATTTCTAGTTCTTCTCTTCGGCAAATGAAGGGCTGAATTTAGCAGCTTTGGAGTGAGATGGAAGTAAACCTTCCCTCCTTCTCCTCCCCCTCGTCTTCCCTCTCCCCCTGGGCAAGCAGCACCCTCCTTGTTAGAGAAGACATCTTCACAGACGTGTTAATTTTCGTAAGGCCATGATGAGGCTCTGGGCTGGGAGCTTACTTCCCTTCCCCCTCGCCAGCACTCCAGTAACCACACGTTACCCAAGCCGAGCACTTTCTGCATGACTCAGATACTTTTTTTTAAGAACTAGAATCCAATGGACGTTTTCCTCGCTGATACCACTGGGACTAGAAGGTCTTTTTTTTCCCACCAACCTTAAAAACATGCTGATATACTGCAATTTTTTTTCCTTTTCAATATTTTGTTGTTATTATTACTAAAACAGCACCAAGTCCCACAGCACCAAAGGATGGGATCTCTCCTGCTCTTTTCTCCCTTCCTCAACAGCTAAGAAAAAAATAAAAGGGTAATTATCCATAAAAGAAAACATTAAAGGACACTTGGACCATCCCTGATGACTGGGCTGAACTGGGAGTGCTGGCGGCGCAGGATGGGGACACGGCACAGGTCCCCATCGCCTGCAGCTGCACCACCCCCACCCTGGGGTGCACATGTGAGGAGGAGGAGCAGCCAAGGATTAGTGTCCCATCATCACCGCCATTCTGAGGATGGGTCATGCTGGACACAGCCTGCACTTTTCTTAGACCTAAAGGATCCGACCAGGGCTGGGCATGCGTCGGCTGATGCCAGGTGAAGAGTGGCAATTGCCTTAGTGAAGACGAAGGTAGCGACCTGGGTCCCTCCATAAGCCAGGACCTTGGTCTCAAATACAAACAAAAGTGCCGAGGGGACGATGAGGTTGAACAGCAAGGCAGTGAGCTCACACAGAGGTGTCTGAAGCCAAGGAGAGGGGTTTTGCAAGGACTGCAGCCAGCTTCGGTTGCAACATAAGGCAGCACGTAAAACCTGCATGACCTCCCGTGCTGGAAATGTAGCTCTACAGTGGATGTCCGGGTGGGTGCACGCTTGTGTCTGCTCGGCAGCGGGGATGGCCCAACCCTGAGCTTCCCCTGAAACCACAAGTGACATGTGGAGCCAATGTGTGTTTTCTCGTGTGAATCACGACGAGTTCAAACGAACAGGTTTGGGGGCCACAGTTCCCATCTGACGTTGCCTGCTCGACGTGATTATTCAACCCTGAATTCCTTCAATTGACAGCCACGCTATTTCCAGTCTCTTAGTCAGCATATACCACTCCGCTTCCCAGTCTGATGAGACCTGGATTTTCCCACACTCCCCCTTAAATGGAAACACATTGTTCATCTTCATTTTATTTATTTATTTGGTACAAAAAAACAAGATACTGCTATAACTTTGAAGTGCTGGCTGTACAATGGTTGGTTCCTTTTCGCAGCATTGGGTTTTCCTAAAAGCCACTCTCAGCAAGATCCTTATCAAACTTTCCTTAGCGGGAGACAATGAACATTTCACAGCATGAAGAGGAAAAAAATAAAGAGGTCGGTGAGAAGACAAATGCTCTATGTGAAGAGATAGCCAGGGTGCAGATGAGCTCCCCCAGCCTTGTAAACACAGATTATTTTCTGTCTAACCTACAGTTTCTTAATGTTTCACTTGTTGAGTCAGCTCCAGAGTTTATTGAGGGGTGAGAACGGAGACCTGAGCATCGTCTGGATGCTTCCATGTGGGACCCATAAACCTCATCCAATGTGTCCAGATACCATGGGCCTCACTGCCTGCAGCTGCCAGGGGTGGCAACTTGGATGGGGTCTGGGGGGACACATGCGCCTCCACAAGCTACTGGGGCTGACTTTCCATGACAGGTCGCACGGGAACCATTTTATTTCCTACTGGGCTGCGAAACCAGTGGGTGACCTGCATGGTGGCACAACACTTCCCTGCAGCTCAGAGGGAGAAAGGGATGGAGGAAACCTCCTGGGGCAGCCCGGCTGCCAAAACTCACAGCGAAGGGGCACCACCTTCTCCCACAGCCTGCCCAAAACCTCTCCCGTGTCAGGCAGCCGCTAAAGGATGCTCTGAGCAGGGACAGCCCGGGGTCAGCTTCAGACCTGACTTCTCCTAAAAATGCCAGTGCCACTGGATAGCTGATCTGGGAGATGAGCAAGCACGGTAAGGGGTCGTCCCCACCCAGAACCTTCCAAATTTCAACCAAACCCCCCAGCTCGGCTCCATGAGGGTGCAGGCACTGGGGATGGCCCGCACACTGGGTCTAGGCAGGGGCTCGGGTGTTGATTTTGCTGGGGGTGATCACTGCTTTGCTCTGGCTGAGTCAGAGCAGCTCCGTGCAGGCGGGTGGCAGCTTTGTGTGGAGGAAGCGTGTCGGCTGGCGTCTGCTGTGGTTTTTTTTTTTTCTTTTAGCCTAATTGTATTTTTAATCATTTGGCGGATGGTTTCAAGCCAAGGCTATGCAATCCATCAATGTTTGTTGGTTAAAATAGAAGTAAACACTAGGTTAATATAAACAAAGGAGCACTCTGGTTTATTGCCCAGGGATAACACCGGCATTGTTGCGTGGATCCTCATCTGAAGGCTTTGAAGATCACTTGCTCTATTTATTTTTCTAAAGACGGGTGACTTTGTTCTATTTGCTCAGCTTCTTATGGGCTTGAATAGACAAGGGGTAAAGTGCGGTAAAGGTGGGTCTGGCTCCGAAGGAGCCTGGAGGGAAAATGTGGTTTTGGATTCTGATCTCATCCAAAAAATGTCCCGCATTTCAGTACCCTTAGATAGCTTACACGTTGGAAATGCCAAGAAACTGGAAACTTTTGCTCCAAAGTCAACTCTGCTTTCATTAATAATTATTTTAAGACAGCATTCACAGAACAAAACAGTACTATATGGAGCAGAAAGAGACCCATGGGGAATTCGGAGCTGAGCAAAAGTTCAGCCCACCGTCCCCACTCTCACGCTGGCTGTCAAGGATTAGCGTCCTGAGATGCAGGTGAGGTGTTTGGGCGAAGTGATGGTGAGGGGCATGATGAAGGGGAGAAAGCAGAGCTGCCCTCCAAACGATTACAGTGACAGCAGAGTCTGGCCACCGCTGGGGGAAGGCCGGCGGTGGGATGGGCAGGGCTGCATGCCTGGGGCCGTTGGAGGGGCTGAGCCCAGCTCAGAAGACCCCCAGCACCCATGAAGGCAAAGTCTAGGGAGCATATGTCCTCCTGATTTCTTCGGGTGGTAGAGATGTGTTCTTGACCCCATTTTACAGCCGGGAAAACCGAGCCACAGAACATGAAGATGCACATTTTACTGACAAACGTGGGACTTGACTTTATCCTTTGGACCTGACCTAGTATCATCCTTTGCCTTGTTTTCCTGTCATAAAGTCGCCGCCTGTGCCTGTAATCTGTTTCTACAAGTCCTGTAGATCATTACAAATAGTATTAGATTTATCACTTCTGTATGTAACGCGCCAATCCTGGCAGCACGTTTTGAAAGCACAACAGCGACAAGAAGCATATGTTCTGAGAGTCAAGTTAGTGGGATTTTTTTTTTCCTGCCAAGGACAATAATTTTTTTCCTCTTTTTTTTTTTTTTTTTTTCAAAATAAACATCACGCTGGAATGTGCTGCAGCAAATGGCTTGGGCTCTATTATATTTCATGCAGCTTTCTAAACAATTTTCAACCCTGCTGGCCCGGTGTCAAACAGAAGGCAACCAACAATAGCAAAATCCCATTAAAGCTGAGAAGGTTCCTTCCTGAGGTGAACACGGCCAGAAATAGTAATCTTGGCTCTCTTTTCAATTTGGCATTGGGGACTAATAATGCCTGTTCTCCTAATGGAAATTATCTAATTTCATCCAAGTGCAGCTCCAGAGAGAGCTGGGCTGACGCACAAACAGTCAATATAACAACATTCTTCTTGAAGAGCTGAACAATGGGGCTTTGGTGGGACCGTGATTAACAACGTCAAACTAAGAACAAACAGAAGGTGTAAAAATAGGCATCTGAGGAGTTGACACAACGGACTATTTTTCATCTGTAAGGCCAGAGGAGAATAGCTTGTTAAATTGTATGCTTGGAGCACTTCATCAGATGTTGTGTGGAAGGACAAAAAAAAAAAAAATAATCCCATTTCCCATCTGGATCTGAATGTACTAAGGAACTGCACATGCCTTATTAATATAAATTACACTAGGAGTATAATTCCCATTAGCATTAAAGAACCATTTTTCAATGAAATACTCTTGCACCAGGAACACCTAATGGGAAATAATGATGTTTGCTTCATTTGAGGAGAATAGTAAGATACAGTGTGGAGATGGAGAAGGTAGAGAGCCGTTTCTTCCCTCCAACGCTACGGATTTTTGTGGCTGCCGTAAGATATCACCTTCCCAGCCCGGCAGGGCCATATCCAGCTGCGGTGCGTGGGCTTTCAGAGGTGGCAGGGGATGGGGGCGAAGGGGTGCTCCAGAAAATTGGAGCATCGCTGTGGCCCAGGGACAAAGCGCTGCTGCCCTGTTTCCCGCAGGCCTCCGCGGCTGCCCAGGCTGGGCGAGGGAAGGGGTCCAGCCTCCCTCCACCCGCCCCTGCTTGCTCCCCAGCGCAGCCTCACATTTGGAGAGCACTGGGATGGCTTCGGGCCACCTCCACCCCCTTACCCGCACGGTCCGGCCTCACCCTGGAACTCCTTGGCGTTGACCTAAAAATAGCACTCCCCAAAAACAAATCGCAGCCCTGGCCATTATTTATCACGTCTCGAGAAAAAGCATCCCTCCCTACATTTCCCTTTAACGCTGAAGCCACAGCTGGATTCACAATGTGCCTGGTACATTAAAAAGCAGAAACATTAGAGGTAGGTGAAACCGCCGCATAGCTCATTAGCTCTGGTGTCTCGCCTGCTTTCCCCAGGCCTCTGGCTTTGGTATTTGCCCTGTAAGGAGCCACGTGTGCCCGGGGCGAATGCTCACCCCCGTGTTTGTGTGGGCACACGCTGGCTCCCAAACCTCAGCATCACCTTGGTTTGACACTGAGGGATTTATTCTCCTTCCCTGGCTTAAGCACTGCGATTCCCTTCTAGCTCTTAATGAAAGGAAGGTCTAGCCTTGAAACATTAGACAAAATTTCCACCTCTGGTTAAGCAGGTATGTTTTTTTTTAATTTTTACAAAATCTTGAGTAGCCGTTTACTCGCTGTTATTTTTAGAGCGTGAGAGGGGAGCTCTGTGTTTTCATAAAATCCCTAGATGTGCGCTGGGGCAATGGGATTTTGCCTGGGACACGACACAGTTAACTTGCCTCCTCATTGTGGCCAACGGCATCCAGGAATGACCCCGCTCCCCCTCGCTCACCCCACCCTATTCAGGTTCTGCCAAAATTGTGTCATTTTCGTGTTCTCCTTCCTCCTAACAACAATAAAACTGATGAAACCTATGGAAATTGCTAGTAATGAGAGAAAAGCGCACCAGAAGTAACACAACACCGCATTGCCCTCAGCCTCAGCTTTCACACCCGCTTAGTCCCCAACTCTCCCAGAAACCAGCACTTTTCTCAGTGCGAGAGTCCCGGTTCCCCCTCCACACCCCAGCCCGGCTTCCCGCAGCCCAGCCCCAGGTTTGGTGCCCTCCCTGCCTCAGCTGACCCCTTTTTCACCCTCCCTTTTGCCCCCGGTCCGTTCAAACCAGGTGGGATCCCTCTCACAGGTCTCAAAACACCCGAGATGTGAGGCAGACTCCTGGCAATGAACATACCTTACCTCCGGGCTTTGTCGGGCAGCAGCATCCCATAGAAGTGAAAGCAGCATGGCACGAGGGCAAGTCTGTGCCGCCTGCCTGCGGGCGATGCTGCCGCCTGGGTCTGCCGGAGACCTAGGCAACATCCGGCATCCGACGGGTGCCCAAAGCATCCGTGGGGGTCCTGGGGAGGAAATCTGGGAAAGCTTCGGAGCGCTGAAGGGAAAAGCCTTGTGGCTGAGCTCATCCCCAGCGGTTCCAGTGGCGATGCACCAAGACTGAATTTGACCCAGGAGGGGTGTTGTTGTCGAGGTTTTTATTGTTAGCTTGCGCTAGAGGGTGCTACTCTGTTAGTGTTCGGGAAAGATCGCAGTAATGAGACCATCTTCGATGTTTTTATTCCTTGCGAAGTTAGGCTGAGACTTGAAACATGTTGAGATTCGTATTCCTGTTCAGCGTGGCTTCAAAATGAAATGGATTGTTTGGAAATGTCTTGGCTTGGAAAAGAGTGTGTGCATCTGGGGGGCAAGGGTAGACATTTGGGTTAGACACAGTGACAAATGAAAGGAAAAACTGGTCAGCCTTGCCTTTTTTCTCTCCATTTCACAATTCCGGGATGAATGGATGCCTCAAGGAGCTAACTGAGGACTTAGAAGGAAAAAAATAAGGACAGTGAACGCAGGCACGGGAGATAATGAACCTTTGGAATTCATTGCTGCAGGACAGATAATCAAAATCTCATGATAAAGTTTCCTAGAAGAAATAAAAGCAAAACACATTTTATGACCGCTACAGTCTTTTGGCTAAGATAAGGGTAACCAGATCCCAGGCATCGAGATATAAAATGATGTGTTAGAGGTATCAGTAGGAAATTACTTCCCCTGTGTGCTGCGTTGCTCCGTTGACTGCGCCTCCTCTGTTTTTGTTTCCATTTGCCGAAGGCGCGGAGGAATAGCTATTGCTGTAGGCAGCATCCCAGACCCGCAGCTGGCAAGGGGATACCTGATGCTGTGCTGCTCAGCTCCAAGACCATCTCCCCACCCTCCCGGGTGTTTCACAGGGAGGGGACCTGGGTCTTCCAAGAGACCTGGGGGAGCCTGGCTCGGGGAAGCCGTGAGCTGCCTGTGGAGCTGAGAAGCAATGGCTGGACTTTATTTAGGGCAGATTCGGTTCCAGTGAGGGAAGTGGGTCCGGAGGGTGCTATGTACATGCTATATAATCTGGCATGCTTGTTTATTGGACTGTAAAACTTCTCTGACTGGCACTTCCATTGGTATTCACCAGAAAGCATCTCCCTTGGGCAAAAAGGATTACAATGGGATTTTTTTTTTAATGGCCATGATGGCATTATTCTGCTGGGATTTTAGATACGCTAATAGCAAGGAAAGAGCTGGTTTTAAAGCTGGACTGATGTGTACCTACTGCATTTAAGTCCACTTAGAGCATGAAAGGAGTGGTGGAAGAAAAACAATAACTGTTCTCAAATCCAGATGAGTTTTACAGAGTAATTTTGTTCTAGAAACTTGACTTCCTTCAGGGGTTGATTTTGCCTTTTATACAGCTGCATTCTGATAGCTTTATTTCCAGCTTCCCCACATTTTTGACCACTGTTGGCAAGAAGGAGGAAACTGTTTCTTACTAAAACTTTTATTGGGCAGTTATTAGTATTTCCTTCTTCGGTATTGAACGGCTTTTCTGCGCAGTGACTTTAATGTACTGCTGCTGGAGGGGCAGTGGGCCTAAAGCATCAGCTTGGTTTTGTAGAAATAGATGGGGTTGCTCTGACCAAACCATAGGGTGATGGCCTGCTATGGGAATAAAAAAATCCCCCGTTCAGTTTCCATCTGTACTTGCACCTAAATACATTACTTACACTGAGGCATCCTGAGCCTGTCCTCAACAGCAGCAGTTTGCCTCAGTTAAGGAGCTGCCCCTTTGGGTCTCAGCTGAAAACAGGTATAATTATACTCTCCTGTCAGATTTAGGAAATACCCCTGAATGATCCTCCTGCGCTGAGAGTTGAATCACCTCCCTTTTATGCAATGATGCTTGTTTTCAGGCGCTGCGCACCGTGCAAACTAAACCCGGCGCGTGCATGTGAATGCTTCTCTCATCGGTGGTTGCACATTAGAGTGGGAGGTCAGCACTTCTGCGTGTCACGTCACCTTTAATCAGCTGCCGGAGGGTTAATTGCAGACCAGCTCTCCGCAGACCTCACTGTCGGTGTGGACTGGAAAATCGCAGCTAGCCTGTGATAACCCCCTCCGCAAGCAGATTACGGTCCCACTGCAATGTGAAGGTGGAGTAACCTACGAAATCAGTGATGCTGATGGAAATGAAAGGAAACTCAGGCTCTTTCCATGTGAGGAGGACCCATTTTAGACTGCAGGAAGTAGGTCCAAGAGGCAGCACTTAAATTAAGGGGTGACCTGGTGAGAGGTTAGAGCAGACTAGAAGAGGGTCGCAGCAGTCCTGCCACCTCCCCCTCCTCAAATGCGTGTTCCCCCAGCTCCCTCACCCTGGCTATCCACATGATAAAGAAGTTAGTCTGGGGAACTATGACAGCAAAAGAACTTTTCTTACTAGCAGAGTTAATTTTCTACAGTTTGACATCCCCGGGGATGGGAACAGGCAGGAAGGGATGGAGCGGGTGTGGGAGACTGGCACTTCACCTTTAGAGCAGCTTAAACCATTAGAGTGTTACAGGCTCACAGTGCCCAGCTCCTGGCACAGCATCGCATGCCTAAAAATGGGCTTCAGGAAAGCCAGCACAGTGGGCAGGACCTGCCTGCTCTAACCCGTAGGAAACCCCGAGGAAGGGACCGTCCTGACCCTGCTGCTCCTCAGAACGCAGCCTCCTTTCCCGGCACTGTGGAGAGGCACTTCTTTCCAACCGCTATTTATTACCCTGACCCTTCTTTAAGATTTATCTATCTGCAGCTTTTCTTGCAAAAAAAAAAAAGAAGAGGGAAAAAAAAAAAAGGAAGGAAAGGTCACCCCTTTTTCTGTAAACAGGGCTGTGGAAAGATGCAGTGCCCTCCCACATCCCAGATCTCTGAGCCAGGCACTCATGGGCAGAGGGGAATCAGTGTGTTCAGGTCCCCCCTCTGTCTGAAGGGACTTGAGGGACTACACAGCATTTGGGAGAATGCAAAAGTTCTCTCCCATTAGCTTCATGTGATCTTATGTATTTCGTCAGAGCAGGTCGGTTGAAAGAAAGACAGAGAGTGCAAACATGCAAGTGTGAGAGTAAGTCTCCAGCTCAGTGGCTGGTGCGTTGTCCCCGGAGCTGGGAGCCTCGGGTTTTGATCTGCTCTGACATAGGGAGCTACTGAGTGGGACCTAGTCTGCTAGAGCACATGGGCAATTCTCAGGACTGCTCACATGGAGAAAACCCCGTGAAGTATTCGAACAACTACAGTAGAGGCGTTTCAGAGGGATTTCGCATCAGAGTAATTTTAGCGTGCCCTGTGGACTCAATTCCCATCAAGGATTTCTGTTTGTGCGCCTCGAGACCTCTCCGCGATGCAAAGCGGCAAGTGATCAGCATCAGGCGATTCCCTCCAAAAGCACACCCTGACCCAAACTGAAACGCTAGTGCAGACGCACCCGCAGGAGCCTTGAAATCCTGCCCTGCCGCACGGAAGCCCGGATGCTGCCTGTTTTCAGGCACCTTCCACTTAGGCTCAGCAAATGACATAACCTCAGTCGTTACTTACTGACACAGGTATTCAACTAAATAACGCGTGAAACAATGGAAAGGAAACGTCAAGGAGTTGACCAGCTTAGTCCCTGAATCCACTTGTGGTTCTGGGCAGTTCCTGCCTGCAGCGCCTGCGCTTCTCTGGCGCATTTCAGATAACAAACTGTTGATCCGCTGAGGGAAGCCCAGCCAGCCTTGCGGCGCACGCCTGTGGCCTGCCTCCAGCTGCCCATCCGGGGGGCATCGGCCTGCGGTCAGCTTCGGCGGCCCCGCTGCAGCGCTCCCGGCTTCCCGGGGCGGTGCTGGGGGGGAGCAACGGGGCGACAGCCGCCAGACCCGCCCCCCCCCCCCGGCAATCTGCAGAACGCTCCTGCCCACCCCGCAGCCACGAGCTTTGGGGGGGCCGTGCTATTTTTTTTTGCGCTCGGCTCCCACCCTTTGCTCGCTCCCGGCTCGCAGGGACCCGGCAGCGGGGGCGTTTGGAGGGGAGACCGCCTCCCGGGGGTGCCTTGCGCGGGGGTCCGCGCCCGGCCCCGGCCCGCTCGGCAGGTGGCGACAGAGAACGGGCTTTGGGGCCGGGCCGGGCCGGGCGCGGGCCGCCGGGTGCTCGGCGCTGCGCAGCGCGGGCCGCGGGCAGGGCGGCTGGGCGGGACCCCGGGGCGCGGCGGGGGGGCGGCAGCCATCCCGGGAGAGCCGCCCCAGCAAAGCGTCTCCCTGGAGGGTCTGCGGTGACCTTCGATGATTATTTTTAGAAGTACTCCTAGAGAGAGACACGAGGAGTCTTAAAACGTTTTTCTCTATTTTTCTATACTACACATGCGTGTTTCGCTACACAGATATAGGTGTAAAGAGAACGACATAGAGAAGCCTAAAAGCCAAGGGGCAAGGCGCCCCGCGGCCGGGCGCGCTGGCCGTCGGCGGAGGAGCAGGGCCGGGAGGCGGCTCGGCAGCACCCCGGGCAGGCTCGGGGGCGCGCACCCGGCTCGGCCCCCCGGGGAGAGCGCTGCTTGCGGTGGAGGGGGAGCCCCGAGCCGCCGCCGGGGGCTGTGCGGCGGAGGAGCCGCCCGCCGCGGGGACGGGCACCGCTCCGGGCTCGCTGCCGGCCGGGCTGCGGGGGGCGGCGGGGGGGCGCTGGCGGCGAGCACCCCGGCGGGTCCGCGGGCTCGACCTGCCGCCCGCAGCTCGGCGTGGGGACGGGGAACTCGGAGGGGCAGGGGCAGCCGAAAGAGCGGCCCGTCCTCCCCGTGGGGCGCGGGCAGGCAGGGCCCGGCCCTTCCCGGGATGCTCCCGGCCCGGCCCTTCCCGGGATGCTCCCGGCCCGGTGCCCGCGAGTGGGGACGGGGAGCTGCAGCGCCGCGGGGTGAGCCCGTCTATTTTCCCCTCGTAAGAACTCGAATCACTTTTTTTTTCACACCTCTTTTGTCAGCCTCGGGAAAAAAAGAAAAAAAAAAAAAGAAAAAAAATTCCTTCGAGACTCCATTCCTGGAAAAAAAAAAAAAGCATCGCTCTTGCCTGCACAGTTCATTCGCCTCCTTCTCGAGTCCCTCGGAAAGCAAGATTAAAGGGGAAAGTCGCAGCTGTATATTTATGTTTTCATTGCTAGAAGGGAATTGATTTCCTTGCATTTATTTTTGTAGTTGCAATACACAAGGGCGGATTTGCGTCACCAAAGCAACTTGCTGGTCGAGATAAAGTTGCACAAATATTGAAAAGGGAAGTGCTCGCGCTCATTATGAAGTTTTTCTCCGGAAGAAATAAGGATTTCTGCTGTATCCTAAAATACTAAAGCCGCTTCTATTTTGGGACAAATCTCGCAGGCACATCCGCTCATTTAGTCCGAGTTGGAACCTCTCAAAAAACAGGAGATGACCTGGACTGCAGCGAGCCCCGGGTTTCCTGCAGCCTTCTCCCTCCTTGCGCGGGGAGGAGGGGCCGCCGCCTCCCCCGGCCAGCGCTCCCCCGGCCAGCGCGGCCGCGCAGCCCCGCTCCTCCCCGGCCGCCGGTGCCGGTGCCGGGGCAGGGAGGCCTGCGGAGGCCTTTGGGGAGAGGGGACAGCCCTGTCCCCCGGGAGAGGCAGCGGCCCTGGCC
This sequence comes from Gavia stellata, assembly GCF_030936135.1. NCBI lineage: Eukaryota > Metazoa > Chordata > Aves > Gaviiformes > Gaviidae > Gavia > Gavia stellata. The sequence continues at coordinate 395,567 of NC_082595.1, forward strand.
GGGGCGGGGAGGGGGGGGGGGGGCGGGAGGCAGGTGCTCCTCGTTTCGCCCGCGGAGGATGCGCGGGGGCGCAGCGGGCGCGCAGCGGGCGGGCCCCGGGAAGGCACCTGCCCCCGCGGCTCGGGCTCCCCAGCTCCCTCGCCCTCCCGCGGCCCAGCCCGGGGGTCAAGTGCCTTAGTTCGAGGCGCGTAGTGCTTCCTTTCGGGCTATTTTCGTCCCCGCGGGATGACAGCGCGGAAGGAGCGCATCTCTGCGCGCCGACCCGCGGGACCAGCGGGCTTCCGCAGCGCCGAGGGGAGCGGAGCCGCGGCCGCGCCCCGGCTCGGGGCTGCCCGGGGCCCCCGCAAACGGGCGCTTCCCTGCGGTGCCGCTCGGCTTTGAAATGGGCTCCTAAACAGAAAGAAACCCGCCGCGGTGGTTTGTTCCCCTCGGTTTCCCCCCCGCCTGCCTGCCCAGCAGCCCCGGGGGTACCACGACGGCGGCCGCGGCAGTACCGGCGGTGGCCGTGCGAGGCGGCTGGCAGCGGGCAGGGCGGACTCGCTGCCCTCCGCTCCGGCGGGCCGGTGCGCGGCTCTGCCCGGCGGGGGAAGCGCAAGTGAAACTGGAGTCGTTTGATCCGATTTGGGAGCAAGGGGCTGGCGCGGGGTGGGGGGGGGGGGGCGAGGACAAGGGGCTTGCCGCTGTGGAAGCAGGAAAAGTTCCAGCCTAAGCAACCCTTTCTTTCGCCGCCTTCGGTTTTCGGACACGTCTTGGCAAGCCAGCCCGGCTTTACTTTTCGGCTTCGTCTCCTTCACAAGAAGCGAAGCGGAGCGGTGCCCGGGCTTTTCCCGGGGAACCAGCCCCCCCTTTGCCCCTGCGCAGGGTTACGCCTAAGGAACGCATTCCCTCTCGCTCGCAGGTGGTGTCAAGATTCACACAGGAGCTACGTCCTCGTACCTGGCGAAAGAAAAATAGCTTGCCTTTCTGGCGGTTCCCCGAAAACCTTCGGAGTTTGGGAAGCTATTTGAAAAAAAAAAAATAGAATATATATATATTTTTGAAACCAAACCAAAGCAAACCTGCAATCGTCCGACCCGGGAGCCTGCTCAAAACGGCAGCGACTAGTTTACGTGTAGGAAAACTGAAATTAAAGAAAAGCGGTTTCTCAGAGTCAGGTCGGAGCGAATGTGGATGTTAGAGGGGAGAAAAAAAAAAGCGCAAAAGATGCTTTGATAAATTTGTCCCTAAATTATTGCAGCGAATGTAGCTTATGATTGCATTCTTTAAAAAAAAATAGAGGGTAATTCTGTTGTAAAAGGTTTGCAAGATTGCAAACTAGTCTTTAAGGTGAAATTGGTGTGGAAGCAGACGCAGCCACCCGGCTGGAGAACACGGGGAAAATCTATAAAATCACATTATCGACAAGACACGATTAATTAATTAATCGCTGCTAATGCAGGATCCAGCGTGCCCTGGGCCCAGAATAGCTCGGAGCTCACATAAATACATACGTTGCGTGCACGAGCACAGAGTCATTTTCCTCCAGACTCTCCCAGGCTCATTTATCCGGGAAGGAAACACATTTCCTTGGGAATCATTTCCAAGAGGACGGACCTGCCTCCGATGGCGAAGAATTTTCCTGCGCGTTTTTTTTTTTTTTTTTTTTTTGCAAACGTTTGGAAATCGCGGCGGCAAGCGCAGCGCCCTCGCGCCAATTTGGGGGGGGGGGGGGGGTGTGTTCAAAGTCGAGGGGGGAATTTAAGGGCGGGGTACCTTGCGGGACGAAGCGGGCCGGGGCCGGTCGCGGGTACGGGCCACCGCGCCGCCAGCGCGCAGTTGCGCGCTGGCGGCGCGGTGGCCCGTACCCGCGCCCCGGCCCTGCATGGGCGTGTCGGCGGGCGGTGCTGCCCGGCCCCGCGGATCGCGGATTGGGCGTGGGGAGGGAGCGAGGGCTGCTCCGGAGCCGGGAGTGCCGCTGCCAGAGAAAGTTTTGGGGAGGGGTGGATATTTTTTTTTCCCCCCAGTGCGAGGAAAGGGGGTTTGGTTTGGGTTTGTTTTGTTTGCGCCGCTCCGCTCCTCGCCCGCTCGCTCTCTCCGTCTCGCCGAGGGTTTTGGGGACCTTTTCCTTTTTCTTTTTTGGGTTTTTTTTCTTGGTGGTTGTTTTTTTTTCCCCCTTGCCCCGCCGGAAAGTGCTCCGCCAGCCGCCTCTCGCCCCGGCCATCCCTCCCCATGCGCCCAGGGCAGCGGGCAGCTCCGCGGCGCGCACCCGGGAGCTGAGCTGCGGAGCGGCGCGTCCCCTCCCCGGGCAGGATGTACACGGCCGGGCTGGCTCCTTTCTACGCCTCCAACTTCAGCTTGTGGTCAGCGGCGTACTGCTCGGCATCGGGGCCGGCAGCCGGCGGCTGCTTCCCGCTGGACGCCGCGGCGGCCAAGAAGCCGTCCTTCTGCATCGCCGACATCCTCCACGCCGGCGGCGAGGCGGCGGGAGGACCCGCCGACAGCCTGCCCGGAGGGCCCGGCACCGGGATGCCGGCGGCCTTGGGAGCCGTCCACCACGGCGGTCCCTTCCACGCCACCGCCTCGCCGCTCCGGCCCACGCCCGTCGTGGCCCCCGACGCCCCCGCCGCCGCCTTCCCGCCGCGCCTCTCGCCGCTCTCCGCCGCCTACCACTCCCACCACCACCGCCCCCCGCAGCACCGGTCCCCCGCCGCGGCGGCGGCGGCGGCGGCGGCGGCGGCGGGCGGCGGAGGCGGCCCGGCCCCCGCCCGGCTGCCGGGCGGCCACACGCACGGCTCGGCGCCGGCGCCCGCCAGCAAGGACCTGAAATTCGGCATCGACCGCATTTTGTCGGCGGAGTTTGACCCCAAAGTCAAGGAAGGCAACACGCTGAGAGGTAGAGAAATCGGCTCGCCCGCTTCCCGTGCTAGCGCGCTTGGTGCTCTTGTATTTGTGCTGTCGTTATTTTTAGCATCCGTAGGTACCCGCGGTTCGCAAACTTTTCCGTCTAGCCGAGAAAAGGGTTGTTAAAAACAGCGTTATAAATCCGAGTTTCCAACAGCGCTCACCCAAGTAGCCCCCCCGGCCCCGCGCAGGGCCGCAGCCCGCGGCCCAGGACGTTGCGCCGCGGGGAAAAGGAGCCGTCGCGTAAAAATAGCGAACGAAACGGCCTCCGCTTCCCAAAGCGGGCGCGGGGTTTTTGCCTCGGAGGGCGCAGCCCGACTGAAAGGCTTTCGCTGCAATCCACCCCCCCCCCGCGGCGCGTAAACACCCCGGCCAAGGCGGTAGATCCACCGGAGGATGCCTGAGGGCCGGGGCACGGCCGCCTCTCCCGAGGACAGCCCCCGGGGCGAGGAGGCGGCTGCCCGGTTCCCCCCCGCAGCTCCTCCGGCCGGGGACCCGCTGCGCCCGGCCCCGGCGCTCGGAGCGTGCCGGTCTCGAGCGCGGTGTAACAGAGCTCTCCTTGTTCCTGTGCTCACAGATCTGACCTCCTTATTAACTACCAGCCGCCAAACTGGGGTTCATCTCCCCAACTTGCAGCCTTCCGCCGGCCAGTTCTTCGCGTCTCTAGACCCCATTAACGAGGCCTCTGCTATTCTGGGTCCCTTAAACACAAACCCAAGGAGCTCAGTTCAGCACCAGTTTCAAGACACTTTTCCAGGTACATCTCGTCCCTCGTCGACCCTCCCGTGGCGCAGGGCCCTCCGCCCCCGAGCAGCCCCCCCGGCCCGGGCGCTCTCCTCCCGGAGGGACTCGCCAGGCGCTTTTGGAAGGCCAGGGCCTATGTTTTGTAGCGAGGCTCAGATTTGGGGCGAAAGCCGGGCTGCGTGGGGGGGAGGAAGGGCCGGCTAGGGCCTGACCCAGAGAATCATCCCATCTAGTACAAAGCCAATACCCGGGCCGAGAGGCAAGGGGTGGGGAGGGGGGAGAGGAAGACACTCGGGTTCCAAGCTGCGCCATCCTTGCCCGAGGAAGCACATGCTGACAGGACTCGTAGCCAGCCGGCGGGCAGGGCCACGCTGGCCCGGGCCTTCCCCGCGCACCGCCGTCCAGCTGCTATTTTGATGGATTTAAGGCTCCCTTTCAGGCATCGATATTAATAACGCCGTCTCCCTCTCTCTCCCCCCCCGTTCTTCTCCCCCCCCCCCCCCCCCCCCCGCCAGGTCCGTACGCAGTTTTAACCAAGGACACGCTGCCCCAGACGTACAAGAGGAAACGCTCCTGGTCCAGGGCTGTTTTTTCCAACCTGCAGAGGAAAGGTTTAGAAAAACGGTTCGAAATTCAGAAATACGTCACCAAACCGGACAGAAAGCAACTGGCGGCGATGCTGGGGCTGACAGATGCTCAAGTAAGAACGGCTCCGGGTTTATTTCAAACCTTACTTCCAGTTTAGAGGGATACCGGGCGGGGGGGGGGGGGGGGGAAGGCGGTTGCAAAGCGATTTCCCTTCCTTAATCTTTGGCGGGGCTGGCTGAGGAGCGGGACTGCGCCCCGAGCGTCTCCTGCACGCAGGTTCCGCGGCCCGGCGCGGAGCTTTCGCCTTTGTTTTGGCCCCCGCGGAGCCGGCCGAGCGGAGAGGCGAGCGGGGCCGGGGCAGATCAGCAGCGTGCGCTTTACTGAAGTGCAACTCGCTGTAGGAGGCAGTTTAGGTCAAAGGAAGTAGAAGCGAACACACTATTTTTAATGTCCCCTTTTTTTTTTTCTTTTCTTCTTTTTTTTTTTTTTCTAAATCTCTCCCCGGGTTGTGAAATCCTTAGTTCTGGGGAAGTGAAAACTCTTCTTCAAACGGAATCATTAAACGCCACTCCGTAATGATTCCACTATTGAGGGCCCGCAGCGCACAGAATTGTATAACGCTGTGGTTTCTTGAGCAAGATTTGGTTTCCTGGAAGAAGAAGTAGAAGGAGAGAGAGAAAAAAACCAAACCCGGTGGGGTGGGGGGTGTTTTCTATTTAAACACGCGAACCAGAAGGAGAAGGGAAAAAAAATAAAGCCACCTTAGTCGCGTAAGGGTGGGGGCAGAGGGAGGCGAGGACGGTGCCTCCTTTTCTCCCCTCGCTGCCCGGCCCCGGTGGCAGGCGTTGGGGCCGGGCGCCGCGCGGAGCGGAGCGCGGTGCGCGGAGCGGAGCGGAGCGCGGTGCGCGGCGGGGGCCGTGCCGCCCGTCTGAGGGCGGCGCGGCCGCAGGTGAAGGTGTGGTTCCAGAACCGGCGGATGAAGTGGCGGCACTCCAAGGAGGCGCAGGCCCAGAAGGACAAGGAGCCGCCGCCGGAGCCGGAACCGGAGCCGGCGGCCCAGCGAGCCGGGGGGCCGCCCGCCGCCGCCGGGGAGCCCGAGCGCAGCCCCAGCCGCTCCGAGGGCGACAGCGACAGCAGCGACGCCGACTCCCTCGACATGGCGCCCAGCGACACGGAACGGACTGAGGGCGCCGAGCGGAGCCTGCCCGCCGCCGGGCTCGGCAAGTCCTCCGGCAGCACCGGCCTGCCCTCCCCGCCGCCGCCGCCCGCCGCCGCCGCCAGCCCCGAGCCGCGGAGCGGCCTATAGACGGGGCGGCCCCGCGGCAGCCGCGCCCGGGACCTGCGCGCTAATTTATCTCCCTTCCTCCGCCCCGGGAGCGCGGCAAGGGCGGCACGGCACCGGCCCGCTCCCGCCCGCGGGCAGCGCCCGGCCCGGCCCGGCCCGGGGCGAGGGGCCGCGGACGCGGGCGGAGCGGGGAGCCCCAGCCCCAGGACGGCTGTGCGTGAGGCGGCCACCTCTCCCTCCGCGCTGCTCGCAGGAGAGCGGGATTTCTAGGTTTTTTCCTTTTTTTTTTTTTTATTTTTATTTTATTCTCCGTCTCCCGCCCCTTGTCCTCTCCAGGAGAATCCGAGCGAGGGACTCCGAGAACGTGCTCCGAAATCCCTCTCTTCACCCCCCCCCCCGCAAACAATTTACAATGTGAAGTATTTTGCCAACGTCCTCATTGGTTGCAACGTGTTGCTTCGAATAATCCGGCCAAGAAATACTGCACTGACAAAATATATAAATATATATATATATCTCCTGTAAATAAAATGTTTGCTATGGTTTGTAGCCACGCCAGTCTGTTGACCAGGGGAGAGGGCTGGCGAGGCTGCCCCAGCTTCCTTCGCCCCGCTCAAAGGGGCCACTGTCTCTCCTCCCTCGGAAGCCTCCCGAGGCAGCCTGCTCCTTTTTATTTTTTCTCTCCCCTTCCCTTTCTAATGGCGGCGATGACAAGGACCGGATTTGATTGCGCAAAATTGTGCCCCCGGTGAGAAAGTTGCCAATGACATTTGTAGATCCGCCCGGGCGACCCTGTGTGTCTGTGTTCGATGTATGGTGTGAGGTGGCTTTTGTCTCCTGATGCAAGGCGGGACCGGACTGCCCGACTGCCGGCGAGCCTCAGCCGCGCTGCCGAGAGCCGCCGGGGCCGTTTTGGGGTGCGGGGGGGGTGGGGGGGTGTGCTTTGCCTTTGTTTGGTGTCGCTCCGATTTGCCGTGTACCTCGCCGCAAGCCTCCGCGGCGGGGTGGGGAGGTAGTGCTCTGTGACGTCACAGCGTGGCTGTGCGGCCCGGGGGGGCGCGCTGTGACGTCACGCAGGCGCTATGCGCGGCGCGGGGGCGGTGCGGAGGTCGAGCGCAGGATCGGGCCACGGCGGCGGGCGGGAGCGCGGAGCCCCGCGGGGCAGCGCCGGGGGCGGGGGGGACACACGGCGGCCTATCCCCCTCCCTCGGCGGGTCTGCGGGGTGGGTGCCCTCCCCGGGAGGCAGCGCCCGGGCGGCTCCGCCGGGGCTCCCTTGGGGTGCAGGCCGGGATCCGCCGGCCCCGCGCGGGTTCGTCGTCGGCTTCGCTCCTCGGAAAAAAATAAAGCGCCGCGGTGCCCGCTGCTCCGCTCGTCCCGGGGCACGGGGGAGGACGGGGGCCCGCGTCTCGGCCAGCCTGCTTCCCCCTCCTCCCTTCCCAAGCGGCATCGATCGAAGCGAAAGCCGCAGCGGTGCGGAGCCCCTCTCCTTGCCCACCGGGAAGCGTCTTTTCTGCCCCAGGGCTTTCTGCGAGGCCCTACTCGGAGAAATGCTCTTCTCGAACACGCGCGGGGCCGGGGGAGGCCTGATCCTGCCCAGCGAGGTCAGGGCGAGGGCAGGCGGAGCGAAGCCGCCCCCCGTGCCGGGCCGGTGGGCGCTGAGCCGGTGACACCGTTAGAAAGAAAGGGGAGACGGAGGAATAAGGCGAAGGACCGAAAAATTCCCGGTGTCCTCCGGCGATGGGGAAGGGGGCGAGCGCCCGGCCCTCGCCTGCTGCTTCCCTGAGGGCTCAGGCCCTGAGAAATCCGCCGGGGCCGGGGGGGCTGCCGGGGGGGCTGCCGGGGGGGCCGCGCTGCTGGGGGCCGCCCCTGCTAGCGGGGAGGCTCCGGCGGGAGCGAACACCTGAGGCAGGAGAGGGAACTGCCGACGGCACCGCCCGAGCCAAGCCCTGGGGGAAAAGGAGCCGGGGCAAACGGCAAGCCGAGAGGCCGGCTCGCTGGGCGAAGAGGGGCCGGGTGAAGCGGTAAATAAGGTGTCACCGAGCGGGCGGAGGCTCCGCCGGAGTCACGGCGGGCAGGGGGATGTCCCGGGGGCCGGGCAGCGCGCCCGGGGCGCCGTCCCCGTCCGAGCCCTGCCGGGGCAGGGGAGCGGGCGGCAGCGGGGGGAAGGATCGGGAAGGGGCTTGTGAAATGGTTCTGCCTTTAAGACACTGTCAGGGAGGAAACGGGGGGTGTCACGGCTTTGCGGGGCGCGGAGCGGGCCCTGCACTTCGCTTCCAGCCCCAGAAAGCGGCTGTTCCTAGGGCGGGTGCTGCGCCCATCAGCGCGGGGGCTGCTGCCAGGGGTTGTAACTTCTTCTAAGGGCGAGGGAAGCCGGACAGATGTCCAGCGAAACATGCCTGTTTCTCCTCCGATAAACCACCGCGGTGCGGCTCACGGGCACGCAGGAATTTGTTTGCCTCTTGGTTTTGTTTCCTAAAGACTAAACCGTGCGGGAGAGGGGTTTGAGTTGGCTCTTGTCAGATGAGAAAGGAAAAGCGCGTCGGGAAAGGGCTTCGCTTCCCTCGGGTTAGAGGAATCGGCGCCTCCTCCAAGCCCAGGGCTGGCTGCGCAGGGGCAGGCTCCCCCCGGCCTCCCCAAATAACGGGGAGCAATGCCCGCCTGGACCCCGGGTCGGGGCGAGAGCAAGGGCAGTGCCTTTCTGGCACCTAATTTTTAAGATAACGCGGCAAAAGGGGAGAAATAACACTGCTGGGACTCGGGCGACGGAGAAAGATGCTCAGACTCAAATGAAAGAGCTGCGCTAAAATTCCTTCGCCCTGCGCCTGATTTTGCCCCCCCCCCCCGCCCCCAGGCTTTGGTGCTCCTCTGCGCACCGCTGCCGCGGGGAAGCTCCGCGCACCTCGGGCTGCTGCTCTGGCCAAGCGGCGGAGCCGGTGTTACAGAACAGCACGTTAGGATTTTCGGTAACACCGGGAGGGTATTTTTTTCCTCTCGGCCAGCGATAGGGGGAAAAAAAAAATCTCTCTCCCCCATTGCTCTCGTCGTGCACGTCCTCGGGCAGGTAGAGCAAACCCGCGCGAACGAGTTTGGAGAAAGATGGGCGGGTGGAGGGATTTGTGCCCGTCTCGACAGGGAAGGGAGTTTGCCCGGTCCTGCGAGGCTGCAGTTCCTGCTGAATTTCTGCGGAAAAAGTCGGGACAGGGTCGTGACTGCAGGCAGCTCGACCGCCGTTCGGCGGCGAAATCGACCTGTCCTCAGCGCAATGCAACACCCCCCTAGAACCGGCCCCAAAAAGCCTGGGGGTGCCCCTTGTTTGCTTTATCATCGCCTGGTGACACGAAAGGCTTTTTGATGGTGATTATTTCTGAAGGCGAAACGCCCGAGCCCACGCTTTCCCCGCCGCTCCGGTTCCTCGACGGTCTTTAAACCGGGGGTCGCAGCTTTTCAGGAGGTCTCTTTAACCCCTCTAAATCCGTCGTGACTCTTTTCAGACCTGTGCCAGCCGATCCCAGACCCCTTGGGCTGCACCCACCCGCCGCAACGGCTCTGGCTTGGCGCGGCTCCCCCTGCCCGGAGGTGGCCGGGGTCCCCTCGGGGGTCCGGGGGGGGGGGGGGGGGCTTCCCCGGCACCGCCCGGTGCACGGCGCTGCCCCCGGTCGCCGCGGCCCCGGCCAGGCCAGGCGCTCCGGCACACACCCGCCCCGCTTTCCCCTCCCGGGTGCCGGGCAGCGATTTTTCGGGTTTATTTCAGATGAGAGATTGTACGGAAGACCAAGAAACGGGAGCGATGCGTACAGCCGCACGGAGAGCAGAGGTTTCCCTGCCTCCCCCCTGCGTGGCATGTGTGGGAAATCGGATTAATAACGAAGTGGGAGGCCTCTCCGTGCCGCTCCGACATCCCAGCCCCGTCTGCGAGCATCCACGCCCGCAGAGATGCGCAGCCGGGCTGGTCAGCGGCAGCTCCTGCCGAGCTCCTTCCCGGGGGGGAGCTCACCGATAACCCCCCCCTTCCCCCGGGCGCCGCATTAAGAAGGCCAACGAGATCCTTTTCGTCTCGCCTCATTTCTTACCAAAAACCTCCCGTCTGCAAAGAGGCTCGAGTCAGCCTCGGAAATAACAGCCACGTTAGAAGAAAATAAAAGAACAATAATAGAACAAAACAGACGCAGTATTTTAAACGAGAGATTTACGGTGCAAAAAGGGCCGGACGAGGAGCTGGCGTTGGGGTCCGCTGCTGCCCCGCCCGGCGCGGGGGGGGGGGTGTCCTCCGGGTCGGCGCTGCCCCCCCCGGCAGACCCCCGCGGGCGCGGGGCCGGCGGCAGCGAAACCTGAGTTCGCCTGTCTCGTTAGCTGAGCGAGACCGGCCCCGCTCCTTAGGAAAATATTTTTATTTTATTTTAATGTCGGGCTTAAGCTGATGTCTTAAAAAATAATTGTTTTCAGACCCCGGTTCGCTCGGCATCGCCGTTTCACACTCACAGGCACACACAGCTTTCCCTGCAGTTCATGCCTCGGGACTGCCTGGCGTCGGCAAGACAAACTGCAATCTCCGAAATGTCAACTTTTGCCACAATCTCGACTAAAAAAACCACCCCCTTCTTATTGCTGTTGAGCGCTCATCAGAAATAATGGCTGTTTACACAAAACCTTTATTCACTTTCTTAAATAAACACCAGTGAATTCAAATAAAGCAAACCCTCAGCTATAATTCAAGCACAACGTTTGCTGTGTGTATTCTCGGCTGCGGACCTGGAGAGACTCCTCGGAGAGAAATATGAAGTCTCCTTTCATAGTCCACCTCCCTTAGCTAGATATTCTAGCTCGCCTCGGCCGAGCTTATCCCACCCCAGCTTTCCTTTTCCCCTCTTTTTTATGTTTTCCCCTAGCTGAAGCGGAAATATTTCCGCCCTTCTCCCCTGTCCCCTTTTACAGAGGTGAGGGCTGGATGCTTTACTTTTTACACCCATTTTGCAGAAGCCCCTTCCCTCCTCTTCCGCAGCCCGGGGCTCCTCTTCCCGGCCCGGGGGGGTGCTGCGGGGCCGGGCCGCGGCGGGGGCCGCCGGAAAGGCGCTGCCGCCGCACCGGGACCTTCCGCAGCCCGCGCGGCCGCGGATGCGGGCGGCTGGGCGGGCTGAGGGGGCTCAGCTGAAGCGGGGGGACGGGGGACGGGGGGCGAGGAGCGCGGCGAGGCGATGCCGAGGTCTCGTTTATTTGAAAGAGCCGGCTAGAAATGCAGTTTGCGCAAACCCGTGAGCTCAGCCAGGTAGCGGGGAGCGCTGGGGACCCGCGGGGGGGGGGGGGGGGGGCGCCCGGCCATCGCCCCCCGGGGGAAGGGAGCCCGTCCCTCCGCGGCGCGGCGTGGGGAGCGCTGCCCCCCTGCTCCGCTCCGCTCCCCTCCCCTGCTCCCCGGCCGGGACTCGCGGCCCCAGCCCTAATGAGATCCATTAAGCGTATTATTGATGTGGAGGTTTGCTGTGAGGTCCTGGCTGGAGGGAAGCGGAGCTCTGCTGCAGATACAGGCGCTCTGATCTGCACCACCTGGCTGAAACCAGAGAGCCGCCACTTCATTAATGGGTTTAGCCTTTGCTAATTGGTGTCTTTAGGAGCCCTGCCAAATTCTGCTCCGGGATCTTTGGAGGCAGCTTTTGTTTTTCCTTCTGCCGGTGACATTCGTTGACGGCAATTAGACCCGATACCACTTCTGCGCCGGCGGGCAGCCAGGCAGCCCGAAAGCCCCCGAAGGGGCGGGCTGCGCCGCCGCCCCGGGCACCTCCTGCCCGCTGCTGCCTCCACCACCATCATCATCAAAAAAGGAAAGGCCGTAGGTAAACCTCGAGGTGGGGGGAGCCAACCCCCCCCTTCTCTCGCCCCGGTGACGGCTGCAGCAGGTGACACGGGTGGAGGTGGGGCGAAGGGCACCCTGTGCCCCACGCCCCCCCGCAGAAAGCAACCGCAGGGGTCGTGGCTGCCCCTGCCGTCGGGGCAGCGGGGAAAGCGGCCGCCCCCCGCCCTCTCCTCCCGCCGGGCCGATCCCAGGGGCCTGCGGGCTGCGGAGGGAGCCGAGGCGAGGTTGCCGCAGGGCCAGTGCCCGCCGCCGTGCCAGCCCCGCGGGCGCAGCAGCCCGGAGCCGCCGCGGCTCTCCCCGGCCCGGAGCACCGGCGCCACGCCCGAGCCCCCTTCGCCGCCCGCCCTCGGGGTCAGCTTCATCCCCGGCCCCGCGGGCCTGACCGGGCTTTCCGGGACTCAAAGGGCCGTAGTTAATGAAATCCGCTCACCGCAAATCACAGACCTCTGCCGTACGCTATAATCAAACTTCTGCTTGCCTTAAAAAACCCAGGCCACCCTCCTTCCCCCTCCCCTCCGTTCTCCAGGCAAACCCCAAATCAAATGTTTCCAGCCATCACACCCCTCCAGCTGTGCCTGCTCCCAGGCCATCATCTCTCCCGGCCTTCGTTACCGTCGCCTGTTCTCCCCCGCTACGCACCACCATGACCAGTGCCTTCCCTCGGCGGCCGAAACAGGAGGCTGCCCGGGACCCCCCCCGTCCCCCTGGCCGGGCCCGGTGGGGTTACCCCGGCCGCCTGCATGCGGGGACGGGGATGCTGGAGGGGACGGGGATGCTGGAGGCTTCCTGCGCCCAGCAGCCGAAAAGAGGGGTCGGGCCGGGGGGGAGAGACACGCTCCGCAAGTCACGCTAGCCCCGTTTCCCCGGTAGTGTGTCACCAGCCATATAAGTCAGCCAGTTATTCAGGGGTCAGAGCGGGCTGATAAATCACGCCGCGCGGGGATTTTATCCTCCTCACGGCACCGTTGCCACCGGGCTCCCCTGACCCACTCGGCGGGCCGTGCCCCGGTACCGGCCCCGGGCGAGGCGGCAGCGCCGATGCCCAGTTAAGAGGCACTCTCTTCCCCCCGCTTTTGCGTTTGCCGGCCCGGGCGGCAGCAGCCCAAAGCCGCCTCCCCTGGGAAAACGCCGCCTGCCACGGCGCCCCGGTGCCCCGGGCCGGGGAGCGGCGGCGGGGTTTACCGGGCAGGCAGGAGGAGGGGGCTGGGGCCGGGGCTCTCCCTTTCTCCCTTTCTCCCCTTGGCTCAGGCTCTCTCTCCCTTAACGCTTCCGCGGGAGGGCTGCCTGCAGGCGGGGGAGCCCGCCCGGCCCGGCCCGGTTTAAGGCGGGCTACGGAGGACGCTGCCCCGTGCGGGACCGCGACAGGCTCCCCAGCTCCGCCGGGCCCCCCGAGCCTCCAGCCTGTGCCTGACCCCCGCCCCGGGAAGCGAGAAGGAGGAGGATGAGATGCGGCACGGAGCCGGCCCGTCTCCCCGAAAACATCCCGGTACGATTCGCTTCACCGTCCTGTATTTCCAAGGGCAGGTCCTGATGTGGAGGGCTCGGCCCGAGTGGCCCCTTCCCCAGCCCCGGGAGCCCCTTTCCGCCCCCGCCCACGGGTGTCCGTGACCGCAGCCGTGAGCGGTTAGCAGTCGGCGTGTGAGGAAGGGTCTCTACTTTCTCCTCAAGCAAGCCCCTGGGGACGTGTGCGGGAGGGACGGGAAGGGAGCGGTCCTGACGGCCGGCCCCGGCCGCGGGGTGCCCCGGCCCCGCCGGCCCTCGCTACCTCACCCCGCCCCGGGCGGGGAGGGTTGGGGGGGCGGCTCCGCGGCCCCGGCCGGATCGGGCCCCTCTCTCCGGCTACGGTAGACGTGTTTATTTGTGCGCGCAACCCCTCCCCATAAATCCCCCCCTCTATAATCATTATCTACATGGAAACTTTTGCCCCCTGCAGCCCCCAGGACCCCCCCCCCCCCCGCCTCTGGTTAGCGGTGATGATTTTAAAAGCATGCGATGATCTAAGCCCTAATACTAATATTATGCATCATTTGGACAGGATAACCATGCCACCTTGTCAAACGCTGCCTCTTTACACAACCCATTTGCTGCATCGCAGAGTCATAACGGCGGTGATGGATGGGCCGGGGACCCCCCCGGCGCCCCCCCGGCGCGGGGAGGAATGCGGGCGGGCGGAGCCCCCGCGCCCGCGCCCGGCCCGCACCCCGCCGGCGGCAATTTATAGTCTGTATATATTCGCTGGCTCCAGATATCGGCAGCGTAATGGATGGTTATATTTTATGAATCCGAGGCTCGGACCTAGGGGCTCGGGAGTCCCTGCCTTGTATGGTGCACTCCTGTCTCGCCCTTAATCCGCCCGGCAGGCAATAAACTTCCCCGCTAAATGCGCCGGCAGATAACAGCCAACTTTTATTGATTACAAGAAAATGCTCGAAACTAAATACAGGGCTTTTATGAGGATCCCTGCGAAGAGCCTTCTCTCCGCACCCATTAAGCGCAGTACCGACGTTTTACTGTGTGTAAACTGTGAAGGTGTTTAGCTATAAACGTCGGAGCGGGTGAAAGGCAGATGGAAAGCGAAACGCAGCGGAGAGGAGCCGGGCTGGGAGGTGCCGCCGGGCTGCAAAGCCGGAGGGTGCCCGGCCACCCTCCGGGCTTCCTCTCGGTCCCTCTCTCCTCTCCCTCGGTAAAAGCACCGGTGCGGGAACCGCTCCCGACCCTAAGAATGGGAATGGGGGAGCAGCAGGAGAGATGTGGGCAGGGGAAGGCATTTCGCACGGGCGGCTGGGGGGGGCCTGGGGAGAGTTATTGCCCGGGCGTACCCGGAGGGGAGGATGCGGGGACCCCACTCGCCTTTTAATCTGGGTGATGGTGGGGGTTGCTCCCCGGCCCCCCGTTTCCGCGGCCCTGGGTGGCGAAGGTGTGCGGAGAGGGGTGGATTTGTTTGGGGTATTTTTTTTTTTATTCCGACCGTCGTCTTTATAAGCCTCAGAGGTGTAAGGGGCGTTCAAGGTTCCGCTGGAAGAGGGATGATGTTGGGGGGGTGGTGGGGATGTCCGCCACCGAGCAGCCGGGCTCTGCCCCGGGGCAAGGCGGGGACCTGCCCGGGGGGGCCTCGGTCTCCCCGGGGCTGCACCTCCCCTCCCCGCCACAGCCGAGGGCACGGAGCGCTTCGGGGGAAACGGCTCCTTTCGGCCGTGAGGCGCAGCGGGAGGGGGGTCTGTCAAAGGCACCACGAACCCCGGTCCCCCCCGGCCCGTGGCAGGACCGAGCCCTGACTTTGAAACAGCAGCGATCGCGCTTTTTTTGTGTGTGTGGCGGAGCTTCAGATTTTGAGCACAATCCTCTCGTAAATTGCTCAAGACGTTCCGTGGCTTCAGCGCTGTTGCATTGCTGCCCGGAGGCGGCCGGCTCGAAGTCTCACACACGTTATCTTCTCTCGCTGCCAGCCTTTGCGGGCGGGGGGCAAACGTTGTTTCGTTTTTTGGGCTTGTTTTTCCCTTCTTCTTGTTGTTCTGCTTGCCACACTTTGGAAAGGTAACTGTAAAATCACTCAGTGTCTGCGAGTTGTATCGCGTTTTACTGGAAAGCTATAAAACTGTCTTATTCCCTGATGTTTCTTGATTAACTTATGAGCATAAAGGAAATGCTTGAATAGTGTTCCCTCTGCGGTTTTCTGTCGGCGAGAGGAAGCCAAGGGAAGATGCTAATATTGTCATCTTATTTTACAATTTATATCGGCTGCCCAAACAGTGTGTATATACAAACGAAGGCGCAGCGGGGTTCAGTTTCTTAAATGCAGCCCATATATTTCAGAGATCGTACTCGCCTTGATAGCCGGGCCGGCGAATTATTTAGCCTACCCTTTATTGCTGTTAAAACGTTGGCTTCCATTTAAATAAACAAAGCGATCCAGAGCCATTTATCAATTCCGCAGAGGTCCAGTTAACAGGATGTCCCGGCAGCGAGGGTGTGTGCTTCCCCCCCCAGCAGCCCCTCTGTGCTGCCTCTGCTCGCAGGGCACAGGATTCCCCCCCCCGCTAATAACCTGCACATGGGCCCTTGGCTTCCCCACGCAAAAGTTCTCCCTTCCAGCCCGCCATGTGCTTACACTTAACTTTATCTCTAATACATGTGGGTCTCTAGGCATACACATATAATATTATGCTGGAAACACATGGCTGGCCTTTTTTTTTTAATTAAGCATTTTTTTGTTGTTGTTTTGAAGCCGCAGCCCATGGAGCTTCGTGAGGAATTTTTAGCCCGTTAGCTGAATTAGCTGGTGAGAACCAAACACAAACAGAAAGGACACGAGCATCACTACTCGCAGAACTGGAAAACATTTGCAGGGTTGTTATATATACTTCAGGTCATAAATTAATAGTTGATTTATTCTTCAATCAGGAAAAAGCCATTAAGCTTTGCTCAGCTCTGGTCTGTGGGAAAATAATTTCTTTGATTGAGTTCCCCCTGAAGACCCCCAGAAGTTTTCTCTCCTCTGTCATGAACAGTCTGCTCTTTCCTGTCTTCCGGACGGAGGGAAGAGTAGGACCTCCGGAGAAAAGCAGCTTTCCAGCATCTTGAATTTCACTTTGCATGTTTCTTCCTACCTGCTGATTTAATTTCTCTTTGCATTCGGGACCTTTCTAAATCCATCAAGAGAAAACTATGGAATAATGAGAGTGGTGTATCATCTTTTATCAGCTTTTTTCTTCCTTGCTGGTGGCCAGTATTGCAGCTCTGAAGGAAACAGACATTGGGGGGGGGGGGGGTGAGGAGTGGGAAAGCATGGCATGGAAAGAAATTCAATCTGAGGAATGAGAGGAATGGATAAAAAAAGGCAGGGCTGATGACTTTTTCATTGCATAGATTTCCTACAGGAGCAGTGGTTACCGATCCCTGGTCCGCTTGTTTATTTAGTGTGTTTCTGAAATGCATGAGCTCCTAAGCTGGCCCATGTCACTGGAGCGCTCCACGCTTCCATGGACGAGCCCCAAACCTGGCCCACAGCCTCGCCATTAGAAAGAAGAACCTCTCCAGCCCGTCCACCCGCTGGCAGCGAGGCTAGGTCACTATGCACCATTTAGTGACTTGCTCCCTACCCCCTCTGCTGTCACATTGACCCCAAGAGACCATCAGGCTGCTGCTGCTGTGAGGTTGGGAATTTGATATCAAAAGGCCATTTGCCTTGAGGGTGATCAGACTTTCTCCTTCCCTCTTCCCACCGAAATTTGCAGGGTGCTATTTTAGGGTTCCCCCAGCTGATGTTGATGCCGATGAGGGTCGGAGGACCCTCTGCGGCACAGGAACCGGCAGTTCGTGGATGGGAACCCAGCATGGTGGCTGTCCGTCCCCATGAAGGGTGGGGTAGGTGTGAGCTGGGTGGTCCCTGTGCCAGGAGCAGATGTGCTGCTGAAGCCTTGAGCCCTGTCTGGGTCTCCCCATGGACTGCTCCAAACTCAACCGTCGCTGTCCCTCCTGGGCCAAATTTCAGTAGGGCCCCAAATCCTAGTCTGTCATTTTAGTCTAGGACTGGTGATGGACAACATGCCGTCGTTCAGTGGGAATTGGCCTGGGCAGCAGTCCAACCTCACGATATTCCCGTTGTTAAAACTGGGCACATCAAGACCCATCCTGAGAAACGCAGAACAGTCTGTCCTTCCATCCTTCACTTTTTGTAAAGGTTGAAGCAAATCCACCGTATAGATCTGTGCTTTTGTGTGGACCTCTGCCCTAGTGACAAGACTCATGAAGTGAACAGCCCAGGAACCTGCAGTGGTGAAAACCCCTGTCAAGATCCGTCCTGTTAAAGGTGGTAACTGAAGTTAGAGGTTTTCTGCTGGGGAAGTTTCAATGTTGGGCCTAGGTTTTACTGGGCTAATGCATCATAAGCAAGGCTTACTTAGGCCTAACTTTATTCCAGATTATTTGCCAGCCCTACTACCTGTATAACCATGAATGAGGCAGAAGAAGAAACAGGGCAAAAAGGAAAAGTGATAGCACTAAGCCTGCTGGGGGAAAACAGGTTGTATTTGTTTAATCGATTTTTAACCTTTTTTTTTTTGTTTTAGTTTGGCATGATGAAGTATTTTAAAGGCAATTTACACAAGGCACAGCAGGTAAGATTCCTTGAATGACATTGTTTAAAAAGGCTGGTGTGGAATAGTAATCAGAAAAATGAGTCAAATGAGAGCCTAGGCTCCTCCCTGTAGGAAAGAAATGCTAAGTGGGTATTTTTCATCCACAGTTGTCTTCTTTTTTAAAGCAGTTTCCTAAAATACTCCTTGTGATACCAATAGTGGATCTTGCACGCATTTTCTTGAGCAATTACTGAATGTGCTGTTGCACTGGAATGTTGAAGTGTTTTCAGCTTTAGCTCTCCTAAGCCTGTCTCTAGTTCAGTGAAAGCTTTTGCCTTGGTACTAACTAGTTGTGTGCAAGACGTGGTTCATGGTGGTTTGCTGCCATATGTGAATTGGAGTCCACTTCTGACAGAAGGCTGAACTGTTCCCCTCCAAAACAGGCTTGATAAAAGGCGGGAGGCATCTTCAGTAAACAAGTATTTCTGGGAACAAATATTTTTTTTTTCCTCTTTCAGATTTATTTTGTCCCTTGAAATGTGAGTTCAATCCGAAACACCTAAGAGGATATTGGAGAAGGTTCATCTGAGGTAATGCCTTCATCCGTGTGATCCTTGATAAGACAATGTTAGCTGAGAGAGGTAGTGATGATGAAGCGATACAGACTTACTTTTTATTACGAATCTTACGATTGATTTAATTTTCTTTTACTACCTGGGAACATGCATGGGTATCCCATGCTTGACCGAGATAAAACATTCCCATCCATGACAGAGTGCAGCGTTCCTGAGAGACAATTCCTTGTAACTCCCTTTTGCTGACTGACAGATTCAGTTTGTTTTCCCTCAGGCATGTGAAACGAATCCAGCTTTCAGCTGCTACATTTATTTTTTCTTTCCAGTGCGGATTCATTTGCTTGGTATCATTTTTTCAAGACTTTGATTTCTGGATTGCACTGTCAACCTTAATGTACGAGGGTTGAGCTTACTCTGCTCGTGGAGGTGCCCTGTTGTAAGACCACAACAAAGGCTTGCGCAGCACACAGAGCACATTACAGTGAAAAGCCACCTGTTGCAATGGTAGAGATGATGCCATTTTTCACATGTGCACAGTGAAAAAATGGAAGGATGGGCTGTCCAAGCTCTTCCAAAGCCAAGGGTTGTTGAAATCTTGATGGAAGAACACACTCCTTCACTTCTATGCCTCTGAAATACAAAATATCCGTTAAAAGTGATAGACTTGAAGCCAAGGCAAATAATTTCATATAAGCTAAACCTGAGCACTTTTACTTGCAAATACTGATCTTGCGATGACAGATTCATTTTTCCAGCTCTGGCAAATTTGTTTCTACTGCAGCCTTGCTGGAAATTACCCTGCAAGCGTTTATAAACCTGTCATACCATGAAGGACTCCATGTAGGATGCATTATTCAGATGAAGGGAGAACCTCATGGCTACCAGCAAGGTGGGTCAACATAAGTATCTTAGAATTACAGAATGGTTTGGGTTGGAAGAGGCCTTAAAGATCATCTAGTTCCAAACCCCCTGCCATGGGCAGGGACGCCTTCCACTAGATCAGGTTGCTCAAAACCTCATCCAGCCTGGCCTTGAACACTTCCAGGGAGAGGGCATCCACAACTTTTCAACAAGTAATTTTGGGTTTTGCCTTTTGCAACTGAAAGCCCCGGTAGTCTGGGTTTCCTTCAGATTTGCAGATGTATCTTTTTATCTTCTGCTTTCCACCTTGTCCACTCAGCTCATACTCAGTGTTTCCCCCTGTAGCCTACTTTCTTCTCCTGACAGAGGCTGACCTGTTTAGCTGCTGGGCTCACTGACTGTGCCAGATATGGGGGTGGATGGACCCGCAAACACTTTGTGTCCTGTGTTTGGAGGAATGTCTTTAGCTATCTGCCCTGTGTTTTGCAAGGGCGCAGTCACACAGACTCAGAGCCACAGGAGGGATGGTGCATGGAGGACAAGAGGAGAAGAGCGTGCCATGCTGTGAAATGTCTCAAGCAGACACAAGGCAACGTCAGGGTGGAGACTTGCTCTGTAGGAGCTCAGGGTAGCATTGAAGCTGAGTACAGACCAGCAAGGTCGCTCACCTCGTGGCTACCAGCAATGTGGATTTGCTTCTGCTTTCTGCATTTGAAAAACCTTTAGATGTCCTTGGCTGGGAGCGGATGTTTATTTATCGGTATGTTAACCAACTGCTAGAGGCCCAAGATGCTCTGTTCTTCCTTGAAAACAATTTCCCCAGTGTTGAGTCTGATTGACATTTGGTTGCGCACCGAAGTATGCAGTAACTATCCTTCTCACTACCCACTGGCCACAAAACCCCACTGCTGCTGATGTTGTGCTCTCTCTCTCTGAAAGTCTTCCAGGCCCTTGAACAACATGGTGCAATAAATACTAAGAAACGAATTACTGCAGGGTTATCAGTTGGTAATTTCCCCCTCATATCACTCACCCAGAACTGTCTAACTGCTCCTGCTCTCTGATTGTCTGTGTCACACTGAGCTTTCTATTAAAAATTGACACTGAAAATAAACCAGTGGCTTTTTACTTAGCACCCCCCCTTAGTCTAAAAAAGCCCAACAATCCAAACAACTAACTGAAACACCAAAAAAAACCCAGATGTGGAAACCAACAGAAAAAGGAGGAGTAGGAATAAACTTTCTTTCCCTAAATAAAATACCATGGTTTATTATCTCTACGTATGTATGAGTGCTTGAGGAGGACAGAAAAGTCATTTTCACTGGACATACAATGCCATTCTTAATTCCCTTATGGGGAGCTGGAAAACCCCTTCAAAAACCTTGGGGCCACCTTTAGGCAAGGGGTGATGGGCTGATGTGCAGAGGTTGTGATGCTCAAGCACCCCATGCCTCTGTGCTCTTCCCCTTCCCCAGGGCCACTCATTCCCACCTCCAAACCATGTTTTTTTCCACCCAGAGCATTTCCCCAAACCTGTTTGCCACCAGTTTGAAAGCTGCCCTGCGTACAGCCGTGATGGAGAGGAGGGAGGTGATACACTACCGCTGCTGGAGAAGAAGCATGGCTTGTACCACCTGCACTGCCAGCAGCCCCGTTGCTGCACGGCTCCTGCCTGTACTGCCATCCCCACTGCCCTCCACGTGAGGGCTGGTGCAAGGGTTGGACACCCATGGTGGATTCGAGAAAGACCTCGTATTCACGCCTTATTCCACCACAGCCACCCTGTCCTGTAACTCCGAACCTCAGTTTCCTATCATTAGGTGCGGTGGGAAAAAGGGCTATTTAAATACTGGTGAAGGCTGGATTCAGGATGCGGGTATGTTTTAAATTAAGGTGTGATTTTAAACTAATAAAACTAAACCTTACCAAAAGACTTGGACGTGTACTTACTTCAGTTTAAATTTGGGCCATTTAGGTTGCTCTTAAATCATACTATACATATAACTGTATTTTGACTCACTTTTAAACTAAAATAAAAATATCCAGACAGTGCTTTGCACAGCTGTTTAACAACTGTTAAATACATAAATAGACATCATGTACTAACATACTGTGTTGATATGAGCCATATAAACAGAAGAGAGCAGAAATACAGTAGTCTTTTTAACATGATCTAATTTTGTGTCTAGACAAGCTTTACTCAGCATCAGTCTGCCTCAGTGCTGTTTACTGGTGCTTGGAGAGAATACGGTTTTGTTGGTACAGCATCATTTTGCTTTCCAGTGTTATTAATTTTCTTCATGGGCTGATGTCTCTTTAGATGAATGGCAAAAGCATTTCCAAGACTGCCACTGCAGTCACGGGATTTTTATCCTGTGGATCCATGGGTGCTCGGTAACAGCAAGAGTTGCTGGACCGAGCGCGAAGTTTGCAGTCCTTTTAGCACTAGTAATATCACGGTCCTGCTCATGGCTGGTGGGATACTTTGAAGGCAAAGGGAAAAAGTAAAAGATAAGAAAGAGATGGAGGAAGGGTATAATGCTTTCCCTTTTATCTGCATTTTTCTGTGCAAAAGAATAGGACTTCTGCCAAGGCCTTTATTTATCCGTTGCTATGAAAATCACTTTGTGTCCTAGTTTCAGCAGCGTTAATATATTTTTTTTCAGTAAGTGATTATGTTTTATGACCAGTTTAGACTTATACGGAGGTGCAGTAATATGCTATAAAACTCTACACCATAAGCTGTATACAGGACATATCAACTAGTCTAAAGTGATTACATTAATAAGAGAAGAGCCAATCCTTCTTACGATTTCATGTTATAGCAGATGAGCTCACTGCTCCTGAGGAAGACATTAAATCACGTTTGTGTAGAAGGTAGAGGGACCCGCTACACGACTACTGTTTCAAGAAAATGTGATGCAGATACAGACCTAGATCCAAGTATGGAAATTGGCTGGTGGGCCCCTCAGGCTTTCTGGCAACCCACATGCTATGGAGGAAGACGAAACAGCTGCTCCAGCTATCGCTGGAAAAGATGACAGTAGAGGGAATTAAGCCCCACAAAGGGGTCCAGGTCTCTGTGAAGGAGCCGCGGAGCCTCGGGCTGGTGCCGTCATGGAAAGCCGTGACATCACCAAACATGGCAGCGGGCCGAGCTCCCGATCCAGCACGCACAGAAGCAAAGGAGGGGTTTTTTGGGGGCTTCGAGAGGGGATGCACGGGGTGTCTCAGACATGTCCTTGCACAAAGACAGACCTGTGCTCTCCCCGCGCCAGGCCGAGCATTCTTTGGTCAAGGCACGAGATACCAGCCTCTACGTTGAGGCTGGGTGCGACAAATCTGCATTGATACAATAAATAAATGTGACTGAGGTTTACAGTTCAAACAAGCTATGAGGAGCCACCACAAATCAGTTTGTCATGTTGCCACCAGCTTTATAATCAATCTTCCATAAAGGGCTTAGGCTCTGACTCCTTTCTTCAGTTTGCTTATTTTTGTGGGCTAACTGGCTGCAAGGGAGTCACTCAAAGATGACTGGACTCAGACCTTTCTGTTTTAAAAGGAGCGAAGCTCTCGTACACTTCAGCGGTAGAGCCCACTTGAAAAAGAAAAAAAAAAAAGGATCAGGAGAAAAGCAAACAAAAGCCATCCGCCCCTGCGCTAATGGTTTAGGTCTAGCCCGGCCAGTCAGAAAGGCTTATTAGAAAATGCTGCTGGAGCGGGGGAAGCTGTGGGCAGCTAGGGCTGGAGCACTTGTGTTGTACTATAACAAATGAAGCCCTGGCTTGTACCCTTTGAATGCTGTGTAGTTAATCCCCGTCACATGGTTAAAATCAGCTTTTGGATTCCCTCACTGTTGCCTCCTTCCTTTCTGGCCTCAGCCCAGTGTCCTGCTTTCCCCCAAGGATGCTTGCGTGGAGCTTCACGCCGATGCCGACCTTGCGCGCACTGGCGCGTTTCGGCTGGGGTGGTGCGGGACCGCGGGACGTGGTCTGACATCAGGTCCTGCCGGCTGCTTTGGCTGGTTTGCCTTTCCCCTGGAGCAGGCATCAGAGGGGCTCACCGCCTCCAGCTCTAGCTGGCCAGGAGGGGCCGTGCGGCTGAAGCTGGCTGCTTGCGCTCCCTCCGCACTCGGTGGGGACAAAAAGGGACCCCCCGCACATGCCCCCGCTAGCATTTCTGAGATTTCTACCCTAAATGCTTTGGAGCAGGGACTCTGCTTTTGGGTGCGGGGACACCTTGCCTAGCTGAACGGGACCCTCACTTCTGGTGGTCAACGTGAATGTAGCCACAACAGTAAAACCAACAAGAACTCAGAAATAAGGCACCCAACTAGAGCATCGTGCAGGAACGACACAACCCCTTTTGCTTTTACCTTTCCTGCTATTCTGAACTGGGCTAATGGTTTCCATGCTTTTTCCACAATGACTCCCAAATGTTTTTTCCTGATCAGTATGCTGAATGGCTGTTTCATTTAGCACATAATCATTAGCTTCGCTCCTTGCTACCAGACACGTTATTTTGCCTTTGCCTTTACTGAAAGGCATTTGCCATCTGCTGATTCACTCATAACAACATTGGTGTTGTAATATTACTATTATTATTATTAATAACAACAACAACAACAACAACAACAATAATAATACACTTGGCTTCCTTCTCGTGCTTTTCATCGGATCTCAAAGTGCTCAGAAATCCAAATTCTCTGAATCCTGTTACAAAACTCATTGTCACCAACTTTATCCGCAAACACTGCAGTCCGAGTTCAGCTCTCCAGTTTCAGACTGTTCACCAGAGGCCCCCGGCACTTTTTGTATGAAATGCTCCTATCCCAAATCAGTCTTTTGATTTTGTAAAGCAGTTTTCTACCTATCTACTTCCAGTCTACTCCTATACTGTTAATGCTCAGGAACTCTCCACCTCGATCTTAACTCTTTTGTCTTGCATTTTGTCAGTTTTTCTGTACGGCCAAAACCCCAGCTGTAATCCACGCTCCCAGCTATATGCCATGGCACTTAAGTTACAGAATATCCCGATCGCTTATATGTGTTTAGACTCATGTTTACTACAAATGACTCTAAGGGTATCTGACCACATCTTAGCAGGTAGCTTTCATGCTGATGAAGTCAGAAACTGGTGTAAACGATACTGATGCTCCCTTTCAAATTTGGCTAAGCCTAATTCCCACGCTTCTTTCCCATGCAATAATGTCCTTTAAGATCTCAGCAAGAGTCGAGCTGCACTGAGATAAGCTCTTGATGTCTCACAGCTGAAGCCCTCCAGTCACCTATTAAATATTTTTCACACCTTTCCTTCTCAGAAGGCTTTTCTAATTTTTTTTTTTTTAAAGTAAAGATATTAAAGCAACTGCTCTGGAGGGGTTTTTTGGTTGCCAGCTCTTCTACCTCATTTTAGGATTGTCATTGCAGTTCCTATGTAGCTTGCCTTAGCCTGGAGAGCCCAAATTAGCAGAGGTAATACTGTGTGTATGCAGAAGAAAGAAAAAAGTGAAGAGAATGAGAGAAGTGATACAAGGGGATTTTCCAGCTCTGTCAATAAATTTACCACAATAATTACTTCCTTCGACATGTTTGTTACTAATGGACCTGCATACAGAACTACTTACAGCATAATGCTTTCGGAGATTAGAGTTCCCTTTTCTGTTTGCAGGATATCTGTGCATGGGGCTGAACGTCTGCAGTTTTCTTATTTAAAAGTGATTTTTCAGCTAGCTGCCGAGCTCATTGCTTGTGGAGCATACACATAGGGCTCACTTGTCCCACATGGTGTAGCTGCCATTCCCTCCGTCATTAATACCTCTTAGAAGGCCTGAAGATCATCTGAATCTAACTTAAACTGCACTTCAGTGCTCCCGCCTCGATACAGAAATGTGGAAGGACTCACAGAGACACATATTACTGTGCACAACCAAGGAGCCATCAAATGAAACTAACGGGAGCCAAGATCAAGGCCAACGACAGTGGAAGATGAGCTGGACAACGCCTTTCCAAGGGTGTGGTGGATGCTAGAAGACAACAGAACTCAAGGGGAGACAACTAATTTGTGTCAGAAATCCACGCAGGGTCACCAAGTACATGAACACATCAGGTGTGGGAAGCCTTAGGAGTGGGTAGAGGCAGGAGAATGGGAGGGAGGGAGAGTCAAAGACACTCGTCCTGCTTCTGCACTCATGCCCAGGCAGCCTCCAGCAGTCCTTCTTGAAGACACAACTCCAGGTAAGGGTTTTGGTCATCTTAAGAAAGCTCTGAGAAAATTTTTGGGTGTGAACCTTCTGGGGTGTGTTTTACTTGAAATGCCCATTTGCAGGCATACTAATGAAAATTGCCCCTTTCACTCATGTTATTGTCAGCCAAGTGGTGCCTCCACTGAGAGTGGTGAAGAAGTGAATGGAGAAGCTGCTGTAGAAAGCACATGTGATGGAACACACAGAACTTCGCTAGGGCAAATGTTTACAGGTTGCTCTTGTAAGTGTTTGCCCAATGCTCACAGCTTAATTTCACTATTGCAGAAATAAAGAGAACAGATACTTCCCCCAGGAACAGGAAAAGCCTCTGCTGCTTGCCACGTTGCAAGCTCATTAAAACAGAGGACTCTTGAAAGCCTTCACCCTCCCCATTACAAAATGAAAATGCAGGTTATGCGGCAACTTACTGTGATTGTCAAGGAAAACAGGACAGAGGGACTGCCCCAAGCAGGAGGCAGGCTCATCCCGCTCATCCTTTTTTTTTTTTTTTTTTTTCCCCACTGGAGGATACTCCTGGGGAGACATTGCAGCCGTTGATCAGGGATCTGTTGCTTGTTATTGCAGATGGTACTGGGCTGAAGATGAATGCCAGACACATTAGGCTTAACAGGATGGGTTTTAGCAACTTGAACATGTTGATGAAAACAGGAAAGCTAATAAATCAGCCACCAAGGACCAGACTGGGAACGCCAGTCTTTGGGCTTTTTTTTTTTTTTTTTTTTTTAATGTGGGAAGCTTCTGGGGCACAAACAAATATTGCAGACACATACTTGTTGTTTAAACCCAGTCACATTTGCAATCTGTTTGGACATTTGACTGACTTTAAACACTTCTTGATATAAAATCAGACCGACAACAAAGCCAACAGAACAGATCAACCCAGGCTAGTCCTGAGAAACAGGCACATAGCCTTCTGTGGTTAGCCTAGCTTGTGCATGAGAAGGACACCTCTCTTGCACCTCTCTGGCCATCATTTTTTAAAGTCTGCAAGTATGGCAAGCTACTAAACAGTCACACTATTGTACTCATGCAATAGGATGTATCATTACATTTTGTGGTGTAGTGTGAATTAGCCCAGGTTTTAAACTGGGCTGCAATCTTGAGTAGGTTGCAGTGAGGACTAATAAATTCTAGGAAACAGATCTGAGTGTAGGGACCCTTTCTTAGCCCCCATAAGAACAAATTAATCCAGCAACCAGCATTAATATAGTTCTCTATGTGTCTTAAAGATATATATACACACCTTTGCCAAACACACTTTTTCCTAGGGCTTTTTTTTAATGTAAAAAGAAGAGAAGAGAAGACAGGAGAGGTTAAACCAAGTCCGGTCTAAAGCTATGTGGACCTGGCTGGATCTGTGAGAGTTACTTATGTAAAGATAGTTTTGCTTCCTAAGAAAATATGAAGGGGAACTTGAACCATGTCTTCCCGTCTTCGCTGCTCCTGCTTCCAAGTTGCTTCTTGCTCCATTACAGTGATTCTCCATTAAGGTGAATGATGTTTTCCTGAACTGTGATTTAAGGAGGTATTTTGGAGGAACGCAATAGCTATTTTAATTTCTGGAGCTATATTTAATAGCTGTTTAATTTTCTAAAACATGGTTTTGCAGAAAGCTGACTCAGATATACTTACATACCAGATAAAAAAAGTAGGATGACCAGAACAGGGGAAGGAGATGTGAAAAATAAAGCTTTTTCATTCTATTATTTGAAAAGCTCCCTCCCCACCCCCTGACATCTTGCATGTCTGTCTTACTTGATTCCATACAAATATCCAGTTTTCCAGTAGTTTCAGGTGTTTTTGAAAGGATTTATATATCTGATCATTCCTATGAAACTATGGGAACTAATGCTAGTAGCAATAGTGAGTAGAAAATAGCAGGCACTTCTATGATTAAGTCAAACCATCTCCTTTTAGTGGCTGAGGAAGATACTGCAGGGCATAAACAGGCCAGGTAAACCTTGGTTTATGCCCTAATGTCATCTAAGAGTGAGGTCTTCTTCTGACCGCAGAAGTCATCTTCTTTATTCATGGAAACAGGAGGGCTTGGCACGACCCGTACATGTATGAAACTCCTGTTGTGAGCTCATAACCTTGACAATACTCTGCACAGACACACAACAGCCAAGACTGCCTCAAGATATTTTGTATGAAGTGTTCACTTAGCATGGGTTGCTACCTGTGTCTTTGCTTACCAGCGAACCCTTCTTCCCTTCCCTCGGTGTATCACTCATTTCTGGATCAGAGTCTTTAGTCTTTAAAAGTACACTTCAATTGAATTGATTATTTAACTTAAAATGATCTATTTAAAGTACCTGCAGGCTGGTAATACCTCTGTGTACATTGAATGAGATTTGATGCTACAGATAAACGGATTTGGGGTCTCATGTAAGTAACTGTTGCTCATTTGTCACAGCTGAAATTGATACTGTGAAATCACAGAATTACAGCATCACTAAGGTTGGAAAAGACCTGTAAGATCATCAAGACCAACCATCAACCCAATACCACCATGCCCACTAAACCATGTCCCGAAGCGCCATGTCTACATGGCGCTTGAACACCTCCAGTGATGGTGACTCCAATGGGTCTATTAACTTTCTGTGTCTATTGGTATGCAATCCACCTCTGGGCCAGGCTGGGGGGAATTAACTGATTTTTCTTATTAATTTTTCCTATTTGTTCGCTTTTTGAGTATGTGAGTTCCTGTGCATGGTTGTGGTGAATGCTAAACCCATTGATTTTAAATTGGGCTACTTGGACATTCCTGGCAGAGGAACCAGATTTGTATGTTTGTGATTTGTACTGTACTGACTAATTGTATCCTTCGCTGACCAGAAGCAATGCAATGGGCTTGGTATAACTGCCATCGACACGACTTGCACAATGCAATGGCTTGCAAATGCAAGGGGCACTTAAACAAATTTGTAAATCGTTGTAAATAGCTAATGCAGAGAAGATTTCCGCATCATGCGCACAACCCATTCACAAACACAAAACAACAAATGGAGACTTAAGTGGACAAGTTACTGGGGGGAAATTACTTGCTCTGCTCTAAGACCCTGCTTTCTCTAAGGAAATTCTTACCAGTGTAATTACACTGAAATAGTTATAATTGCCTTCCTGGTGCAAAGACCCACATGGACTTCTTGCAGTGTCTTAAAGCCGTGTTTGCACTGAAGCAACTTATTACAATGTGTTATCTCACCAGAGTCACTCTTCCACCAGGGAGCCCCAGGGCTTAATACATGCAAAGGTCTACATGAACACACATGTATAAATTGCATAGATGGGCAGACATCGTATACTGGCTTTCAGCTGAATTAAGTGAACACTGTCCTCAAGTTATAATAATTAAAGGCATCTCAGATTTGGGGCTTAAACTACTTGACAGTCTTCCTTTAATCTGGACTCCATGGTGTTGTCAACAAGAAGTATTATCCTATTTTTCAAAGGTCAAATAAATCAACTTTAAGCTCATGAAAAGGTAAACACACTGATGCATGCGTAACTTTTCTGAGTTTATGAGATATTCTGGCAAGGGGAATAGAAAGAACCACCATAAATCCTGCTGCGCACAAGCACCTAATTCCTGGGGTGGAGTGTGAATGTGGGGGTTCCTCTACCATTTGATGCAATTTCCCCTGAAACTATTATTAGGAAATATTAAATCAAGTAGAAGTGTAAACCCCAGTAGAAGCATGCTTTTACGCAAGAGCTTTTTCCACTAGCTGGTTCTGAAAAAGTCACCGCATTTCAGGAGGGGGTAGAAGATAGATCAGGAGACATCTCCAGCCGCGCTGGATGGTGCCATTTTGACACTATGTAAACAAAATGTGTAGTTACGGATGAAAAATAACTCAAGAGGATTACAGTCTGTGTTTTACAAACAATAGTTCTGAGCTTTTCTATTATAATAATTTTAATGACAGTAAAAGCATGTCAGAAATCTCTTTCAGTGCATTCATATGTGTATATATATGTATATGTATTTGAGTATGTACAAACATATATATATACACACATATTTATATGTAAAAGCAGTCCATTGTAAATACATGTCATTCTATAAATGACTAGACTGTGCAAGGGTATAAATGTCTTTTAAAGACCTTTTCAGCAAAAGTGCTTAAATTGTAGGCTCTCATTTCTGAGTCCTGGCTGTAATGAGATCTGGCTGGATGTCAACAGAGATGCCTTTAAAACAGTGACTGTAAGATCACTTCATGAAGCAACATGAGCTTACTTTACAAACAAGGGCTGCTAATGAAAAGGAATGGGGTTAGACAGCAGCTGATACAACAGCCTCTTCTCACCGCTACAGTCCCTGAACATGGCTTGGGTGTGATTATTTTTACCGTTGGGGTACAAGGAGGACATTGAGCTTGGTTCTGGTGGGGACTTGGCTCTGTACAGCCCTGGGGTTGGCACTGCCTCTTTTAGTGTAGTTCTCCAATTCTTTCGTTGGCAGATCAAGGGGGGGTTAGTATCTTGTACATGATGGGTGGGTGTTTTGCGGAGAGCTTTGGTTGTTCAATGGAAAGGATTTCACCTCCTGGAGACCTGCCTTTTGGTGGGAGTCAATCCATTGACTTCAGAGAGGCACTAAGTGCCATAAGAATATAAATAAATACAGAATATAAACAGACACCTGAAGATGTATCAGGCCTTCTGGACTGCTATCAAGGGCTGATGCAAGGCTGGGAGCAGACAGCAGCTGTCCCCAGGGGTGCTGGCCTGGGGTTAGCTGCACCCACCACCTCCTGTTTGCACGACGGTGGCACCGCCTCGGTTGCAGCGCCCGTGCTGCTTCGGCAAGCTCCTGGGAGCAGAGCGAGGGGGGAGGCACTGCTCCCACCTGGGCCTTGGGAGGACGTGCTGCTGTGGGGTGGGAGCGCTGGGTCCTGGGCATCCCTCGCTCCCTGCTCGGGGCAGCAGGCAGGGGCGTGCACGCCCCTCCGGCGGGGCGCAGGAGGCTTCACGCCAGCGCCTCCCCAAATCCCTGACTCTTACTGTTGTTTCCAGCAACATCGAAAGGAAGGGCTGGTGAGCGCTAATGCCAGGTGTGACGAAAAGCCACAGTTAAACCTGAAGCCTTAAAAATGCGGGAAACCTGCAAGTAGCTAGTGTGTGTGTGTGCGCACGTAAATGGACATCTTTATTTTATGTCTGATTTGATTTTCCCATTTGTATGTCCTCTGAAGATAAATACAGGGGGATTTCAATTCAGTTAGCAGTGGTGTTTTGGTAAAACGCCCCCAGAAATCAGGAGAGGCTGATGTTATTTTAAATGGTCCTTGTCTCCATTTATACTAAGCAAGCTGAGCCTGGGGTTTGTCTAAAGCAGAGAGACCACCGAGTAGTCTCATCAGCAGAGCACTAATTGTGGCCATTTATTATAGTCACTTATCTGATAGTAGCTTCTTTATCTATGATAGTTTTACAGGGATAAAATCCACCAGGCATTCGCACCAGTATATAAACATGTTACCTTGTGGCAGAGTGTCTGTTACTTACTGTCAACACTTGCCAGCAAAAAAATGCCTATCTCGGGCTTATATGAAGTAATGATGAGTTTAATATGCTCCAGTGAAAGCCACAGAATAAACAAGGCATCACAAGTGTTTGCCTTGTCTGGCCTCTTAAACAAATAAAGGTGACCGAGAAGTACAAACAACACCAGGTCGGGGCTTATCGGGGCGATGGTGGCAGTGCCGCTAATGCAAACTCCCCTGGGGAGCGCGGGCTGCCTGCGTGCTAATCACTACAGCGAATATTGGGGGAGCCCAGTATAAGGGAATTCTCTTCCTCAAGCCTGGCCAAAACATTGTAGTACGAGGCTGTGACGCCGTGGCCATTCCAGAGCTAGTCCTGGCATACCGGGGTGCAGGGGGAGGAGAGGTGGACGGGGACCTGGCGCGCAGTCTCGGCTCCGCCTGTCCAGCCTGGCCCTGGCGACCCAGGCCAAGCAGCCTTTTCGTGTGCGATTGCCCCGCTCAGCCCACCTTCTCCCCACAAACGCAGTGGATAAGCGAGGAAGACCCATGCTGGTGGTGCAAATGCTACACAACGAGAGGGAGGAAGGACCACACAATCACACTCGGTGCTTTCAGCTCAAGGGAGGAAAATCACACTAACATGCGCTCACAAGTGAGAAAAAAATGAAAAATTGTTTTACTGCTTTATTTGGATCAACCAGAACAAACTAATTTTGCATGTGACCACAATCAGTGTGGTCAAAAAAAAAAAAAAACAAAACAAAGCTTGGTGGACCGGTGGACAGAAACTGAAGACAGACACTTCAATCTGCGAGTAGAGTCTTTGTTAAGGAATCATCCCTATTAAGGGAGGCACTTAAGACCATCCATCCCCTGGCTGACAATAAATAAGCTAGCACTTGCTTGGCTGCAGTGTTGATCTTATGATAAGTGATGGAAATACATCCCATTTGTCATAATGAAATATTGGGGACAAGTGGAGTTAGCTACCTAAGACAGCTGTTTTTAATGTCAAACGCTGCATGAAATCACCAGAAAGGGAAAATTCAGTTACAGATTGAATGTTGTGTAGAGGAACTTAATTTAGTAATCGATCACAGCCCATGAGAGCGGATGGACACAGACATACACCTTACACAGAAATTGCAAAATCCCTTATAGTCGGCAAAGGTGTTTGGCAAGCATTGATACCATTCCTCAGCCTCACAGGAGGTGTACTGCTGTTCAGCTTTGCAGAGTCAGCTCACCATGTTCTCCACGCAAAATACCATGTGTACAGTATATTCGCTTGTGACAAATGTGAATTTTTCATGCAGAGCTGCCCTTCCTGTAGCTCAGGCCATCGGGATGGGAGCTTCCTGCTTTGATTTAGCTGGAAAATGTGAGGCAACTGCAACTTCTTCATCGCTCGCAGTGAACAACTGACTTGAAAGCTTTCTTGTCTGCTTTCAGCATGCTTATTTCCAGTGCTGCAAACAAACAGCTGGATTGTTGGGTGACAGCATGGCTTTCATTTGCAGCTAGAAGATCATGTAATCTGGAAACTGTTTGAAGGGATAATTTCATTTTGAATTGCTTTGGCACTGTAAACAAAATGACCCAGGACCAGATGAAACGCGCTGGCAGTGCAGTCCACCTGTCAGCTAAACCCTTCTAAAAATAGTTGAGTGCACGGCAGATGTGGGAGAGCGCTCACGGCCGGGGAGGTGACGGCAAGGCTGTGTCAGCAGGAGGGATGGCATGGCTCGGGGGGGTTATCCAGCCCTGCTTAGTACTGACTACTTGTCCGTACTGTTGCACAGCTCATTATGAGTTAGGCCAATGGTCATTTTGTGCAGTTGCTGGTGGCTGGAGACTCGTTTCACCCCAGCGTTTGCCACCTAGATGATCGACCATCCAGCTGCCCCGGTGGTTCATGGGCACGTATTTTATTTTGCAGCTGGGGTGAGCCAGGAGCACGTACCCCGTCGGGTACCTGAGCTCCCAAGCACGGCATTTTCTCACCCAGCCAGTTCTGGGGCGTAATTCATCCTTCCGTGCAGGGACACGTGCCAGGTCCAAGTCTGCGTGCTGCGTGGCACGGTCACCATTGAGCAGAGATCCCTGCTCAAGGAGGGCAGGCGGCAAGAAGATGGAGGGTCAGGTTTCCAGCTGCAGTCGAGGGAGCTGTGTATCAGCAGAAAACGTGGCCCAGTTTTTCTAGCCAGTAGCTCAGTAGATCCAGCCCCGGATATGAAAGTCAACCTAATCTCTTTGCACAGGCAATCAAAACTCAGTGGTTAAAACTAATTACCAGTACTGTTGATGGTGCGTGAACCAGAGGAGAGCTGGCTACTTTTCCCAGGGCTGTATAGTTTTTACGCTGCTAGCAGAGTAGAAAATACAAAAAACAAGGTATTATTTTTGTCAGTAAATGAAACATATCTGACTCAAATTTCCTGCAGAAGACAGCAGATCCATTGAGTAAAAGTGTGTCATTTTTATAGTCCCTTCTCTGAGCACAACCACATTTAAGAAAGCCACAAACCTGAATGGCAATACGATTTTACATTTAAAAAAGAGATTTAGCATGTTACAGTACATTTTCCCTGGGCTGCAGGGGAACTGTTTCTTGCTTAGCTGTGAGTTCATAAATTATCAGGTCGAGTTCATGCACTATCATGTTTCAGGACAGAGCTGTTTTACAAATAATGCTGCGTGGTGGTTCTCTTTCATTGGGAAAGCCTTCAAATATGAGAGATTGATATTGCAGGGAAACAGTACAGAGGAGTGGGCAACTGATTCTGATAGAGTTAAAAATCTGTTACCACTTCAGCGGCTGTTGCTTAATCTCCTGTTTTCAGAGTTGATAACATGATCATAAAGTTCGCTCCTGGCTGAACGCTGGCACAGGAGTTTCTCAAGCCAGAAGTGAATTCCACATATGAACATTACTACTACCATTAATAAAACCTCCTCCTTTCCAATGACAGAAGTGCAAATAAATGCAAAATTTGATTTGTGATAATAGCTGCTGGGGTCCAGCCAACGTCTGGCTTTGTAAAAACAACTTTGCAAAGACAGAAATATAAAATATTAATTATGAGGGTACAGAATTACACCTCCTGCACTCAAACTTTTACAACTCTTTAATAAGAGGTTTTGAAGCAAAACCAGGGACGGCGTTTAGCTTTTTATTGCTCTGTGATCAGCAGTACCACTGCAAGCAGACAGCAAGGAGCTGTGACGATCTGACCTGCAGCCTATTGCCATCAATGGACTTTGCACGTAGCCTGGCTCCAGCACCTGCCTTGCAAAGCGCCGGCCCGTAACGACGCCCATCGTAGCAACGGCAGTGAGCTGGGATGAGATGTTTTGAAGGGAATATGGCTTTTTCCTTCAGAAGGGGCCATTCTCAGGACCAGAAGAACCGCAATTCCTTCTCTGTGCAACCCTGGAAGATGATGGGCTGAGATGTTTTGAAGGGAATATGGCTTTTTCCTTCAGAAGGGGACATTCTCAGGACCAGAAGAATGACAATTCCTTCTCTGTGCAACCCTGGAAGAACGGGGAAGAAGATTCATTTTTTTAGATGCAGGAAGCCGTTGTTTCTGCTGATGAGGTAGGAGATTGCATTTAGAAGTTCTGATTTCTAATCCCAGCTTTGTAACAAACTGTTTCTAGTGAATCTTTCCGTATTCTGCATTTCAGATCCTGATGTGAAAAAATAGGTGTCGTGACTTTTGTTAAGCAATTTGTGAATCTCAGAGGGAAGAAAAAAATTTGCCTAAGTATAATGTAAACAGCTCAATCTGAACAGCTTTGAGACCTGGGTTAGTGATTACAAAGTGTCTCTCTCCCAGTACTCCTTCACTTTTCAAATCTGACACTGCAGCTGTGACAGCGCTACAGGGATTTCACAGTTATATCAGACGCTGTTTGCAATGAACTGCTTGAAAATGCTTAATGGAGACTGAGTAAAGCTGTCACAAGGCCTTAGTGTGGGAAAAGGGGGGTTGCCATTAAGATTAATACCACGGTTTAATTACTTTTTTCCCCCCTCCAGAAACGTGGCTTAATTATAACAAAGGTTTTTAGCTTTTTAATACTTGTGTAATTTCATTTTGTAACAACAACTTTTCCTAGGTTACTTCTTGAATTCTTAATGTAAACCTCTCTTGGGGCAGGTAGCTGTCAGTACCTATTCTCACCCGATATTCTTGCTCCCCTTCTCTCCCCCCATCACCAGCCGGAACTTACAAAACCAGCTTCCTTAGGAGTATTTCGATGCTTTCACTGTCTGCCAAAATCAGGAAGTATAAAACACACAGAAAACCTTTTTTTTTAATTATTATTTTTTACTTTTTATACAGCAAACTATCTGAAGAAATTGGGAACAGGTTCTTACATTGTCTCCTCCTCTACAGTATAAGAGGCTTGGGCCACAGTCATGGTAACTTTTATGCCTGTGAATAGTCTGACTGAATTAGAGCATGATCGTATGTTATGGGATGCGGGTGATCACATATAAACCTTTGGGACCACAAGCAGGTGAAGCACACCATACGGGGAAATTGATTCTTGGCCGTACTATTCTTGCATCGCACCAGCGCAACGCTGGGAGGGACTTGAATTCAGGTAAAATAAGTAACGCTGGGAAGAGTCAGGCCCGTTGCTTGAAGATCGTTCTAATGTTTAGGCACAGAAGGATGGATTACAGATTTTTGAGCCTGAATTCCATCCCAAAAATCTGCTTAATCCCCTTTTTAATACTTGTATGAGTGCCAGAAATGTCTTTTATTTGCTTCAGCAACAGCAGCTGGTTAGTTAGATGCTATCAGCTACTTCTTCATTCAGTTGTCCTTTGCATGCTGATAAACACCACATAATACAGGGGAGAGAAACCTTAAGCCACAAGCTTATCCTGCGTATAATAGGATGCACCTTGAAACAATTTTGATGT
Source organism: Gavia stellata (assembly GCF_030936135.1). Classification (NCBI taxonomy): domain Eukaryota; kingdom Metazoa; phylum Chordata; class Aves; order Gaviiformes; family Gaviidae; genus Gavia; species Gavia stellata. The sequence goes on from NC_082595.1 coordinate 431,131, forward strand.
CTCCATTGAAATCAGCTTAGGTTAAGCCTACATAAATAGTGTCAAAGGGGAACACACCCAGAACGCTCTGGGAGATCATGATAAACACTCCTGATGTTTTGCAGCTGTGCTCATCATCTGTGCATTTCACAATAAAATTTTACAAAGCATCCAGACACCCAGCTGGTTGTATTCACTGCGAGTGGCTTTCTCCACGATGGCATTTTGTTCTGTATCTGTTGCCCTGTGTTATTCCCTCCCCCTCCTTCAGTCCCCATCACTTACTTCTTACTAGATACAGCAAATCATGACATTTTTAAGGTGTATTAGGCTTCAGGACTGAATTTTACTTGTTCGAAAGTGAAAAAAAAAGCAACTTCCCTGAAGAGAAAGGAGGTCCAATTTACAGTTAATTGCATCAAAGAACATGCAATTTCCAAGTATTTTTGAGTTAGTATTTGCCTGTGACTGTGGCTGTAATTTCCCTCTGAAGTGACTAAGCCTTGATCCTGAAACATTTATATACATAGAAAAGTCTAAGCATGCGAGTGATCGTGCTGCTTCTCCCGTCTCTCCGCCCTGAGATCTCCGATACCCAAAAGCTGAGCACAGCCATCTGCAGGATCGGGGTCTCCTTTTGTAAAAGCGGATAAAGGAAGTCCAACTAAAAGGACTCACACCTGAGCCTCCTCTCACTGACAGTATACCACCAGCATAATTCCCTTGATGAAAGTGGAATTCCTCCTGATTTACACCAAGAGCATTAACAAGAGAGGGCTCAAGTCTTAAGTGCCGGGATTTAGCCGTATTTCTTCTGTCTTCATTCCTTCCCCGACGATTCCCAGGAAATCTCACTTTGGGGAGATAAGTGCCTACAAGAATGTTGAAATTAATTTCAGAGTAGCCTGAAATGGCCGTGCAGACAAGCAGCCAGAGGAAATGCCCCAACAGAGGGATTTATTGCACTACCGCTCCTCTCCGCCAAGCTGCAATGTTTTAATCTTTCATGATGACATTATTATGAACCAGCCAAAGCAGAGCCAGTCCCAAGAGACTGGTGGCCCAGCGCTTCGTGGCTTTCCTTGAGACCTACTAATCCTTGACCTGACTTAAGCGGGTCTAACTGAAACAACCCACAGGTCACCCCAGTCCAGCAAGACATGGAGTGAATTTTGGCGGGAGCAGCGGGTTTCTCCTGACCTACAAACCAAGCCAGTGTTCCATCACCGGAAGGTATTGTGGTCTCTGTTTTGGGGGTTACCAACGCATGGCCCCACCAGCGGCTTTCTCAGGTCTTGAATCAGGGGGGTGGCAGGTCCTGGAGCACAGAGAGCAGGTCCCTAGTATCCAGGCCATGAAATAACCACACAAAATGGAAGGGGTTTGAGTTTGCAATCCTACCGGAAACCGAGGAAAGGACAGAAAGGAGAGGAGAAATGGGTCTTTTGTCCCCCCTGTTGGGCACAATCCTACGTTCTACAGTATCTTCAGTTTCTTTGCATTTCAAGGGAAAGAAATAATCCTTGCTAAGTGACAGTATTAAAAGCCCTCAATGGCCTGTTTCTTGACAAACTGTGCATTGCACCTTTGCCTTTTAGAAGCAGAATTAAACATGTAATGACCCTCCCTCCCAGCTTCCAGGATGACAATAGTTTTCTCAGATTTCATCCCAATTACTTGGCTTGTAGGCTGGATCTGTGTTGGTCTGGAGAGTCCCATCTTCTCCTGAGGTTAGATGTCAGCGTTGAGTCCGAGACACATTTCAGACAGTTTGCGTCATTGTGTAAACAGTGATAACAATATTTAATGATGATAAATCTGAATTTCACCACAAAACTATAAAACAACTGAGAGAATGAATTATGCAATTTATAGCTAGCAAAAAGGCAGCCAAAGGGAAAGCAAAGGATACGTACAGCAGAGAGAGAAATTTAGTGGTCTGAGACTATAGTGTCATTTGTTTTTGTGTTTAGTAGCACTTAGCAGTCATGGTACATAAATAATCTTTATTGCAGGGGAACCCAGGAATGCTGCTGGCGACTACTTGTCACTATGTAGGACGGCTGCTTCGTGCGGCACAGCAAGGTGTATCTCGGGTCTGGAGGGTTCATCCCAGGCTCCTCGGTCCCCCGATGCTCAAGGGCTGATGCTGCGTGACACGGTGCTTCTACCCCATCCTGGGACGTGTGAAAACGCTGGTGCTCATTGAAGCCACTTTCTGTTCCAGCCTAATGAAATTCTGCTGTTCTCACTAACTTAATTACCCAAATGAATTTTAAGTATACAGTCTTACGTATTGAACAGTATCAAGAAAGAAAAGAAAAGGAACAATAAAAGAAAATCTCATAGAGGGGAGCTGCAAAAACTCAAAACATTTCTATCTTATTTTTGGTTCATTTGTTTATTTTTAATATAGGAAGACAAAAAAAGAGGAAGAAAAATAAGGAACAGCATCTGTAAACTACATTCCTTCCCTTTTTCTTCCTTCAATGCCATCCCATTATTTTCTTTTTACTTCTTTTTGTTATAACAGTATCAAAATCCTTTTAAAAATGTACTATTTTTCATACACTCCTTCACTTTTCCAGTGAAAACCTTGAGACACAAAAAGTCAATATTCTGCAAAAGTTCCCCAAAACATCCATCTTGAGAACAGCAAAAAAAAGTTTTGTTTTTGAAAACTGAATGTGATTGGGTTTTCTACCTTGAAAAAAAATCAAGAAAGCTCAGATACAGTGGTGGTTTTACAGAATCAAAAATTAACATCAGCATCAGTGCCCATTTTATGATTGTGATCCCATGTTGATATGATGTGTGTGTTATTGCATATTATAAAAAAGAAAAAAGATGTGTGCAAGAATTAAAATTCAGGACCTTGGTCTGCTATAATCATGGATAAAGTGAGGGAGAGAGGTCAGCTTTGTACCCCTTTTTCCTCACCCCATTCTTGGCGGGACTGGGACGCCCCGTGTCAGGGGCCAGCCTGGTTGTTCCCTTGCCGAGGGTAGCAGGACCATGGTGGCTGTGACTGCGGTTGGAGGATGAGGAGAGCTTGCTCATGCTCTGCGGTGGACGGGCGCTTTGGGGGGTGATTTTTTTTTAGGGCAGGTCCTTCTTTTCTCCCAAAATCCCCTGCTTGGGACAGAGGCATTTCTGTACACAACTTGGCACAGCTCTGGCCCCATCTCCGCAAGGGCTGCTTGCCTCCTGCCTGTAAAATGGCAATAGTGTTCAGGTAATACTTATCTCCGTCTGCGAGTGCTGTGAAAATCGGTAGCCTCTGTCCTTAAGTCCACTGTGAACCACTCTAAGTAGAAAGTGTCTGAGCTTCCTCCAGCCCACAGTGGAAAAAAAAAAATCAATATACAAGAGTGAGGAAATGCCAAATTGCTCAAGCTCTCAATTCTTCTGGCTTCTAAGAGGATACTGTAAATTACAGGGTAAACAACTTTTGAAAAGACATTAAAAAAGTGATGTGTCACTTGCCAGTGTCCCTTTAACTATGAAAAATAACAGCAACATAGGAAAAAATGTAAATTTACCATCAGGCAGATCTTCCCCCACAGCATAATGTAGAATTTGATGAATAGAATGAATGAAACAACAGAGGATCCAAGCATTACACAACGGCTATAATTGTGCTAACCAGCTGTAGTCATCTGCTGCTTCCAAAAAAAGTTCAGAGCATTTTGACAGTGTCGCCTGTGCGGATTGGAAGGCTGCAGCAAAAATGTATTTCCATTTATTATTTGAAAAAAAGAGGATCTATTCCTCAGTGTCAGATTTTGCTTGGAAGGTGCCAAGACAGCGGAGAGTGAAGAACAGGATTACTTACAAAGCCGGGGGAAAGAAAAAAAAAAAAAGAAAAAAGCAGTATCTCTTCCAAGGCAAGAAGATTTTAGACGAGAATACGCTGCTGGATCCAGTTGCACCGGTGACCAGCCTAATCCCGTGCCTTTTCCTGAGAGCCATGGAAGCACTGTGCCCATCCAGGTCCCAGGAATACCCAAACTGGAGGCTTTTTGTCCCAGGGAAAGGTGTTTTTTTCAGCATGAAGGCTGTCACCAGACTGCTATTTTGAAAGTGTTACGGTATGGCTGACTTGGCTGCTTGAGGCAAGACTTGGGAATTAGGCATCGCAAAGCCCAGCTTTTAGGCATCTGTAGACAACATGTGGTGAAAGCTGGGGCCGCAGAGCAGCTGGGCCACCTAACTCAGCTAACGGGAAAGGCTGAGGAGAGGGACGGCAGTCCCAGCCCTGCCCTCTCCGGGCCAACAACGCTCTACTGAGGGACCCCTGAGCCAACACGGAGACCAGGAGCTTGCTGCGGGGGGGTCTCTGCCACGCAAACTAGCCCTGAGGACACAGATCCATGGCCAGCACTTCTGGGGCTGTCGCTTTCCTCATAGCATTACCCAGAGCTATGCTTTGAGGTTTTTTTCATGCTGGAGTCCGGCTGTATAGGGGAAGGAGAGACGATACAGTATATTAGGAGGATGCTATAGCTCTGTAGGCATGGTATGACCTGGGGATGCAGATGAATCATCTTCAGAAAAACTCAGCATTAGTATGTTTTCAAATGGACTGTTTTTTAATAAATACCTTTTTTGATACGTTCATGAGCCATGGATCTCTAGGAATGCTTTGGTGTGCATGGTGTGCAGGTCAGATTCATTTAATTTGGAGGTGAGATAGGCAGTTTTATCCAGCTTTTAGTACTTGGTTTTGTTTTTGGTCACAGATCATTTACTGAACCTGTTTTAAGTGGAATGGAGGGTGGATTTTTTTAAGCCAAGAGGGTTGGTTCTGGCTTGTTACAAAACAGCGGCTTTCAACAGGATCCAACTCTATCTTCAGCTTTTCTGGGTAACTCTAAATGAGTACTTTAACTTGGGGATTTCTGTGCCGAGGAAGAAGGGAAGTTAACAACTCAGCACAGCGCAGAAGTAGAACTGGCATGTGAGTGCTTCTGATGTCCCGGGTCTCCCTTTCTGTACTTGCACAATAAGGAGTGAAGCTGGTGTAGGTTGCCCTGCACCTTATGCATTACAATTCTCTTGTCCTTTCTCGGATTTCAGCTCAGGTGCTGCATGACCCTATTGCCAGAGACAGCGGGGATGGCACCTCAGTTCAGCAGATGTCTTCCTTAAGGGAGAAAAGCCTTTTATTTAGGGTAGAGAAGCCTGAAAGGGTTTAGTGATTGCCCACTTCCTTTATACAAATATTTTCATGGAAACTGTTCGGCCTAATCATGTGAGTTAAGATGAGTTAAGGGGGTAGATATTACATGCAACTAAATTCAAAGGTTTTGAAAAAGGCTGTTGCAAACAAAAATTGGAGGGGAAAAAAAAAGAAAGAAAAAAGGATGGGGCAAACTCACAGATCATACCCTGAAATACAGCCTCAGTAAAACACTGCTGGTGATAGTCCCGCTTCAAATGGGGAAGTCGGACTGGATGACCTCTAGAGGTCCCTTCTAACCAAAATTTCTATGATTCTGTGAGTCATATACATTTCCTCATCATTTCTTCTTGTCATTTTACTTGTTAGCTTTCCTAGGGAAAGCCTAGACTTTAAAACTTCGGCCTCTTACAGCAGAATATTTGAGCAGTGACTTCTGTCGCTGGGTTAGGCTATAGGCAAGCATTCAGCTTCTGCTGCTAAATAGTGTCAGAAAGGAACAGGCTAAATCAAGAGAATTCTCTTTTTCCACCATCAGGCGAAACGCTAGGTCTCAGGACTCTCTCAAATTCACTTTGCATTCATCATGCTATTGCCATACAGAAGTAAGGTGTGGTGGGTACTCCAGTTAAGCTTATATGACGGTGTCTAGCCTCTCTGAGCCAGGGTTGGGAGCGGACGTGGGAAAGGGGAGGGTGCAGGCTGGGCAGCTGAATCACATTGCGTTGTTTCAGCTCTTGGGATGGATAGTGGAGGTCATTTGACAGCAAACAGTGAAGAAAAAGAACTCAGTCCGCTTTGAAATATTTATACCTACAGCACAGGAAACATAAAGGATTTGGCCATCCAGCTGTTTGCAAACAATGAGCAGCATTGGAGCAACAGCAAATCACTCTCCCAGTATTCATTTTCAAATCATGTTTGAACTGGGACAGCTCTGACCCAGTTAGGAAAGATCTGGGGAGAGCAGATCAGCTGGAGTTACCTCCATCTGGAGTCCCCACTAGCATTCCAAATGCTCCTCCTCCTCATCCATTCACTGAGATGAAGGCTCAAATATTGCCAGCTGTGGGCCACACGGAAAGTTTGCCCTAATAGTTCCTCCAAGTCACTGCCCAACCCAGCAGTAAATTATTCGATTTACTGTCTAACCTGGGATTTAGAAAGATCAGAAAACTTCAGCTTTGACCTCAATTGACTGTGATGAGATGCTGGGTACCCTTTTCTCTGCCAGCTCCTGCTGCCTTTACAGTGATTTGGGAGCACTCACCACCTATCAGCATCGTGGCTTTCAACTGCATCGTACTCTTCCCCTTGCACATACTCTTACTCAATTCAGATAGAAGAGAGAAGCCGGCGCAAAGCAAGGCTGCGCGGCGGTGGCTCGGGCTTCCCCTGGAGCACGCAGCAGGCTGGGAGCAGGGCTGCGGTGCCCGTCGGGGATCTGGGTTGCTCTGGATGGGGCATTTATTTTAGTTGCTTCGGTTACTTGTAGAGGCTCAGATCAACCTCGCGGCCCCAGCATTCGCTCTCTGGAATTTGAATGGTTTATCTCACGCCCCAGCGGGGTCCAAAGCGGCGTGCTGCACCAAGCCCCTGCTTATCGCGGCTCTGACATGGCTTCTCTAAGCAAATGTTTAGCCCTACTTGACTCGGGATGAGTGCTGTATTGATTATTAACTTTAAACAAACATCTGGTTTTCATTACGAATGGTAGCAGACCAGAGAGGGGTGCTGTACTGGGCGGTGCGGTCACTTAACAACCATCAGGGCTGGCTATAAAGAAAATTTAACATATCCTGTAATTACAGTCTGCACAGCACAGGGGGATTTGGGATCTGCAGATCTGATTTCAGAACAGAAGAAAATGTTTATTGTATCTGCTACGCACATTTATTTACTCAGTAGTAGCAAGGCTTTTGAAATATTGCCTGTGCAAGGGCTTATTCCTTGCTTATGAGAAGGACTTTCTTGTTTAAGCCAGGAAACCCAAGCGAGGCTCACAGTCAGGATGGCCTGCATAATGCTTTTACAGGCTTCGGGATTTCAGGGTTTGTTGAGTACGCGGATCTGTTCTGAAATATAAATAACATCTTGCCCCCGCCCCGCCAGCTCCAACAAGCCCCAGCTCCTCCGGCCGCAAGGAAAAGCTGCAGCCGGGGCGGCTCCACAGTGGCCCCGCGGGGTGCGAGGATGGGGATGGTGGGGACCCCCCAAAAGCCAGTGGCCCCAGTGGTCCCCAGCCTCCGAAGAGGGAGGGGGTTTTGAAGGCTGTCCAAGGGCCGCCCTAGGCCCGTCCCCCCGCCAGCGAACCCAAAAGAGTGAATTTGCACCCAGGGGCCGTATCCATAACCCTGCGCACAGCATCAGTGCCCTGCTCCCAGGGAATTATCAGCCAAAGGGACGTTTTTGGGATGATGTAATGCTGAAACTTGAGCTCCAGCTGAAAGGACATGGTAGGTGGAGTTTCTATGGAGCCAGACAGAGCTGGGATCCTCTCCCTCTCCCTTTTTCTCTTTTTCTGGCTCATTCAGGCTGTCTCAATTAAAGCTCGGTTGAATTAATCTTGCACTCTTAATGTCAGTTGCCATTTTTCTAATTCACCTCCGCACTCTTAAAGACTATTTCTCCAAACAAAACGAGTCTGTTCTTCAATTTCAGGCTGTCAATTTCATGGGCTGCTGATACATTTATTAGGTGTGTAATTTGCTATTTTTAGGAGGCTGCGGGGGAGCAGCACCATTTTTTTTTTCTTCTCTTTTGCATTTATAAACCTCTTACAGTTCCCTGTCCACTGAAAATATTTTTACTATTTAAAATGCAGTATCCAAGTCCGGGTATCTCGGTCCAGACTCCTCCCTGGCGTAACTCTACTGACCTCTATTTCACAAGGAGTGAATTTATTCTCTAATGTTCGTCTTTCGGTAGATATGAACACTTCTTGGCCACTGCTGGATGCAGGAAAGCATCCAACCGTATGGACCGATGACGTGATCAGAAACAGGCCTCAGCTACAAACCCTGCTGTAGGAAATACTTAGACCTTTTTACAGCTAAGCCTGTCCCTTAGTCCGGCTATCTCTGAAATCACAAATGCCCACACACCACACAGGGCACACAGTCAAAGTTTGCTGCCAGGTTTTGCTCATTTCAAAGTAGTCGTGAAGAATTTAGCAACCATTTGAGGCCAATTCCTGTGCTGTGCTGGGGCACTTATCAACACCCCTGCAAAAGGGCAGTCTGTTTTGCCTGTCTGGGGCTCTGAAACTAAGAGATCAGAGGGGTGGTCACCACCCCTTGAGGGGACGACCCCTCTCCTGTGCCAGCCATGCTCAGTCTGGGAGGTTCACCACCCACCAAGGCCAGGGCGGGTGGTAGAGGCACAAGGGGATTGCACTGTCGCCGTACAGATAGAGCAGTCGCAACGTATTTGTACAAGTCAAGAGGCCACCAGATCACCAGCCAGGTTAACCAGCAATGGTTAACCAGTGGAGGAGTGCTTACATTGCACAGGCTGTAACTGGGAAAGGATGGTGGTATTAAGGAGAGAGAGGAGATGTTTGCACTTCCCTTGGCACGTGATTTCGGGGGTGGTAGAGTTCTTCAGTGAAAGCAACCAGCAGTAGAAGATGCCTTCTGGCATCTCCTCATGTCTGCTTGCCTTTTCAGCTGCTTGGGGAGATTTTCTGCCTCCTGTCTCTCTCCAGAACATGGGGGCTCTGGAGCGACTGTCCCAACTGTGCACAGTTGTTGCTGCACACCTTCTGCCATCAACATTGCCAAAGCTGCCTTGCAAAGAAGGGGTGTGAGCATGACATGCCTCAAACTTCTCCTCTGGCATTTGCAGCTCCTGTCCGTGGGCACAGCCCATGCTGAAGCCCAACACTTTCTACTGTAGTGACACCTAGACCTTTGCTGACCTGTTGTCTCTTGTTCTGTTGTCCCCACTCTTCCCTCCCATACCCACACCTGTGTGTGCACCCAAAGTGTAATAAAGCAGTGCCAAGGGGCTCTATGAACAAGAAGCAAACATGGCCCTGCAGACAGGTTTGAGCTGAAGGTGGGTTGAGAAACCGGGATCAGGGTCTAACAGCACTAACTCATGCTTCTTAGATGGCCAAGGGGCAGAGAGAATGGTGTCTACTGCCTTCATGGGCAGCAATAAATGACGCAGAAATAAACAAAGCGGGAAAGCAGAGCTCTAGGGCCAGACCTCCAAGCATAACTAGACACCTAATTTCCTTGTGGGCCTCCCACTGAAATCAGTGGGAGGTTAAATGTCGAAGCACCTAAATGCCTTTAGAGATCTGGCCCATCACTTTCTCATTATAAAATGCAAGAGATAAGGTTGCCTGCACTGTCCACATGCCAGATGCGGTTGGACCTATTTGCTCTCTCCTGTGTATCTGTGCACTGGAATTTCTCTGGGGTCTAATTCTCGGCATATCCCCACAGCGTGCTGGTCTGGTCTGGACATGTTTGAGATGGTTTGCGGTTTACTGCTGCTACCGAGAGTTGCTTCAGAAAGTATCTCAGGACTGCCGTCTGGGCTGCTGTGCCGCAGGGTCAGGCTGGAAATCTCTGCTGAGCGTACGGCAGCCTCTGAGCGGGGAAACGAATCAGAGTCCAACTGCTCACCAAAAATGCGGGGTGCCAGGATTTAAATGCAAATGGCAGTTGCTCTAGAAATGTGTCTGAAAAGCCGCTTTGTGAGGATGAGGCGGGAAACTGAATGCGCGGGATGGCAGGGGCTAAAACCCTTCCTCTGCACGGCTCTCCTTCCAAATAAACACACAGAGTTAATTAACAGCCGCTATCTCCGCAGATTTGCTAGGTATGCTCCGCTGTGCTTCTGCTGCCTCCTCTGTGGCCTTCAAGCCCGACCGGCCCAACAAATTAAACAGCGCAACTCCTCCGTGCCAGCTCACCCAGAGCTTGTTACAGCTAATCGAGTGAGTGGTAAGTGATGGACACCCCAGATAGTCTGCTGATCTGCACAGCCCCATTTATCTTAATCAGGAGGAGCGGCTGGTCCCAGCCCATCCTTCCCAAGGCTGCAGGCGAGTGCCCACTGCTGCCGTTCGCTGCTCGGTGGGAGGCCTCGCCGGGAGGCCAGGAGCAGCCCGGGCTGGCGGCGGGGGGATGCAGAGGGTCAACCCCTGGGGACGGGGAGGCGATGAGCGTGCCAGACCTCAGGTTGAACAGCAGAGATGCTGTGCTTCTCGATCCTGCTGTATCCCGCTCTGCCGGTGCCAGGTTCGTGGACACTTGTCCCTGTGGTCAAGCTCTTTGAAGGCTTGCAGTTGCTGGAGGGTGGTTAGGCGTTCGGGCTGGCGGCCGGCATTGCTGGCTGCTTCCTCCAGCCCGGGGGAGATGTGCTGTCACTGGGGGCAGAAGGTGGTACCGTGACCCAGAGTGTGGTGACAAGGGGCATCAGCACTATAGAAAAAAAAGCAAATTGGAAACAAACTGTTTGATTAAAGACTCTTCCACAGTGCGTGCAGGTACTTGTTTTATATAAACAAACATACTCAAAGGCAGTTCTTAGAGTTACTAAGTCAAACACTCAGAAGGTGGCAAAACTCATTATCTGTGTTGCTCCACCCCATTTTTAATTGAGAAGGAAAATAAATGGTTAGTGGAAAATCCAGACAAAAATGTTGAAACCTCTTGACGAACAATTGCTATTTTTCAAACTGGCTGTGCTGACTACCCTGGTTTTGTGTTGTCAAGGGGGGGTCCTTATCTTACTCACAGACTTGGAGGCCAATGCAAATCTAAAACATCTTTTATCCTATTATAGGAGGAGGTTGCCATTCACTCTTGCCAACTGTTGAACTTAGGGATACCATGGTACTTTCTGACTCCTGTCCATCCTTATAAGCAGCATCCAATCAAATCATTATTTGCTGGATGACATTTATTTTTTGGTAAGATTTTTTTCATGTAAAAATTTGTACTGGTAAATAATGCAAGGTACCAATTTGCAGCCACATTTTTTTTTCCACTGGTGAACACCTATTTAGGATAAATACAGAATTGCTCTAAAGGGAAATGAATTGTTGTAGTTACAACAAGTCTGAAAACATTGAATCATTTAATGTTGACATTTTAAAGACAGCCTTTCAACAGCATTATTCAAAACCGATGCTTGTTTCAGATTTACTTCAGTTCTACTGAAACAGCTTGAGAATGACATTAAAAGCTCACGAAGAAACCAAAACACAGCCTTCAACTCATTTTTCCTCCAACGTTTCAGTTTTGGAAAAAAAACCCCAACCCAAAACCAACATGTATTTCAGGTCCACTTCAGGCAGTCCTTCCCCCTCGTGCTCCTCTCTTGTCGTTGGGTTTTGTCAGTGAGCTGAAAGATCAGTTTTTGCCTCTCTCTCTGGGCTAACAGCGCTTTCAGTTATTCTCCAGCTACAACCATCAGCCACAAATATCGCAGCCTGACTAATTTTTGTTTGGGCCTTTCAGGGCCAAGGCAGAGGGAGGGTGACGCAGGTACGTCTTTACATGCTGCGAAGTTTTAGAGCATGACTCTCTACTTTCTAAGAACAGTGTGGACATAATTACACGGAAGAGTGAACAAGTGTTTTTGCAACTTTCCCGCCTGCCTTCAGTGTGCACAGCTGAGGGGGAAGTGGCCGGTGGTGAGCTGTATATAGGATCTTTAGAGAAGTAGGGAGATATCAGCGGTGTAATGCCACACATGTTAATCATGCAGAAGTGCTCTGTCCCAGCTGATAGAGGCTAATCAAACCATAAATGAGAGTCCTTGCAGGACAAGGTGTTAGCAAGGTAGGTTAATTCCTCAGCTCCTGTGTCCTAAACCTAGAGCCCCTGGTCAGGGGACAGTGGTACCTCCTTAGAGGGATGCACCTGCTGGAGGGTACTTTAAATTGAAAAGGTCCTTTCCAGCCCATCTCTGCACCAGATGGGGTTTTTTTGCATGGTTGGACAGCTGTTTTTCTCGTGAGCTTGACACACAGGGCCTGCCCTTCTCACCCCCACTGGAAGGGGGGATCTTGGGTGGGTGAGCAGTCTCTGGGGACTTGGCTCATTGCTGGAAGTCGACTGGTGAGGTCTCATGGATGCAGGCGCTTTGGAGACCGTGCAAGGTGCTCACAGGGACCCTACTGAGATCCCTGCGGGCACAGCAAGGGGATCAGCAGAGAAACCCTGTATGTTGGGGTCCCTGCCTCCAAGCACGCCCGTGGTGCCTTAGTCTGGGGCTGCGGTGCCAGCTGCACACACGGACCACGGCTGCCACTGCGTGATCCACCTGCACCCAGGTCCTCGGCATCAGCCTGACCACGGGGCTGTGCGGCGGGATCTGTGTTTGGGGGTGGTGGTGCGTGCCCCCCAGCATTGCCTGCTGCTGGAGGGCAACTCCCAGCACGCCGCCACGCAGCCGTGCACACAGGGAAGCCAGAGGTATGGGCTGAATCACCCATGATTAGTAGTTTATAAACCACACAGACCACGGTAGTCTGATTTCTCTTTATTGTGTACGGCTCCTTGGGAACCGAATGTCCTGCTTTTTTATACAGTTTACTCCAGACAAAGGTCCCTTCCCTTTTTCTAATCTTGCCTTGCTTTTCCTTCCCAAGGCTGGCATATCAATAATTCATCTCCCTTGTATCCAGGAGGTTTCTAAACAACAGGAAACTTCAGGGATGGAACAGAAACATAAAACATTCCTGCAGCCGTTTGCCTTCTGCATGCTAAGAGAGACAGCATTGCACCGACCAGCTTGGGGTTTTTTGCTCAGCATCCTGGTTGAGCCCAGCTGTGATAAAACCTTATGACAACACATATTATTTTGCTTATTGGGTAATAGGGCTGGAGCTGGGGTTCAAGTGCCATGTCTCATATGGGAGAAATATTTATGGGACCTGGCAGCGACGGCTAATGCTGAATTGGGACAAAGTTAGCAAGAAATCTGCCGAGTGTAGTTGCAGAACCCAGGAGTTCATGGGCATCCTTGCCTTTGCTCCAGGACTGTCTTTAGACAAGCAGAAAAAGTCTCCTTTCTGCTTTGTTCTTTGTTAGTGACTTCTTATTTGCTAGTTGGTGGTACGTAGTATATCCCTTCAAACAAGTACTTTCTACCCTCTGGGCATTTACGTCCTCTCTTTCTGCTTCAGGACATAAATTTTCTTCCACTGCTGTTGTCCCCATCTGCCTGCAGGATGGATGCAGCAGACCTTCGAAGTACAACCAGAAGTGAGGAGGGCAGCGCGATGCTTCAGTCAGCAAAAAGGTGGGAGCTAAGATGCACCAGAAGAATTCAGAGTCACTGCCTCGCCTGCCCCGGTGGATCGTGTACTGAGCAAGAGCCTGAGATCGGGGCATAGCCCTAGCTCTGCCGTCAACTGATTTTGCAAGGCTTCTTACATTTCTGTGCCTCTCTTACCCCTCTTTCCCTGCTCTGCTTTGTCTCTGGATGCAAGGCAGTGGGCCGATTTCCCCAGGAGTTGCATGATGCCCAGCTGTGCGTGACGGTCTCCGAAGGTATGCTCGTAATGAGCCCAAGCTTTCCCAGCCTGGCTGCATCTCCTTGCTGGCAGGTCTGTCACTATCTTACAAACAATATGGCAATTTCTCTTTACCCAGACCTGATTTTACACCTCAGCAATTACAAATCCTCTTTTGATTTTAAAAAGACCAAAAAAATCCCTTCCCTCATAACTTCAGTGGATACAGACTTTCATGGCTGGATTATTTCTCATTCTAAGAAATAAGATCATATTGCCCCCATCCTCTATCACCTTCTTATCCATTGCTGAATTCAATTCAAAGCCACTTTCCTGCCTTGTAAAAGCCCTCAGGACTCTGCTTCACCTTCCCTCATTTCCTACCAGTGGGTTGCTCTCCTCCTGGACCCTATTTTTGTCCCTTCCTTGGGATAGTCCGTGCTGTTTCACTTGTGCCTGCTCCTTCTCTCTGCTTGGAGCCAAACATCTTGCCCCTCTAAATCAAATCCCTCCTCAGAGCCTTAATTTTCTCCTTAGCTTACATTTGGCGGTCTATAAAATATTTTTTAACCTGTGTATTTAAGATCTTTTATTAAACCCCCACCCGCATTTTATTAGCTTCCTGCACTTGCACAATATCAGAAACACCAGCTTGTCTTGGTAGGGCACAGGCCAGTGATATCAGAGAAAGCTCTGTGAAGGTATTCCCTTAGTAAACTGATGGGGCAGAGATTTAGCGTGGAGAAAATCCACAGTTAGATTAACAGTAAGTACACATAACTTTAAACTCGATATACATAAATGATAGAAATAATCGACCGAATTAGAAAACAGATATAAATTAAAATGGCAGCTGATTCATTAAAGTACAAAAACTTAGATGCAAGTAGAGATGCACTCTGCTTGAATGAGACGTGTTTGATCAACCTGCAAAGATCTGCAAGGATGGGCTGGGGTCCCTGCAGCCCTGTGTGCACATACAATACTCCTGAAGTGCATTACCAGAAAGATTAGTAAAAACAAGTTCTGATTCTTTTTTTCTTTCATTGAAAAAATGGCCATTTCAACCAAACATTAAAATCTTGCTTGTCAAAAACATCAAATAATCTGCCAATTTAGGAGGAAGGGTGTGAGGGATTCTTTTTTTCATTTTTAATATTCTTTAGTGAACAGCTTACACATATCCTTGCACACCCACCCGCACATATATAAATATAGATGGATGAAAATAATATGAAACGTAGTTCAATCTCATAGCACATAATAATTAAGGGCGCAATTTAAATAAGCATTTCAGCATATGCTTACAATCTACCTGGCTTCAATGGGACTTGAGCACACACTTCATTTCCAGCACATGCTTCTAAGCCCTTTCTGAACCGGGATTTTACCTGAATGAAAGCTAAAACATTGAGCAACCTTTTTTTTTTCCTTCCTTACAGAATAAATGTCCTTTTATAACTGAGATAGGAGACTTTCAAGCTTTTCTATGCCGAATGTAGCTGTACAAAATTCCCAACTACATAGCAAAAGAAGAGATGCTACACATTGTTCTGCTGGCAAGTACCGTGGCGAATATTTTTATTTGATTTCAGTCCATTCATAGTGTGAAGAGGCAGTTACTACGCTGAAGATAAGTAAGAGGTATTTGGATCAGAGCCATATTTTTGACTACAATAACTTTATTGGCTAGAGTCTAGTTTGTGTAATCACTAAAATTAACACATGACAGTATGAGTGCTGAGTTCAAAGCAGGAAACAGTCTCAGATACAGCTACAAAAATTGCTCCAGTCCAATTACTGTAAACCAGATGAAGATAAAGGTAGTGTCCCAGTGAGTCACCCAGCCAAGATTCACATTTCAAAAAAAGAGCCATTCCAGGGGTAGAAATGAGGACAAAACTGTTTCAGAATAGCCATGAAAAATATGTGCAGAACATGGTCTGATTATACAAATTTGCAGACTGTTCCCAGCAAAATGAAGCAAAACAAATGATCCTTAGTAATAAAGGAGCAAGTATCTCCCTGGTGAAGAAAACAGAGTGAATTTGGCCCAGTGTGTTTTTCATAAGCTCTTTCCATTAAAGGAACATATTGTGCAATGAAGTTTGGCTTAATATTTAAATTTTGATTAAATTAAATAAGCTTTTACAATATTTAAGACCAGTAGAAAACATTTTTATGATTTGTTACAAATCCCCAGGGAAATATTTAAAAACAAGACCAACAAGCAAACATGTTATTACCATATTTTCAACTTAGGTTCTCTAGCATTGTGTTGAGCATGAGAATCTGAAAGTCAAATTCAGCAGGAATTGTCTGGAAACCAAACTGAAAGTAGTTAGCTACAGTTCAGTCTTTATGCTGATAGAACTAGGGAAGGGAAGGGGAAAAGAAGGAAAGGGGAGAAGAGGGGAGAAAAAGAGAATAAGAAAAAAGAAAAGGCACCACAGGGTGCAAGGAGTAAAAAATACATCTGCTAATATTTGAATAACCTCAATTGTTATTTGAAAAATGCTAATTTTCTTTAAAAGTATGTATTCTGTTGGATTCAGGCATCAAGTCACCACGATCAGGGTCCTTCCTGTCGTCTGAGTTTCATTTATGCTAAGATAAATTTCTAACACTCTAGGCAGGCAAACTGGTCATACATATAATTCACTTTTATTTTCAGTTCCTTTACATTGCTAGAGAGATAGTCTGAGCATACAGGGAAATGAATCCCCAGATTATTTTTAATCATATTTTTAAACTGATAGTATCAATGGAATAAAGAAATATTATCTGTGCACTGCAAATTGTTCCTATCATTTATCTTGCTCATAACAAAATTTTTCCTAGTTGCTTGTCTTTCTTCTCAAGGTTACCTACTCCTGAACCTGCAGGATGGGCTGGCAATACCTTTCTCTCGCTCTTGTAATAGCGATAACATGACCCTCTCCAGAAGAGCACATAGTTCCTTGCAGCCGAGTTGCCTCCTGTGGTACTTATGCAGTTGATGGGCAGCAAAGGCTTCCCAAATTAAATATTTATTTTGTATTAGATTCTAGTGTGCTGCATAGAGCTAAGGTCACCAGCTAACATCCCGACGAAGGACTGAACTGTAATTTAGCCTTAGAAAAAATTGGCTTGTTCTGACTCAATCAAAAGAAGTCCAGACGTGCAACACTGCACAAACTTGGGTCACTCGTGTATTTCAGTCCTTGTTTTATCTCTCCTTTCGCTCTAGACCCAATCCCCTACAAGGCTAGTGTTTTCAATAGTGCTTTGTATAGGCTATTTTGCATAATAATAACATGAAACAAAAACTGAGAGAAATCTGAAGCCTAGAAAAAAAATTATTAGCCAACATAATACATTTTTTAACAAGCCAAACCAGAAAAAGCAGGGAAAATGGATACTGTCATATCCTGGAGGATGGATGGGAAAAAGTGCTTTGAGCTGTATTCCCAACCCATGTTTGCTTGGTTGTGCGCCTATAGTGACATGCTGTCTATTTCATATACGTTTGTAATGTGCTTTGAGATCTAAGTGTAATCTTAGAACCAAGCAACATGATTATTATTAGACCATTAGCCCCAGAGTGAAAACTGCAGACCACTTAATACTGTTTTCTCTCAATCCAAGGAGATAAGGAGCTAAGAATCTTGAAAGAGAACTTGCATTTACAATAGGTGAAATAAATAACTTTTTGTACGACTGCTCTATGAAAGGAGTTAAAAGCGGGTAGGTGACCATCCTGCGACGTGGTGTCAATGCAATTAGTGCTGCTTGTTGTTGACTGGGACAGCAGAGGTGGGGAAATTGCAACTTGTTAGTCCCAAATACATTATGGCCTCCTAATGACCTCCATTTTATAGCCAAACTCCTTTAAATTGTCTCTTCCCGTGATTAATTCACCTCTTTCTCCCCTTTCGGCAGGCTGTTGTTGATAGGGAGTGTCCAGTGTTGAATGAGTAAAAAGTACTAATGCATGTTCTTTCCAGGGAGAGATAACCCTTCACTAAACATGATGAATGCATCTTTTACGGAGGAAGATACCCTGTGCGGCAAGGGCTTATGTATAAGCACTGGAAAGCATGTATTGCGGGGGGGTTGGTGGGACGACTTCTTGCAGCTCCTGGCTGTTCGCAGGGGCTTTAGGGGCTTTTTGGGCTGCTATCGGAGCCAAACCGGCCTCGTCACAGAGGCCAGCCAGGCAGGAGGGGAGAGTCCCACTCACCCCAGCCGGGTCTGGAGCTCCCCGCCACCAAGCTGGGGACACCCAGCCAGTGCTTTTCTGTTCAGGGACCTTTTTTTTGGTTCAGAGATTTAGGGCCAGACTGGAGAAGTCATAGCTGGAGCCTGTCATTCCCAGTTCCCCTGCTCAGGGGGGCTCCTGCTTACCCCAAGTTGCGTTTCTGCTCCGAGTCCTGCAGGCTGGACCCCTTGTTTTTTATCAGCCCTTGCTGAGGCAAGGGTCCCGTCAGTGCCAGTGGGAGCTGGGCTGGAGGATGGACCACGCAGGAGCAGAAGCATGGCCCGAGGGCTGTCTCCTCAGGAGAAGCTCTGCTCTGCTTGCCGTCCTGTTTACCCAGATGCTTTTGGCTGAGGGTAAGTAAGAGTTAAACAGAACTGGAGAGGGAAGGTGACGGTACTTGGCATTCTGCAGCACAGAGGTAAAAGGCCAAAAGATGTGTAAATACAGCAGGCTGACTAAAATTATACACATATATTACCCATATATATATATATTTATGTGCATACCCATATATCCCCACATGAACACACAAGTAATATCACAGCACTCACAATTATTCACACGTCAGGTTTTTTTTTCCAACTCATCTCTGGCAAGAGAAGACAGCAGTTAAAGAAAGAGAAAAAAATTTTCCCCAAGCTGATTATCAAATAAAATACTGTTTTATTTTCTGTCTAATAAGTACAAGAAGTTCCATAACTCCCCTGATTAGGCATATTATCCTTCTTCAGAAAGTCAGCTTGATTTATGCAGAAAGTGATTTGGACATACTTTCCTCTGGCTATAGAGATTTCATAATTCCTGGTGTATGTCTGGAAAAT
This sequence comes from Gavia stellata, assembly GCF_030936135.1. Taxonomy (NCBI): domain Eukaryota; kingdom Metazoa; phylum Chordata; class Aves; order Gaviiformes; family Gaviidae; genus Gavia; species Gavia stellata. The sequence continues at coordinate 449,835 of NC_082595.1, forward strand.
CTCCCCTCGTCCCGAGTCCAAACCAAATTAATGTCTTCCAGAATGACCTGAGGAATTAATGAGGTTTTCGCTGTCAGTTCTGCCCATGCAGGGTCAAGTAAATCATTTGCTGGCCCTTACTCCAGTGTTTTTTGCTGTCTTTCTGACTCCATGTACAATGATAACAAAGTTGCAGATGCCTTTGAAATACGGCATCACTGACACTCTCCGTCCATCTGTTGGGACATATTTTAGGCTCTGTTTCTCTGTCTGCTGTAAACTCTGCCTTTAATGGAGTCAGTAATTGCTGATAAATGGGGTATCAATGAAGTCAGTGTACTGTAGGTTTCCCCATTCTTTTCTGCTGATGTGTGCTATTTAAATCTTCCTGCCATTACTTAAAGTTATTGTGTGTTCTTGTCTTTAATTCCAGCCCCGGCATTCTTGGCCTCAGCCGCAATTTCTAATACATAGCAAAACTAGGTACTATGGAGAGCTGTTTGGCAGTAAACAAGTTATCCTCAATTCCCCACTCTGCTGTCCCCAACCAAAGAAAATGTGAAGCACATTGAGAGTACATACATTAAGTTCTCAGTAATTCACAGATTTTCTTTCTCTCATGTCATAAATATTTTAAACCAACCCAATTTTGACATTGCAGCCAAGCAAAAAAAATCATGATCCATCTCCTCTCCCCCGCTCCTTTGGTCCCCACGTGGTGGAGAGCCTGAAGTAAAGCGAGCCCACACTTTATCCTGCATTTTATATTACCTTTCTTTATAATTTATCACAGCTTTTAAAGGTATTAAAATCTTACTTAAGATGGGTACTGCTTGTGCCTCTGACACTGCATAATCTATAATCTATTAGGCTCTCTGCCAGCTATGCCTCATTTTGTTGCATGGCATCTGAGCACAGAATTATCATTCTAATTGCAAAAATAACGGTGACACTTGCAGTAGCATCTGCACCCAGCAGGCCCTTTCAAAACACCCAGGCGGACACGGTCTCCGTCTAAACCTAAAACCAAAGAAGAAGCAAAGAGCAGAAGAGACAAATGGGAAAATCACACCACCTTGTCGTGTGTGTCCTCTTCCTGGCCATAGCCAAGATCAGAGGATCTAGGAAAAAGGTGCAAAGAGATTCATGTTGGGTAATTATGGAAAAGCCATTATACAGGAGTACTGTTCCCAATGCCCTTCAGTCACTGGATAATTTATGCCCAGAAACATAGGTAGCTCTTGGTATTGCCTGCAAGGTTAGGACTGGGTTTGCATCCTGGCTCAGCCATATGTTCCTTAGTCTTGAAGGATTTTTGGCTATACTTTGAGGACTCTTGGTTTGCTGTTTGAAGCCTGTTTCATAGTCCCCATAGCATTCTGGGAAGGGATGTCTGGATCAGCAGTTCTTCTCTATTAAGCTGATGGCATCTGACTTTGAAGGAAGAGTCCTCTGCAGCTGGCCCTTGGGCCCAGTGGGATGACTGAGGTAGTGATCAGTCTGAAGTCTGTGTTACGCTAAGTAAATGGTATGACCTAAAGCAAAAAAAATACATATTTTGCTGAGTCTAAAGCTTTGTGAGTGGATCTCTGAAATAGCTTTGTTACATGGAGGTAATTTGGCCTGTAGAAGGGACGCCAAGGCAAGCAGGGCCACTAGGACTTCTGTGTGATTGAGGAGGGCACAAATCCATTGAATGTGCACACCTCGTTCCACCAGCTGTTGCCACCTATAGGATTATAGATTTACATGACCAGGGCATGTGTATGCCAGCTGGAGACTTCACACATGTAGGACTTGGAGGAGAACCAGGGATTAGCTGATCTTTCCACTGAACCCTGGGAATCTGCCAGGCACAGACTGGCAATGGACTTTGCAGTGAAAGAACGTTTTCCTCGATAAGTTTTGAATTTGTTACGTCTCCTGTCCGTTGCAAGCCTTTGGGTTCTTGGATTACAAATGAGAAGAACTCGACTCTTAGACATGTCCTCTTTCTACCAAAAAGGCTGAATCTTTTAATTTCTTTTCCCTTGTTCCCAATTATTTCCATTACAGTCCTTGAATCTCTTTGTCTCTTTTCTACTTACTTCAGGAGGCTGGAACAAAACAGAGTACTTTGGTCGCTATTCCTGGTTGTTATGTTAAAATGTATTTGTGCTCCTGCACACTAAGTGCTCCTGAATTGCATCAATAGTTCATAGAAGACATTGCTTTGAGAGACTTGGACTTTCCCTCAACTGCCTGATTTGAAGACACTTACATGGGTTTATTAATGTTTCATAAAATGCTTCAAAATCTTCTTGTGAAAGAAGGATTATTATGACAACTTTTGCAAAAGGACAATGGCATAAACTTTGTTCCTCTGCAATTCTCTAGATTTTTAAGGCAGAAGAAATCGTTATGTTATGGTTATCTAATTTAAATTTCTGTCAAACAAAGGCCATGGGTTTTAATTTAATAAACCCTGCATAAAAATTTGTACCCTTAGATTAAGTTAAAACCTGCCTTTCAAAATATGTTGCCTTGATTCAGAGACCCCACATCATGGGAGAATCTACCACACATTTAGGGAGGTTGCTGAAAGCACTCCCTCTTATAACCGGTGTGCCTTAATTCTGCTGGTTTCATCTTGTAGTCACTAGACCTTGTTATACTCTTGTCTGATAGGGGAAACATGTCTCCTTGTGTGGATGGCTGAAGGGCAGTCAAGTCAACTCTCAGTGATCTCTTGGGGAACCCTAGCAGATGTAACCTCTTAAGTCTCTTCCTGTTAGACTCAGACAGCAACCCCATGAAAGAAATTCTCCCTCTTTGCTCAGGGGGAAGCCTGACCTCCCTTTCGCTGTCCTTATTTTGCTGAAAACTTCCTTCCTGGTTCGTTTCCCTGAAAGAAAGCAGCTTCTGGATTTTCGTTCTTCTGGGACAGATATGGCATGATGACTCTCATTTCCTCTCTTCCCTTTTCAGTTTCTTCCCCATACCTTCTTTTTTTTTAAAAAAAAAAACCCATAAATGATTATTTCAGTGCTTTTTGCTGTGGCCAATCTAATGCAAGCGAAGCAGTCGTAGTCTGACTCTTGGGATGATGTTACAAAATTTTCAGGAATATTACAGCACGTTATAAATCTTATATTATTAAAAACTATTTGTTGGCTATAGAGCTCAGCAAATGCACACTCTCTAGCTTATTTTTAACTCTTGTCCAAATAGTTTCTACTTGCTTTTGTTCTTCTCACATTCACTCAGCCTGTAGCCTGTGAGATCACTTAAATTCTAGTTACCCCCAACCTGGTCTGACCAGGGGAAGAGGTTGTGTAACAAATTCAGGCATCTCTCATTCCTGTCAGGTATGTTCAGGAAGTTTGGGGTGTCTCTGGTCCCCACCACAGTCAGCCAGCATTACTTGCTGATAGCTGGCAGTGTGCCCACATATCCTGGCCAACACTGGGTAGCAATGCCAAGTGCAAGTAGGATAGAGATGGAGCCATTGACTCTTAGGTTGAGACTGTACAGATGTCCTCTTCCTCTTCTCTTCTTTTTTCATGAACCATATTCTTAAAGCCCTGTAGGGTTGATCCCTCTTCAGATTGGGCCCTCTGTTGTCCTTGTGCAACTGTGCTTTCTTGTTTTATCATAATTAATTCTTATACTGCTTCTAGAGAAATGGTTCATGAACAAAAGAATCACAACTACCTTCTCACATTTGGAAGAGTTGGTTTTGAAAACCACATCTTGAGGCCTCCATTCAGGGCTTTATACCTTATTTTCTGAATTTCACTCTTTATTCTTCTGTATTATAAGGCAATGGCATTACCATTAGGTGAGTGAAACTTCAGCACTTTGCTCTGTTGAATCACTGTTTAAATGAAGGCATCTATTCAGATTGTTTGTTGCTGTGGAAAATGAGAAAGAGACCTAGCCTGAACTACTGCCCTGTTTACCCAGCTGCAGAGTATCTCTGTTACAGTGCTTAAATATATACAGTAGCTAGATCAGAGGTTTCCAATTGTTTTGGACAAAGTGAGCACTGGAGTCCTCAGAATTTCTCATGGGCTGCCACATACCCGAATATCGAACTTTTAGCTGCAGAACACAGAATTTTACAATTGCACGTGCGGCCATGGCCTCGCTGTGGCTCACTTGCCATGATCTCATCTGACATCAGGGTACGTGTCCCAGTTTTGGAACCCATGGGCTAGATGATTCTTGGGTATATCATACTAGAGACATCAACACCTTGAGGGACCTCAAAACATACAGAGATGGCTATTACCTGTGATTCATTTTTGGTTTTAGTCCACCTCCCTCCAGTCTCCTTTAATTTCCTTAGTTTTATGTGAGTTGTAGAAAATCTAAATTCAGGGAAAACCTTCCCCTTGCCCTTCACTTGCCCCTCTATGAAGTATGTTAGCAGAAACTTCTTAAACATATCGTTTAAACAACTTATGTTCATCCCGGGTTTCATGTATGTTAACCTCCACAGCTAGTTTGTCAGGATCAGTCATGACAGTTTTTTATTGGTTTCATATTCATACTACTTTTACTTTTTCTATCAAAGTTACTTAAAAAAATCTGTTGTGGGAAATTTTGAAAAAAGAAGTTAGCTTTTTTAAGTATTTTCAACAAAAGACTCCATTTTTTCATTAAAAAAATGGAAACTCAAGGCTTTAAAAATACAATTAAAGTTTTTGTGAAAATATTTAGATTTCCATTTAAATGTTTGTGGGATTTTTGAAAATCAAACTATTTTACAGGGAAAAAAATCATTTCCATTTTTTGTCCAGAAAATTTTAACCCTAATGAAAATTTCCATGAAAATGTTTGCATTGGTCTAAAAGCAGGTTTTTTACCCCTCTTTTCCAAAAATATTTCAAAAGAAAACATTTCTATATGCTACTTGATTTCCCTCTCACACCTGTGTAAACCAAATGCAATTCCATTGAAGTGAATGAAGTTATGCTGTTAGAAGAAAAGCTTAAGCCTGTTGCATTTGAATAGATGACTTTTTGTCATTTAATAAGCCAAGCTTGTTCTAAACAGAACCCCCTAAATCCAGAGATCCAAGTCCCAGCAGTGTTACAGTCAGCCCTTCATCCACGCAAGGCAGCTCGGATGGTTCTCTGCAGTTGACTGTATAATGTTTCTCTATCTAAGAGTAAAAACCTTTCCATGAAAGGGGAATGGACATGGAGGATCATGAGGCATAAACCACTAACCCTTCCTGAGAGGTGGTCAGTGCTGAAGCACTTTGACACGACAATGTGGAAAGTCTCCACTGCTGCGGTTGGTATTGAGTAGAAATACAGAGAACTTCAGTCCTCTCATTCTGCTTGTCTTGGAGTCCTGCACTCACCTTTCTACAAATATCCGGACCTGAATCTCCCATGACAGAGGAATGAAAATGATGGGTACCAACATCAGCACTGATAATCTGTAAGTGATCTGGGCCTTTTCATTGCACTTGGTGGTAGGTAACCATGAGAAATGACTTCGTAGAACTGGAGCTGGAAATGTCCTGAACTATGACAATAGAAGTTAAAGAATACACAGGCAATAGGATAATAGTCTGGTCCTAACTGCCAACATCCAACATGTGCAATAACTCACATGAAATGCTACTTTTCTTGATGGAAAAAAGCAGAAAAATAGATGAACCTTGTATTCATAGCAAGGGAAAAGTATACAGAGGTTCTGTTTCCAGCTGGTGCTTTTTATTTTGCCTTGGGAAGAAAGGCCTGGGAAAGTCATCATAGCTTCCAAAATATGTACCCAACCATTCTGGATACAGACACTTCTGGAAGAGCTGCCATGATTTTTGGTGGCACAAATACCTGCACACAGTGTTGTAAGTGCAAGATCTGGAAGCAGGGCAGTGGTTAGTGGAGAATCTGCCTTTTAAGTTCAGGGACTGAAGACTTGAAAGTTGAGATTTACCCAAATTATACCCCTGAAGACAAGTTTAACGCCCACTGATCTTCACCGCAACCATAAAACTACACAGAAACATCTTTGCAGCAGTCCTTTCTGCAATGCAATTTGTACTAATTTTTCCAAGAGTCCCACCACTAGTATTACTTAGCAGCTGAGATGACAGACAAGACTTCCATCTTTAGAGCCTCTTTCAGAGAACTCCTTCAGCTAAGTGCCCTGTGGGTTTTCCCTCCTATTAAGTCTCTCCTTTTTTTTTTTTTTTTTCACGAGAATAAAATGATGAAGGAAAATTAATTTTCATTGCAATGCAATGAACTGTGAAAGAGACTCTTAGTTGTGGTCTGGAATGCAGACACTGCTGGCTACCTTCTCAGACCATGGCTAATCACACCACTGACAGACTGGAGCTCACCGGCTGAACTGTACGCCTCAGTGCAGCCTCTGCTGCTGTGAGCCCAGAACGCGCTGTGTTGCTGAACTCCTCAGAGTGCTGCATAAGGGATGATTGCTGACAGTAGATTGGGGGAAACGCGTTTGGAGCTATTTCATCCTGCGAGGCACTGCAGTGGTGTTATTCTGCCATCTTTGAGATGCTTTGTTTGGTCCCTTCTTATTAATGTCTAGCTATAATTCTTTGGCTTGCTTTTGCAGGATGATAGTTGGTATTTCCACAATAACAGGCTGTGGAACATTATTCATATTAACCTTAGAAGCAGTGGGAAAAGCATGTGCTCGTGTTGCCCATGCCCCTTTGCGCTCCTGGTGATTGCAGCTGAGCGCACAGGGAGGAAAGACAATTGTGGAACGTGTCCATGGAACAATTCTATGAGCCACTCTGGACTCAGCATGTTTCTACCACTCTCCTCCTTTTTGACAGCTTCCTGCAAACACTCAAATGGGGGGCTGCTCGGGCTATTGCCAAGTTCTCATTGTTCTTCTTGCAAATGCCCATGCTTGCATGTGGGCAAGGTACTTGTGTGTGAATGTAAATGCTGGGGATTAACGATGGAAGTACCCTCTCTCGTGTATCGTGTCTCACTCATTTCATCACAGATTAGGAACAGCCCAACCAGAAGTGGTGACCGGTCCCATATGCAAAATATTGAGTGATTGGTTGGAAAAAACAGTTCTACAAAGAAAAAAGCACCCTAGAAAGCTGAGCTGTGTGAACACAAAGTGTTCTGTAAACAATTGCAAAGAGTGGAAAACTCAACTCTGAAGTGAACTGAACTCAAGCTTTGTGGCTAGATAATCTGTGAGTCTGAAGAATTGCATTTGTCTTTACGAAGTCAACTGCTTGTTCTGCTCCAGGTGTGTTGGCATTTTTTATTTAAAGTGGATGGGAAACTGATGTGGAAAACCCAAGAAACAATACCAACAGCTACACAAGCAGCTGAAATAGCCGTGACTGCAATCTAATCATTCTTGATGGGCAGGTAGTGCATGTTTCAGGTGTGAGGTACATCCTTCTCCCCACATACATACTTAGGAGCAGAAGAGGGGTAAACCACACACTTGAAGGTCCCTGAGCTGGGTACCTGAATCTGTGATGAACTGGTATCTGTGGTAGAGCCTCACGGACTATCTGGTCATCGTCTGCTGGCTCTTAACTTGCTTAATGGGCAGCAACAAAGACTGCTAAAATACATCAGGTACTTCTCCAGCGAGACCTCACCGTGTGTCCCCACTGTGCCCACTACATTTTACGGGCATGGCAGGAAAGGCTGGTGACTAACATCCGTCCCTTGCTTGGGGGCAATACAGCCTCCCAGGGGATAGCCCCTTCCTTCTAGAAAGTTGCATTTGGGATGCCCCATCACACAAGCACCCAGAGTGGTTCCAGAGACAGGCTGCGAACCTGAGTTGTTACCAAACCAGGATACCGACAACCCCAGGAGACAGGGACAATGAAGGCTGTCACCCTTCTGCTTTCCCTGTGAATCCCAGTGGCTCCCTACAGTCTTTTGGGGAAGAGCAGGGAGACCACATAGTACCCTTAGACTGACTCTGGGACCAGAGGAGTGTCACTGTTACGCACCCCCATGCTTGCTGTGGCAATATGCACCTCCTGTGACCAAAGCCTCCTCTCCTCAACGGGAAGCTTGGCCTCGCTACCAGCTGAACGCTGGCATTATTTATTCTTCTAACCCTTGAGATTCCTCCCTGAGAAAGCAGAATGAATCATGCCAGGTCCGAGATTCCCCAGAGAAATGGCTGTGTTTGGTACACATGACTTTAAACTCGTCCCTTCCACCCTTTGGTGATTAATGGCCTGTGATCCTCCGTGATTCATGGCATCCAGGAGACATTATTTTCTGGGATGTAAGAGCTGGACAGCATGTTTTCCTCATTAGTTACTGACTGCGATTGTAAGTGCCTCATCTACCTTATCTAGGATGTTGGTAAAGGTTGTCAAGGCGGGAAACGGGGAGTTGGGGGAGAGGATGAAGGAGAAAGCCTGCTCCATCACTGGCTTGCTCCTGACTCAGGGCAAGACACTTAGCGCTTCTCTCAGCCTCTGTAGGTTGAGCTTTTCCTCTTCTTGGTCTAGCCTGAGCCTTTCCTTGTCCTGAGGCCGAATTCACTCAGGCTCTCGGAGACCCTTGGAGGGGATGGTGGGGAAAAAGGAAACCATTCAGTGACTGCTTTTAGCTTGACAGTGATCCTATGCACACCTGTCCACAGTGCCGGCCATGCCAGACAGCGCCGAGAGCCAGGTTCACGCCGTGCCATGCAGCGCACATTTAGGTTGAATTACTGTACTTAAACAAATTTTCATTTCCATGCACTTGATATACACTTTTTTTTCCCTTTCCTCTCTCCCCATTGGCAGCTTTAGGAGCCATTTTTCTTCCTGACGCCATCTTGGCACTCTCTCTACCAGCATGTGAAAACAGGCGAAGTTATACATATGGAGACCTCATCCTCAGTTGCCTAATGGATTCAGAAGACATCCTGAATATTCATCATTTCTCTTTTTATGAGCACCTTGGCAATTGCCTCCGAAGTTAAAGACTGTTGTAAATTAAGGAATGGCACTTGGTGAATACCAATTTATCCGCATTTCAAGACTTCCCTCACCCCCACCTCCCCTCTACACAATATTGAAGTTCCTGTAGTCTTTGTGAATACAGGGCATTGTTTCTGTGCTGCCGAGGCAGAATTGTTTGTGCATCCCTGAAGACTGCGAAATGTCTGCGCCGGGGCTGCTCATTTAAACTCCGTGCACTTACTGTACCCTCTCCGGAACTCCCTTCCCGGAGAAGCCAGCAATGACCTTCTCAGAAGTAATGTTAAACACATGCTGAGGAAGCTTGGCTCCTTGACAGGCCCTTTTAATTATTAGTTGTAAATTAGCAAATCATGTTTTTTTCAGTTTTATATCACTGGCTGCTGTGCTGTATGTGGGATCCTCCAGGTACACTGTCCCCACGCGGTCCCTGAAATATATACTGGCGGCAGACTCATCTAGAAATGTCAATATTTGGTGCTTTTTCAACCTGTGTAATCTTCCTATGCACGAAAACATTACCCCTTCAGAGTAATGATGGCGCAGAAATTAATGCAGAGGATTAATTATGGTTAATAGTTACTGAGTGTTTTTTGAACGTGTGTCAAGGAAAATCCCTGCTGCAGAGAACACCCTGCTCACTGGAGAGCAGAAGGACAGAAGAAGTAGCTTCGTCCGAGGTTTACATATAGGACACTGAAGCACAGAGGGCTCTGTCCCGCAAGATGCCGAGCACTCTTTTCCTGGCCTTGTCAAACTAAGTGGACTCAGCATCTTCAGGGAAACGAAGCACGATCCACTTCCCTGAGGTGATACGGAAATCCTGCGGCAAATTAAAGGGTCAAGCCTGGATTTCTCAGGTCTCGTTGTAGTCTTAGCTCCATCTTTATTCATTGCTGGGCCTCACTAAGTAAGTTTTTCATAAATACAAAGAGTGTTGCTGACATCCATAATTTTACTGGGGATGCTTGCCATTTTTTTCCTAAAGCTCCAGCTCCTGGAACCACATTTATATGACAACCTCAGCTGTACATGGGAAATAAATGCTTTCTAATCCTTGTTCTTGCAACAGAAATCTTGGAAAGACAACCAGGAATGCTGAAAACCCAGAGAGCAAATGAAAACACCCCTAATATATTTCTGGTTATAACAATCTCACAGCTTCTAAGTCAATCGTAGGTACTTTTTAATTTTGGTGTGGAAAAATCTGGAAGGAGCCTGGGTTGTGGTGCTGAGGGTCTGACAGCGAACCGGGGAGGTGCAGGGAGCTGGGCAGGCTGCGTAGTGTTAGCACCAGCTGGTTGTGATATGAGGACAGCTCCTCACCGATCACTTTTGGGGAATCTTCACACTTGCCCAGAGAGAAAGAGAGGGGGAGAGCAAACACAGCAAGTCAGGAAGGATTTCAGGGATGTCAGCATGGCAGCTGATGCCAAGAAGAGTGAGGAGAGGGATGCCTTGCTGGGCTAGAAAGGACTTTGTCTAATACAGTCAGCACAACTGGAGATATGTCGGGGCTGAGATACAAGTGCAGGTGTGACATTATCCCCCAACTGCCTCTCAAAGCAAGGCAGGAAGGAGGCAAATCTGGATCCCCGCACTGTTAGTCTTTTACTGTGCACATGGGCAGGTACAGCCTTGATCTCCTCAGATACCTGCTGGAAATCACTGTTGGTCTGACCAGATCTCTCGGGGGACATTGTAGAGATGGGAAACCACAAGCCGGTTGCTCTCAGCAGGAGCGAGCACGATGCACGGGGTGGGCCAGGGGCTCAACCTGCAAGAGCAAAGAGGTGGGAGGCAAAATAAGCCCCTGGACTCTGGATCCCATCCGCAAGACATGGAGCCTTTCTTTTTAACTTCAGTTATCTCCCAGCTCTCTGGGAGGCCATCAGAGGTCTTCTTTTATTGAGCTGTGTTAAGAGCTGTCTGCTAACAGCTTAGCCAGTCTCCATGGGTCTAGACTAAAAAGAAAGGAATAATCTTGTTTAAAAATGCTGTTTTAGATATATGTATACAAAAACATGTATGCACACACACAATATAGCCAGCCATAGGGCTCGTGGAAGAGTACAAAAAATAAGCAGTTGAAAGACTGCTGTCATTTTCCATTTATGTTTATACATGAAATAAATAGAAAAATTTTCACCGGCTGTAGTTTGCAACTCACTTCTGATCTGGATCAGAATCCCAATAATTAGATCTTTCCTCTGCTTTTTTTTTTTTTTTAAATATGCATAAGGAAAGACACACTGAGAACAGGCATCAACTCTGAGGCTTCCAGGACTACAGTCAGCTAGGAAGAGTGCTTTTCAGTCAAGTTTAATACTTCTGCTTGTATTATTGCAGTGGTAGGTAGGTGGCTGCTCACTTGTGCAGAATATTGTCTGTGAATGGAACTGCAGGAAAAGTAGGTGAAGCCAGGGGTGATGAAAAGCAGGATTAATTATGGATATGGCTAAAACTGTGTGAGTCTTTGTCATGCTTGCAGCAATTAATCTCCATGGTGATGAGAGACTGCAAATATGATTCTTCAATGAGAGATGGTTTTTGATCTGATAAAATGGAGAAATAGACTGCTGCATCAAGTTTTAACTGCGACCTCCCTGGGTGCCCCTAGAGCAAAGGAGGAAATACTTTTCACAAACAAGTAAAGAATAAGAAAACACATGAGATCAGGCTTAACTGGCAAGGCAGCATTAGAGAAACCCTTTTCATGGGCACAAGTGAACAACAAATTTGGCTTGAGGTTGATGCATGGGAGGAAGGACGACTCAGGAAAGGGAAGCGGTTAATATAATCTGAACTGAAAAAGGTGGATGGGTTCAGATTTCATGCAAGTGTGTTTACCCTCTCTCTATCAACATGCTTATTTATAGCTGAATTTCAAGTTGAATAATTATATTCTGATGCTGTAACCATCTGATAAGCCTTTGCATTGCTGTGTATTTTTCATCTCTGGACCCCAAAAAGCTGTCCAAGCACTAAGTCAGCTTTGCATAGGATGTGAAGCTGGCCAGTATTACAATCCCTTCTAGGGGAAATGGAGCGCAAAAGTCCTACAGTTAATGTTAAAGAAAGTGGCACATTAAAGATTGCAGGCAAGAGTTGGCCAACTCCCAAAGGGCACACCAAAATTTTCCAGTTGGGTGAGAGCTACAAGACATATTTTCTGCATGCTTGGGAGGGCTCAAGGCAGGAAAGAGGAGGTGAAAGGGAGGTGGGAAGCTGCTTGCAGGGCAACCCATAGCTGCCCTGGGCTCTGGAGCGGAATAAGTGTGGCTTGTGCAGTGTGGACCCCTTTGAGTCAGCCATTGGAAGAGAGCAATCACATATTTACACATAAGCTAAAGGGGTTTGCTTTGTCAAGGTCTTAGTAAGGGCTTTGCAGATTTTCAGAGAACCTACAGCTTTAAGAGAGCTCTCCAGAAGCTGCATTTTTTAATACCAAATCTTGGTCCTCTCTGATGGTGCACACATTAAAAAATTAGACAAGTAAAATCATGTGGTACTTCATGAAATCTAGTCCAGAGTAATTAGCTCAATTTCTGAATGACTCCATGACAAACTCTAAGGCAAAAGTCAGGTCTGCTGCTTGATCTTCTCTGTGAATGGTTTACAAGACCATACCTTCTATCTTCGTTCATTATACAATATTGCAGTTGGAAACTGTTTTATTTGTATCTTGCATTTTTGCCTTTGACAAAATTGAGGGGAAAAAATTTGTTTCTTTCCTGTTATGGAAATCTGTGTCCTTTCTATTGGGAAAATCTGTGTCTGACTCTAAACAAACTTTGTCAGTCTCTGAAGAAATATATGTGAACATATGTACATAAGTGCTCCCAAACCAGAAATTGCTATTGTCACCAAAAAACTGGATAAAATTGTTAGTTCCTGATGAGAAATGTTCTCTTAAGTTTGTATTCATTATGCTGACTGGTCATTGCAAGAGACACATTAACTTGTTAATACCTTGGAAGTTTAGGGGAATATTTACAATTGCAAATACTTGTTTAACAGGTTATGACTAAAGAATGCAGAGAAATGCAGCAGAGCTCTTATAAGAACTTTAATTGGCTATCAAAAACCATCCACGATTTATTCAATGTCTCCTTCCAGGAGAATATATTGTTAGTTCAGCTGCAACTTCTTAACTTCATCATATTTTATATACTTTGGCCATCACGTATTGCCACAAAGTATACTATACAGTGTGATTTAAAATGTGTTCTGATTAAGTACACAGAAATGGTCCTATTCACCATGCAAGGAATGAGGAGGGCATCATAAGTACCCATTGTTTAAGTGTAGATATTTTTAATGTTAATTTGTTAGATAAGCCTTTTAATCTTATGCTTTGATTGTGCTATACCTTTATTTCTATTCTAGGGTATTGTTTCAGTTGCAGACCTGAAGAGCAGACGATGTCTTTTGTCTCTGCCACTCCCATCACAAAACAATTGGGAAGAAAAATGTAGGGGATGTGTCTCCATGGAAAATGAAAATGACAAAAAAATTACCAAAAAAACATCAAGAGAGATGATTGATCAACTGAAAGATGGAGTGAAAGACCTAGAGAGTGCAATAGAGAGAGTATGCTGTTATTTTTATTATTGCTACAATGGTACTTATCCAGGACCTAAAATTTTGTTGCATCTTAAAACGAATACAGGTAATTTAGTAAATGTAGAGAGAAGGGCAATAAAGATGATTGGCGGTGTCTCTACAAGGAGGGGCTATAAGGTCTTGGTCTCTTCAGCTCAGAAAAGAAATGGCAGAGCTGGAATCTGACAGACCCCTGTGAAATGCTGAAGCTGGCAGAGAACACCAGAAATGATTAATGGCAATGTACTCATACAAGTACTAGCGACAGTGTGAGGCAGCAGTTACAGCAGCAGTTACAAAAGTAATGGAGGAAGAGGTGAGATTCCTGGCTGCTGGGCCTTGTAGAGACCAAAAGTACTGAATTCTGCAAGGGATGAGACAAATTCATTAAGGATAGGTCAACCAGTGACTCTTCAAAGTGATTGTCCGTGTGTAACCTCCACCTCAGGAAATCCAAAACTATTGCTTCTCGGAAACTGGCCGAGTGTAATGGGGATGAATCACTCTGTGATATGTGCCCTAGTTGTTCTGTGCTTTCCCTAAACATCTGTTCCTGGCCCATATAAGAAGTAGGACATTTATTAGTCACATACACAGAAGACTGGACTCACCAGGATGAACTAAAAAGTCAGAGTCCCGTCTTCTATATTGACTGGTTTCTAATAGTGACATTACCATGGAAAGTCCTTCCCCTTCACTAGGAGCCTGCACCACTGAAACCTTGAAGACAGACTTGTATGATGAGTGCCTTCTTCTAGCAGAGAACTTATACGTGAGAATAATATTAAGAAAAATGAAACAAGCAGAGAATTAGTCCTAATGAGACAGGCAGAAGTATACTCACACTCAAAATACAATTATTAATATTTTTAGCAAATGTGACAAAGGATATCTCAGTGCCTTTATCAACTTTTAAAAATACAGATAAACTAACCCCTCCTTCCCTGGGAATCTCCAATACCTAAACCAGCAATCAAGACTTTTACTTACAAGGGAAGAAAATGATTCCTTGGGAAAATCGTCAAAATAATTTTTAAATTAAGCCTAAGCCTTATCTTGCATGTCAATCATGTTAACACGGATGTTTCCAGTTTGAAGATGAAGAGTGAACTTTGTCTGAAGGCTATGTCTATGAAAAGTCAGCTCTTCCCTTCTTTCTATAGCGAAGGAGTTGGCCTCCAGTTTGCAGAGAGAAATCAGAGTCCAGCAGGGTTAACAATAAGAAGAGATCAGTGCTTAGGTTCTGATAATGAGGAAGGAATTTGATGCAGCTGGGAAACTTCAGGAAGACATTACATTGAGGACAAAAGAAGGATGCAAAAACGTGATCCTCATTGTTAGAAGCCTGTTAGATGTGGAGAGCAGTTAAATTAGACATTGTGATATTGCAAAAGTGGAGTTCAAAGTCCTGAAATAATGAACAAGGACTAGAGTTAATCAGCTCAGAATAAGGATCCTGGTATTCATCACCTAGGAACAAATTTGGGTTCCCTCACAACTCAAGTTGACCACAGAGGGCTCTCTATTGACTTCAGCAATCTTGGTCTCACGTAAGAATGTGGGAAAGGAAAAGACTCCTAAAGTTACTGTGTATAAGCCACAACTAATGCTCTCTGCTATCAGTAGTATGGGGTATTGCTGAAGGGGACAAGCCAAGACCTCTGCACATTTGTGCTGGTCATCAGAGATCCTGGGGACTCATACAAGGTAGAGCTTTCTCCATGGACTTAAGCCAGAAACATAGTCATCCCAGGACCACAGAGTGCATTCCTAAGCAAGAACTGCCCCTCCAGCTATCCAAAGGTTGTACTGTGGGCCACACAGGACCATTGCTAGTGTCCTGTGTTTGCTGCCTCCAGTGATCAAGAATGTGTTTGCCTATTTGAAGAGGATATAATGAACTGCATCTTACCTATAAAATAGCTATTCTCACAGTAAAAAAGCGAAGAAAATGCGTTTTCCCTTTTCAGTTGAATATTCCACTCATTTCTTTTCTGCTCTAGGGCTTCCAGCATTCTAACCTGATGAGTTATGGACAGTCATTCTTTCCAGCGTTAGCTGAATTCTTTTCTAATTATACATGTTCTGAATAGCACGAGGCAGACCTGCTGGTAGAACATTTGGTGCAGAGAGCATAATAAATTCCACAGAGAGCTCGACATGCCTTGCCATAGATGCAATATTCATTTTCATCACCACAGAAGAGATGAGACTGAGCCAGCGTTTAGAAAACTGTCGTGCTCCTTTACTAGGATGTGTGGGTGGGATTAACATCGGCTGTTCAGTTAAAAGGCTGCCTTGTAAGACAACTTCAGTAGAATTAATATCTAGACATTTGTAAATCATATTTTACAAACACAAAAGGATGGAAGATGCAATTAAAACCAGATCTATAAGATACAGAACTGTCACAATTTAGCACTCTTTTTATTTTGGGATAAAAATGAAAATAACACATAGAAAGCATAAACTATGTCAAGAAATTTTATCACAGGATTTTTTACTCAAAGTTCTCTCTGGAAATTAGGCTGTAAAATGCTTACAGTAAAAAGCAACTCTGAAAAGAGCGTGGGTTTATTGTCAGGCAATGATTTACAGCACGAATATATTCAGATTTCAAGTAAAAACATTTCATTTTTTTCAACCGCCAGGCCTGCAAATCCATCTTGGGACCTCCAAGCAGATTCTTTTCTTGTTTCTCATGGATAGTAATAAAGTTTCTAAAGACCATCTGTGGAAAAGGCCTGACATGTCTATAGACTTTGCAAACTGAGTATTCAGATTTCGGAAAAAGCTGAATAACATACGTGCAAACGTGGAGATTTCCCTTCTTTTTATAGATTATTCGTAGCCCAACTAATAACATGGTAAGAGAATATTTACGGGACAAATAGCAAGCCAGCATCAGAAGAATGGAAAGGGAGGTATTGTCTGGTCATGTGCTCAGTGCATTAGGACATGTTACCCCGTAAATGGACAGTGGGACATATGTTTTAAGGAAGGCTGTGAGAGTGAAGGAGAGGGAATAATTTCATCTCTTCCTCTCTGTTGATTGCTGGGGTTTCCATGTCTTGTGGCGTGCTGCTGGGGTTTGGGAGGCTGGAAGGTGTATTCCCCGTGCACAAATCCTACCTGCTGCAAATGGAGTGATGCTGTGGAGAGAAGCTGTTTGAAGACAGCCTTCCTTGAAGTCTGTAACAAGTCGTGTTCCCCAGGAGTCAGTACTGGGTCCAGTCCCGATCAATATATTCATCAATGACCTGCATGAAGGGATAGAGTATGCCCTCAGCATGTTTGCTGATGACACAGAACTGGGAGGAGTGGCTGACACACCGGAAGGCTGCGCTGCCATTCAGCGTGACCTGGACGGGCTGGAGAGTTGGGCAAAGAGGAACCCTATAAAATTCAACAAAGGCAAGTGTAGGGTACTGCACCTGGGGAGGAATAACCCCATGCATCAGTACAGGTTAGGGGCTAACCTGCTAGAGAGTAGCTCTGTGGAAAGGGACCTGGGAGTCCTGGTGGACAACAGGATGGCCATGAGCCAGCAACGTGCCCTTGGGGCCAAGAAGGCCACTGGCATCCTGGGGTGCATCAAGAAGAGTGTGGCAAGCAGGTCGAGGGAGGTTATCCTCCCCCTCTACTCTGCCCTGGTGAGACCACATCTGGAGTGCTGTGTCCAGTTCTGGGCTCCCTGGTTCAAGAAGGACAGGGAACTGCTGGAGAGGGTACAGCAAAGGGCTATAGAGATGATTAGGGGACTGTACTTGGTGCTGGTGAGGCTGCACCTCGAATACTGTGTTCAGTTTTGGGCCCCTCATTACAAGAAGGATGTTGAGGTGCTGGAGCGTGTCCAGAGAAGGGCGACGAAGCTGGTGAGGGGTCTGGAGCACAAGTCTGATGAGGAGCGGCTGAGGGAGCTGGGGTTGTTCAGTCTGGAGAAGAGGAGGCTGAGGGGAGACCTTATCACGCTCTACAACTACCTGAAAGGGGGTTGCAGAGAGGTGGGTGTTGGTCTCTTCTCCCAAGTGACTAGCAACAGGACAAGAGGAAATGGCCTCAAGTTGCCCCAGGGGAGGTTTAGGCTGGATATTAGGAAAAATTTCTTTACTGAGAGAGTGGTGAAACACTGGAACAGGCTGCCCAGGGAGGTGGTGGAGTCACCCTCCCTGGAGGTGTTCAAGGAACATGTGGACGTGGCATTGCGGGACATGGTTTAGTGGGCATGGTGGTGTTCGGTTGACGGTTGGACTTGATGATCTTACAGGTCTTTTCCAACCTTAGTGATTCTGTGATTCTGTGATCTTTCTTATGAGGAAATGCTGAGGGACTTGGGTCTTTTTAGTCCGGAGAAGAATTAGGGGGGATCTTATTAATGCTTATAAATACTTAAGGGGTGGGTGCCAGGAGGATGGGGCCAGTCTTTTTTCAGTGGTGCCCAGTGACAGGACAAGAGGTAATGGGCACAAACTTGGTCATAGGACATTCCATCTAAACATGAGGAGGAACTTCTTTGAGGGTGGCAGAGCACTGGAAGAGGCTGCCCAGAGAACTTGTGGAGTCTCCTTCTCTGGAGGTATTCAAAACTTGCCTGGACACATTCCTGTGCAATCTGCTCTAGCTGAACCTGCGCTGGTGGGGGGGGTTTGGACTAGATGGTCACCAGAGCTCCCTTCCAACCCCTATCATTCTGTAATTCTGTAGTTCTGTGATTTCTTGTTCTTTCCTGGAATGAAAAAAGTTTTCTGTAACCTGCTTGGACAGACAAGTCCTTGCTACCACTGCACGACTGGCAGGCAGTGTGCACTGCCAGCACGGAATTAAAGGCTGATTGGTACTCAAAAGCCAGGCTTGGGCTCTGACGCATCTTGGAGAGATGAGAAAAGGACTCCTAATACCGTAAGTGTGAGTCATGGTAACCACAAGCTACTGATCTCTGACAGCAGACTCTCCTAGTGAGCCCATGTAACTCCCTGTACCACTGTACCATTTGCCCCCATGGCTGTGGACACCTTCCTGGTGACCAGATGTGTCCAGATGTGGCTGCTTTTCCTGCTCTGCGGTGCAGTGTCACTTCCCTGCTGCTTCTTCCCAGACAACCAAGACAATGCTCCTGGCCTACCTGCTCCTGCCTGACCATCGCTCCCTTCTCAGGCAGTGCGGAGCTGACGGAGCTGCTAGCCCAAAGGAGAAATGAGGACCATATTGCTTGTATCGGCTGGATCCTTTTTCCTCTGCCCAAGTAGGTAGACATATATTAATCATTGTATAACTAGGTAAAAACTCATGAGTGAAATTTACTTTTGTGAACCATGGCACGTATGGCTGTATGATTCACACGGCTCTACTTTCCGTTTGATGCGCCTCTGCATTTTTAGCATGGTCCTGTGGCCAGTGATGTTCAGGGTTGGCAACCAGTTTCCTTTCAAGGCTGCTATCAGCAAGGAGGTAGCAGCCACATTTCATCCTCTTGCAGAGATGTTGCTTTTGTTCCCTCTTGCTTTGTTGTTTCCTTTTATATATAATACAAGTCATTCAGAGTCAGCATAAATGTTTGTTCAGAATAGGGGATGGAAAAATGTAAGAATAATTCTGGTAATGGAAACAGAATATAAACAAAGAGCTTAGAGAAAGTGGAGAAGCAGTGGAGAGGTTTCCTGTTTAAAAAAGGAAAATGGAAAAATTAAAATGGCTACTTATGGAAATGTAGAATAAACCTTCCACAGTTTAATGAAAAAGGAAGAATTTGGATCTGCTCACAGGTCTACAAGGTATTTTAACACCGGCAGTTGCAAAAGGGATAATCTTTTTTCTATTGGGAAAATGACTTTTGTAGTACTCAAAGACACATGATTTTCATACACATGAAATAGTGTATGGAAGTATAAGTACTTGACAGCACAATGTAGATACAAAGGTGTGTGCAGATTGCACTGTTCCTGACAGCACTGGAGTGGGGGAGGAAAATCAACACGTTTATTTTAGTCCTTGCCATTACTGCTGGGAAGGAACCTCTCAGATAGGGGCATGAAGGAAATCAGTGACAAGATTCCCACCATGGATCCTCCCTTCTTCTTTCCTGAGATCCTAAGATCCTCCCAAGACCTAAGTCTTGCATCTCAGCAGGCTCGTGGGACCCTTGTTTTGGAAGACGGGATGTATTTCAGAGCTTCATAATCACCCTGATATTGCTGCGTTGACCGTTTCTAATGTGCTAAAGGAAGAACATTTCCTAGGATTAATTTTTTGCTTAAGTGCATGTGTTTCACTTGTTATTTCAGATTTATTGGTGTTTACTTATTGCTGAATAATGAGCCTGAGGGTAATGGAAATCTTAATAGGCTGAAAAATTGGAGCCAGTATCATCAAAAGCTTCCTGTTCTTTACTGGTGTGGTGTTGCCACTTTATTTGCTTACTCTGCAGGACAAATGTGTTTGTTGCAACATTTTGGCTGAAATCCTGATTCACACTTACGACAGGGCTGGGATTTCATCCTGTGAGCTGTCTGCCTGCAGGAAAATGTGAGGGAGGCGGCTGTCACTCAGCCCCGCAGCACGGCAGGGCTGTGCACATGTGTCACGACGGAGCTCCAAGGATGTGCTACATGATCAGCGACAGGCAGAGCTGAGCCCATGTTATTCTGACCAAAGCTGGCCATTTCGGTGATGCCAGCCAGGCCCAGGGCAACATGATGTGAGTTGTGGGGAGCCCCTGTGATGCAGTGGGGCATGCAGAGGGTCAGGTCATGGCTCAGATGCTTTTCTGGATGATGTTACCCCAGCTGAAATGTCACACATAGCCTGCAGATGCTCATGTGGTCAAGTTAAGGTGAAACTCAGCAATTTTGAGGGCTGGATGGTAATTTTACCACCTGCTACAGGCAGCTGATCAAGGTTTCTAAAAGCCAGGGGCTACTTCAGTTTCAGTGCTGCCACTGATGGCAGAGGACCCTCAGTTATTTTAGCTATGGGTGTTTTGTGGAGGGCCACCACTGCCTGAGGAACTACGGAGTATACCAGCTCCCCAGGAAATGGCAATGACTTCTTGCAGCCAGCTGTGACAGAAAGGGGATGTGGCCTGCACATCGTCTTGTGTTTCTCTGGGCTGGCTGATTCCCCTGAGATGTGGGTCTCTCTCAAGGTGTTTCACCCCAAACCTGCACCTGTGGATGCTCACCGGGGAGCCAGAGCTAAGCAGTGCTCCCACCTGGCCCCACGCACTGCGGCAGCAGATCAGCCTCCCAGAAGGAACAACACAAATCCTTCTACCCATTCCTCTAACTGATCTTGTCATTTCCATTTGGTGGAGGAGACAGGGGGGAGGAAGTGTCTATGCACAGCCCTAAGATGAAAATTACTTTAGCCCAACATTTTTTTTTAATACATCACACAAACTGTATTTTCAAGCCTCTGTGTTTTCAAGTCTCTGCTAACAAGAAGGTCTTCTGATGAGCAGCGGGAGTGCTTTGTAAAGGAATTTGCAGACCAGAGGTGCTCACCATCAATTTTCTGCTGTCTACGATTACTATCATTGCATTTTTGAGGCACTTTTAAAATAAACTATGCAATGATGTAATGCACACAAAAGGGCTGGGGTGGGAGTGCAGAGAAAGGAAAAGAAGCAGCATCTGGATTTTGACTGGTATCTTCTATAGAGCATCTTGATGTCTGTAATTAGTGTCATGTTATGAGAGCTTAAAAAAATAAAGGCGCCAGAGTTCCAAATAAAACATAAAATGGCTTTGATAGAATAAATGTTACTATCATTGTTTAAAAATGTTGTGACCTGTCTGCTATAGTTTCTGAGAAAGATATTTTCCAGTGCTGCTGCTCTCGCTCTGACTCTTTTTTAAATTCTATTATTACAGATAAGGACAGAGGAAAATCCTCAAGACAGACTCGTTTTAAATCTCTGTAACACAATGCCAGCATTGTCTCTCCTCAAGCTGAACTTCTAAATTAAAATAGGCATGATCTTTAACAGAGCTCTGAAACACTCTGTTCTACAGACACTTTATCCCCTTTATTAGAGAACATTAATAATTCAAATGTTATGGCTTAGGTTAGGCAGACCCATTTGTCTGGTGTTGGAATAATTTAGCTGTACTCCACTGTTCAGAGCTGTTTTGATACCCAATGGGCCAAATTCTGCAGCCTCTTTGAAAGTCATGATAATTTTACCTGCACCTTGGCTATGTATTGAGGAGGGAGACACAAAGAAGAGGTCCTGGCAATCTTGTCCTTGACTTTTAGCACGCACAGAGAATGTACAAACATGCATTCCCAGCCCAGTTTTGCAGACTGCATAAGGCAAAATTTCCATTTCAGCCAGTTGGATTTTTGCCTGAGCAAGGCCTCTAGTTTTGGGATCTAAGAACTCTACATAAACACACTTGCAAAAACACATATGCAACCCACCTCAGCAGTATGATTTCCCCCAAGCTTTTATTTTACCATGTGCGAAGCAGGATTTCTTCAGTGCAGCATGCACATACGCCTCTGAATGCATCACATTTTCAAATCACAGGGATTTACTGAGACTTTTTTCTAGACTTTAGGAGCTGAGCCTAGAGGTTAGATGTAGAACTCATTAGCCACAGTAATCTCCAGGCCTACACATCTATGAAGTCTTTGGTTTAAGCTCAAATGTATCAGCATGTAGTGGCATCCAGATTCGTATGTAAACATAGTTTTTCCAGGTGGTATATTTCCTTAACATGGGACCAGCTCTACATCTAAATACTGCTGGACTTGAAGTACTTAGGATATGGAGCTGACCTCCATGGTCTGACCCTAACACTAATAAAACAGAAGCAATGCTCTGTAGAGGTTTTGTTTATCTCTTTCAGGAGAAGCAACATGGATGGTGGAGTAGGAGGAAATGGATTCTGATCCTATTCTGCACCTTGCCTGGGGTGAAAGGGCCAATAAAGCTCTACGAATCTTGGCTGGCTGCTACATGAAATGGTGTTAACACCGCTTCCATATGATGTTCAACCTTACTTTCTATTGATACACAGGTGACACTGAGACATTAACCTTGCTTCAGGTTGTCATTTCAAGAGAAGTAGAGCCATTATAAATAAGGGATATTAGCTATTAGCCATCTGGACATAGATAGATTAGAAACAGATTATATATTATATAATTTTATGCTCTAATTTATAATTATGTATTACATAGATTTATTAAAAAAAGTTGGATGCTTAGCTTCCACCAATGTTAATCTCAGAGCAGATCTTTTATCTATTAAGTGCAAGAAAAGCAATCAGACAGACTTTCTCATATCTGTTGGGCTTCTACATTACAAAACACTATAAGCAACGTACAATGAAATTTGAAAGTGAGGTGGAGTGCAAAAGTAGACACATATTTATTACTACACTCACTGAAGACAGTCTGCCAAATGCAACTTACAGAGACATTTTCTCTATAATTGTATGGTAGAAAACACAATTGGTTTTTAGTGTCTTCCGTTGAGATGTAAGAAACCAGTATTCAGCTCCCTGCTCATCCACAGATGTAGAAGTGACACACAGGTTGCTTAATGGTACTTTAAGCCAGATTTTTAAGGAGATTTGGGAACTTCAAGTTACGGTTGATTTCTAATGGGCTATCAAAGGCCCACTTTGACACCTACTGATGTTCTTGAAAATCCCACCTCATATCTTTAGGTAGTGAAACACGTTCACAAATTGATCCCACATTTCCTTGACTTCCAAGACTGAAGATAGGGCTCTTCCCTATTTCAAAGGTATTTTGCCAAGGAAAATATGTCAAAGTCGACTAACTGTTTCAACCATGGTAATGGGAGACTTAGATAGAGAAAATATCCTTAAAACCCTCACATCTAGTGCACCAGCCCAAACAAAAACCCCACAGAAATGAAAATAGTTCCAAATTACTCCCTTTCTGTATGGTTTAGCCAGAGGTAGGGGCTAAGCTCATTATTAAAAGTTTAAATAGTTGTCCCTGTCTTAGACCTGGCATAGGAGGGGAGCTTCCATGTTGCATTACTGAAATGGGGGCAGGTCCAAGTGTGTGCAACTGCCTTTCAGGAAGAATTGTGTTTGACTGGGTGAGGTTGTCCATGGTGGAGCAGTAGGTTAAGTAGATAGAGCCTGCCGGTTATGTTTGAGTGGACTCATTGATTCTTCTGCGACTTTTTAAGCTAGTGTGTTTCCACCTGTTTCTCTGAAGAACATCAGCTCTTCTCTGTGTGTTAATACTCATTTCTATGCCTGGAGTTCAGCTGGGTTCTTTGTCTAAGTTGCAATGAAGGCAATAACGGCAAAGCACTCCTGGTGGTAGGGGCCAACAGGCCCCGTGACAACTGCTGAGCTTTCCAGTGGTCCAGGTGTGCTTCCAACCTGCTCCTCACCATCCTGTGGAGCTGGCCACACTCCTGGAGATGAACTGTCACTTGTAGCAATAACATAAAAATGTACGATGAAGCTCTGGGTGAGGAAGAGTGGCCACTGCAGGAGCAGAATGAGGAGGAAAGGGAGTAACTGAGGCACTGGTGCTGAGACATGAGAAACCTGGGGCATGGTCCCAGCCTGCCTACAGCTTCCCTGGGCATGCTTAGTCTGTTCATTTTATTTCTCCATCCCTCAATTCTTGAGGGGCTTTCTGACAAAAAACCCCATTAGTGTATGTGAGGTGCTGAAAGCACACAGTTATCACGGTAAGACTAAACATAGAGACAGTAGGGAAAGAAGCCTGGTACTTACATATATGATGTATAAGTCTCACAAAAGAGTAAGCATATACAGTCTTACTAAATCATTGTGGCCTTCAAATCTATTAAAATGAAAGCTTGCATAGTCTGTTCAGCTGTTTCTCATAAATCATAATTTTAGTTAAAAAGTGAACTTTATATTTCTTCTGGGGTTTTGCTCTCCCGTAGCCACGTTCCTTGAACTGTTGCAGCCCAGAGGTCTAAGGGAGTCTTCCCTGAGAAAAAAAATCCCATCCTTGGATCTGGGGACTGGAGTCAGACTCTGGAAAGGACTCAGAACCGGGGGAGGAGAATGCTGGGGAGAGGGAGAGAAACAGGAAAGAGATGGTGTTAGAGCTCTTACACAGAGAAACTCATGTAATCACCAGTGCTGTCTCACAAAATGCCTGTAGGTAAATGGTAAATGGGGTGATTTGATGGGAAGCAAGGCATTTAAAAAAAAAAAATTGAAGAAAACCTTTCTCCTGTTTGGAAGAAATAGGTACATTTGCCAACTTTTCCCCCCAACAAATTTAATGTTTGTTTTGCCTGAAATGCTGTGGTTGTTTTGTGATGGCTGTGTTTGCATACTTTACCTTGAGTTTATTCCCTGACCATCTTTCTGCTCAGAGACCCACTAAACTGTCTGAAGAGCCTCTGGAAGACTCATTCCTCAGCCAAGGAGAACTGTTTCATTTCCAGAGTCTTCAGTTTTCTTTGTGCATACTTACCAGGTTGCCAACAACACTGTGGCTCTCCCTCTGCTGTGTTGACTGTGATCTTTTGATGGATGAGATGGGAGCAAAAAACATTTTCCCGTTGGTCAACCTGAGGTCTTCAGTTTTTGTCTCTCAACCCAGGCTGGATGTAAAGAGATGAATTGTTGGCCATTGACCCTAGGGGGATCAACGCACCTTGCTGTGGCACATTACAGGACTTCTAACAAAACCTTTCCAATAATGTAGCAATAACTATGAAATTGCACCAGTAACATACAACTCTTGGGCTTTTTCAAGACCATGTAAAAATCCTGGTGTGCGAAACTGTTTTTTGTATTAAACCCAGTCCTAGTTTCACAACCATCATGTCACTTGTCCCACTCGATTTCGGCAGGTCTGTAAGGCAGAAATAAATGTGCTTGCAGGAGCTGAAGTTCAGGCCTCCTTTGGGAGATGACGGCTAACCATTTGACTGGAGAAGTCCACACATGTTCATTAGTAGCATGCCAGTTCCCAGAAACCCCAATGTGGCCCCACTCTTCCATGACCAAGAGCAGTCACTGGTCCAAAGAATTTATAATGATGATGCTGCAGCTGTTCCTCTGCTTCATGTCACATTGGTAATATCAAATTATGTTCTGTTTATTGTTAACCTAACTCTCCTCCAGACTCACCAATGCCTTCCAACAGTGGTTTCCAAAATTGTATGTCCTCAATTCCTGCTTGTTGAAAGATGGGTCCTGATGTCAGTGCACCAAGCAATGAG
The DNA here is from genome assembly GCF_030936135.1 of Gavia stellata. Taxonomy (NCBI): domain Eukaryota; kingdom Metazoa; phylum Chordata; class Aves; order Gaviiformes; family Gaviidae; genus Gavia; species Gavia stellata. The sequence continues at coordinate 475,565 of NC_082595.1, forward strand.
AGCTGGTCAGGTGCCCTACCTGGGGAGAGGGAGTCGGCATAAGTGCCTTGTGGCAGGTAAGGAAAATCTAATTCTTTACTCCTTTGAGAATCTTACAATAATACCCTTTAAGAGGACATGACTCTTTGAGGAGAGAAAACAGAAGTAGCATTCATCGACTATACAAATGGTTGAAAATGAACCAGCTCTGTCCCAAACAGAGGTATTACAAACATGACAAATATTGTGGTTATGCCGCCTTCTGCCATTTCCACAGCTCTTAATCTGCCTCATGATCAGCCCATTTAGCTGCAGCCCTCCATTGTCCTTCCCTGCAGGAATGTCTCAGTTGACATGTCTCAGAGTTGTTTCTCTCCAGACACACCATGAGATTTATTTTTTGCTCTGTTTCTGCTGTTCCCCATGTCCTTTGGCCCTCCAGCTTGACTGCATAACATGAAGGACTCAGTCCACAAACCCTCCTCTCTTTGTGGCTCTCAGTGAGAAGACACCAGCTGGTCACTCTAGTGGTCTCCCAGTTCTCAGTCCTCTGCAGCTCTTTCCATAGACCTCCCACTAAGCAAGTTTCCTCTTTCTCTATTTATTCACCCCCAAATACCGACACATAGTCTTAATTAGGTCCATCTGGGAAGCATATGTTCAGTTACAGGGACTTTGGACCCACATTAAAGGGGCAAGTTCTCCATGACAGAAGGAGTTAGAGACCAGGTCCTTAATCTTTGCAGGAAGACAAATGCTAAAAAGAAGAGTTGCCCTTTTTGCTGACATTCAGGCATTCTCTGGATAAATATATCCCACAGGTATCAAATAGGATCAATATAGAGGAGTTAGAGGAGTTAGAGGAGTTGGCAGCACTTTCTCTCTGATGTGCACAGCACCTTCAAGCTCTCTTGTTCAATAAGAATTCTCCTGACTAGTGGATTAGCAATGGCAAAACAAGAGCAAATCACACAGGGGTGTTCACCAGCCTTGGAGGTTTTCTGTAAGGATCCACCAGACTCTTCCAGTCTGGCTCAAATAATAGGTATTACTGAGGAGAAATCTTCCTATGACTCCTGAGAGATTATATGCTCTTCAGACTTGGTATGTTGCTGGAAAGGATTCAGCAGGAGTGAACAAAGATGACAACTCGGTATTGGCCAGAACAGGTGGCAATGGGGGATTGACCAGGAGCACAAGGCCATGCAGCAGCATCACTGGTATTTCTTTAGCTACCAATGAAAAAAACCACACTGTGCATTTTTCTTCTGAGATATTCAGACTCATAGTAAAAACTGCTGTGGGGTTCAGACACTTGGTAAAGCAGTAGCAAGACTCACAGAGCTAAGTCTCTTTCGCCCTCTCACTCCTGTGCATTGTTTCTGTTAGGAGGGAACAGTGTGGAGTAGCTAGAAGAGAAGCCACCATGGTCTATGCCATTAAGCCTCCTAGATAGATGGATGGGAACAGAGACCGATATGTTGGGTAGGGGTAGTTGGAGAATGCCTCTGTCCTTCAAACATGCTGGCTAGCAGAGCCAAGCAAGCACAAAAGAGTAAGGTAGGCTGTAAAGAAATTCAGACAGCTTCCTGAAAAACAGAAACCTATAGAAACCAAGCTGTGACTCCCTAGACTGCCCATACTTGCAGGGATTCAATAGTCATCAGTCCTCAGACTCACTTTCTTTTACCCACAGTTGACTCCAGGAAAGCAGGAGGAATGCGGGTTGAAGACACTAGCAGGAAACTAATCTAGGAAAGCTCTAGAATTCATCACATCTTGGTAGCTTAGGAAATATTTATTTTTGGAACTCTTGCAATATTATCATTACCTTAAAGCAGAGGCCTTGGGTATCTTTAGGAAAGTCTCTTCCGGTGGGATTCACTTTTCTTAACATCTCCAGTAAAGGTGCCCACAGAGTAGTTTCCTACATCTAGCTAGTCTTTTCATGGAGAGATACAGGCTGTATGAGGGCAGGATTCATTTGGCCAACTTCATCATCTGTCTCAGGAAGATTTAAGTCACATTCTGGAATTGCCTTTTTCCCTTTAAGTTGATACTATGGGGTCAAGAAGACTAGTTCAGGGACAGATATTGAACACTAGCACAAGTGTACCGTACCCTGAATTTCTAAACCAGCCTTTGAGACTAGCATGGATTTCCTACACATCTTCTGGGGCAAGGCATTACCAGGAATGAGCGTCTGGCTTTTCTGACCTTCAACACATGTTATAAAGCCTCTCTCTTTGCCTTGGCTTCCCTTGAAAATAAGGTGGAGTGAGGAAGGTGTGAGTTTTTGTGGGACAGAGAGAATTCCTTTTTTCAAAGTCAGCATTGGATCCACGTAGATATTTTCACTAAAAAGTGTGCTTTTAAAGACCTACAGGTCCCACTTGGAGAGTTTAGTGGGTGATCCATACATCACAGCTGTAAAATTCATAGCTTGATTTTGCAGTCTTTGATGACATGAGTCGTCCTACACAGCATGAAGGGGCTAAACCCTGGCACTCTACCCGTTTTTATCAGCCGAAGGACTGGTGTATGTATGGCTGAGAGCCATTCAATGTGAGTTAGGGCTGTGAAATCACCTCCCAGAGAAGTCTGGGAGAAGCCTCTTTCTAGTCTAAAGAACTTTCCTGAGACCAGGTAGGAAAGCAGTGAGGGTAGCAACTCCTGAGCCCACCCGCAATCACATTTCCTTGTCCAAGAACATCAGATTTTTGGGATATAGGCTGAAAAATAAAAACATCCTATAAGGAGACTGTTTAATAAGTTGGGGCAGCCAAGTATGTGAAAACTCCTGTGATCTTCTCAAGCCTTGTTGGAATTGGCAGAGAGGTTTCCGAAGCACATGGAGGTGGTCAGACACTTGAAAAGGACTAAAGTGTCAAGTGCCAGGTGGAAAAAAAAGTCTGTTGAACGTTATCGCAGTATCTCTTCTTGGTGAGGTAAATTTCCATGCTATAAACAGCCTGTCTTTATTCAGTGTCGGTATGATCGTCCCCAAACGCTGTCTGCTTCAGGTTTTTGTGCAATTTGACGTGAACTCATTCCATGCACCACACCCCATTAATATATGATCTCAGCATCATTTAAATCAGTGCATTGTGGCGTCTCATTCCTGAAAATAATTGTGTAGCAGATAAGATCTTTCCTGCGCCTGCATTGCCATGATTTTTCTACCTGTCTAGAGGCTTCCAGAAATAAATGTGTAGAAGGAAGCCTCTCTACAGCATTTGTGGCTTTTTAAAAATAACCACAGGCTCCCTGAAACTGATGTTGCTTTAGATGCGCTGAGCTAAGCAGTGCAGTGTTCAGCACAGATGTGGTAGTACAGGATTAACCTCATTAATGAGGTAACAGATTCCTCTTCACCTAAGAGTCTCCATGCCCTGCACATCAAAGGCTCCTGTAACTCTGGGTCAACACTGGCACCGCCAGGTAGTTGTGCTCTAAAAGCCCAAGTCCCAGTACAGGTACTACAGAAAAATCTTTGTGACTTGATCTTATAGTGCTTTTTTTTCTGAATGATCTACCTCAGCTCAAGCAAGATTTAATTCAGGGAAGTCCTGTGGTCAGTGTACCTGAGGAAAATAGCCTCTAATGACCACAGTTTTTAATTACTGGACCTATGAATGTTTGTGAGGTTGTCTAGTAGGTTGGAGTGGTTTCAGTATTGGTGTTCATGTAGACACACAAGCTGTTCCCTCCTTTTACTGCAGTCTATATTAGTATACAGCTCTACTGGCAAGAACACTGTTCAGAATACAATTTTTAAATTATAATTAAAGTGCTAAGAATCAGTGATGATGCTTATGACGATACAGCTACAGTAAGTAAGTAATGAATTAAGGAATTCAAGAAGCTGTGAGAGTTACTGGTCTTAATGTATCTGTTAACTATACACAGTGTTCTCTAGTTTCATAATCTGGAGATTTGTGCTAATATTTCTCATGCCTTTCTTTAGCAAAGATGCAGCCATCTTACTGGAAGGATTGTGAGCAATACAGTTCATCAGGTTTTGAACACATACAGAAATTGTACAAATTCAACAGTGACTTGATAACATTCAAGTTACTTCACGTGCCATACCGCATTATGTTTTAAGGTCTGGTTTCTCTGGTTCAGAGAAGAGCTTAAGAGCACAGCATACCTCTCTCGAGATACTTACACTGTCAGGATGATGCATAAACTGATCCTGCTCATAGAAGATAAAACTGGCTTTGTGGATCACAGTAAAATTCACAGGCTTGAATGCCATTCTGGTATTCAGAGGCACCGCGGCTGGAGATCCAACCTTACCATGGAAGCCCATGTTTGCTGTATTCAAAGGGGAAAGCCCGTGCTGTCTAAGGCTTAAGACATCTGGCTTGTTGTTGTAAACCTTAAAATTCCAGAGAGTAAAAGCCATTTTCAGGTACTCAATCACAAATCAGATTTGAGGTTATCAGTGTGTACATGTAAGGTTTAGGATTCCTTTTAATCTACGTAAACAGTGTGCTCAAGAGCTGCATGTATTTATGCAGAGATCAAAGAGGTGGCAACGTCTATGGAGAATAAGCAGCAAGAAAAATCATAGGGATGGTAAATGATCAGTTGTGAGAAGGAAAACTTGAAAAACTTGATTCTAGATACGGCAAATAGGTTGCACTTGGACGTGACTCTGACATGTGCACAGTGGGCTGGCATGTCACCCACTGCCTGTAGTCTCTCATTACGGAGTAACACTGCATTAGGTCCTGGGGACACAAAGCAGCTCGGCCTCCAGCTTTCTCATACGAGCAGCTTCCTGTCTTTTCACCAGCGGCTGCCTGCACCTGGAGTGGCACCGTGCAGAGACACGACACACTCCCCCATGCCAGGGCTGGGCTCCTTTTCAACATGAGCTTTAGCTTCCCGTCCTGGGAGCGTGACCAGCTGTATGGTCTCTTCCCAGAGCTCCCACTTTTTCTGCTGTCCTGTCTTGCTGTCTCACATTGTGAACCTGACCAAATGCGTGCTGAAGTCAGTGAGGAATTTTCTCTGGCCCTTGATTCCCTTCTCTGGTAGCTTCAGGCTAGTTCTGCTGTGGCCCGAGGCTGTCCAACAAAGCATCCAGCAACCTCTGTGTCCACAGAGATCAGCAGGCTCCCCAGCTGCCCGCCTGCTGGCACAATACTGGGAAATCATGGCAGCGGCGCCTGGCTTAGTGCTGTATAGTGTATGGGGCAAGGACCAGGTCCAGTGAGACCAGCCCCATACACCTCCACTCAGGCTCTCCACTCACTGGCTCCGTGAGAAGTGTCAAGGTGAGGGAATAAACAACCTGACTGAGAAACAAGAAGCCTTGGGTAATGACTGCTGCTCCCCTTAAACCGAGCCTCTCCTTGCACCCACTAGTGTCAATGGAGAAAGACTGCTTCCTTTTCCATGGTCATTTGTGTCTCCTCCATGCTGCGCTGGCTGCTATAAGATTGTCTCCTTCACAAAAAGCTGAGGGTGGCAGGACAGTGTGATGAAAAGCTGCTGAAATGTACTTTTTAATGAGAAAATGAAGTGTTTTCCATTGCGGTATGATTACTTTTTTTCTCAAATTCAGCAAAAAAAGAGGAAACAAAAAGAGGAACATGTGTTCATTTGTTGTAACTGGAGTTTGTGAAATGAGGTCTTCTTGAGAAAGCTACCAAACATTCATTTCAAAGAATACGGACATTGTGGCATCCAAATATTGTAGCATGTCCAGAATATAATTAGCTCCTGAAGTGGTTTGAACTTGTAAATATGTCTTTAGATCATAAACTGGTCCAGTAGCTATGCCGAGCTTTAAAGCTGACTCTTGGAAAAACAAGGCTTGGAAGGAGAGCTCAAGCCACAATAGACATACGTGAGGACCCAAGAGAATTTTCTTCATCCATATGGTTCATCTATTTACATATTTTACTGTAACCTTTTCGAAATCCTTGTGCTTTGGGCAGTGGATGAGATTACTATTAGAACAATATAGGTAATCATGGATGGTTTGAGCTGTTTAGCTGCTAGTATATATTTCATTCACAGTTTAGGCTTTAATTTTCACCAGGCAAGTGAAAAAGAATGAGAAAAATCTGCATCTGCATAGGAACTGTCAGAGGGTCTTAGATGCATCATTGAAATTAAATCTCGCAACAGGCCTGCAAGTGAGGCTGGAGAACATGTTCTCTGTTGGGTAAACTAAGGTAGAAAGAGGTGGAATGATTTCCTACAAATAGGCTCAGTGGCAAAAATTGAAAGAAGAACCCATTCCTGCTTCTCTCTTGTGACTTCTCAAATATACTCTCCAGACATAAGAAAACTGATTCAGATCAAACAAGAGCTGATCCAGACCATTGCCCAAAACCTAAGTAGTTAAAGTCTGTATAGTGCTTTCAAACTATAAAGTACACTGTAAGTGCTAAGTATTATTATTACTTTGAATCAAACAAAACCCAAACCTGCTCGAGAGGTTCAAAAATATTTGCTTAACTTTTATGTATTTATTTTAAATTCTGGCTTGACTCTGTGCTTCCCGTTGTCTCCCGGGACTGAAAGTGCAGATACTCCAATGCCACAAGGTGGCTGTGCTAGCAGTATTTCTGACTTGGCTGGAGACAAGGAGCTCTGGAAATCTCACAAGAAAGCCTTCTATGTGACTCTCCACAGACAGCTTAATCCACCTGAAAAGTGGCGGGTGAGGCATTCGCTGCAGGAAAAGCCCCCCGCTGAAGTCAGAGCATGCTGCTGAGGGGCAGCCAGGATGGTATTATACTTTCCCGGCAGGAGCTGAAAGTTTGGAGGTAGCTCTTTCCAGAACAGGGAGATGAGCACTGGGGTTTTCAAAAAAGCCTAGATGACTTAGGGACACAGTTACCTTTGATTGCTTCCTTGAATTAGGGGTTTTAAGACTCTCGTGCAAGCTGTGATCGATGACTCCCTTCCAGCCAGCATACGTCTTGGAGAAGGGGTGGGAAGAGTATCATCTGCAGGAGACAACCTCGCCTGCAATTAGTCAAATCATCACAAAGTCTATCTGTTTTCCTCATTTGATAGCAGTCTGTTCGGTTCACCTCTGAGGTTTGCGTCGCCGTTTGAAGTCGGATTGAGTCTATTAACCTCTTAACTGCTTCTGGCCCTACCTGGCAGAATTGCATGCTACACTGATTTCGGTGGAATGCCAGTAAAATGTTGGCAAAGGAACAGATGCTGTTGGGACCCAACAGAGAAGTGGTTAGCCGCATGTATGTTGTTCAGCGCAGCAGCCTGAAAGCTCATATTGTGAGAAGCACTTCTCACCATGTGTAAAGTCTGACACATATTTCAAAGGAAAGCTTTTAATTACAGTTGGCAGGTCTGCCCCCACGGCTGAAAAGTGACTTAATTTTTGACCCCAGCAGCAAAAGAGTCCGTAAATCAGGCTGCCATTGCAGTACTAATTCAAATAAAGAGCTGCAGCTTTATTGCCTGCACAGGACTCCTACGTGCGCTGAGTGTGACCCACCAAAATGACTGTTAGGCTACAGACTATAAGATAAGTGGCTTGAAACAAGTTACCTTGTGCCTCGGTTTCCTTATTTGCAGAATAGGAGAAACAGTATGTCCACTCTTACAAAGTGCTGTTGGACCTAGGGGTGAAATCCCCCTCCTCTACCTATTACTAATTACACTGTATTCTGATGATAGGGGCCACAGACATGTTCTAACTGTAAAGCTGGGTCCGGATTTGCATTTAGAATGTCTCTGAGTTCAGAGGTGCTTCAACTCTGTGTTTTAGTTCAGCCCAGTAATGTCGCAGCCAGGATTAAAACTGAGTCTTGGTTACCCAAAAGATGGGAAGTTTGGAGAAGAAGAATTCAATTCAGGATGTCATTGCTGTGGGACAAGGGACAACTGCTTTGCAACATAGCAACCCTCCAGCTAAAGTTAGGTCTACCAAACCTAGCCCTAATTGCCTTGTTGCTCAGAGAAGCATGTTTTCACTCAGTTTGGCACCTCTCTCCACTTCATATTTAGGCTCCAGCAGACGCAGTAAGAACCAGAGGTCTCATGAATAGCACCATGCTAATGAGAACTCAGGCCCTTTTATTCAGACATAAAGGGAAACCCAACTTTTGGATTATTTCACTAAAATAAGCTGAAATTGAGCTATTGGAAATTCAGCTCTTTTTTTTTTTTCCTTCTTCTTTTTTTGGGTTTTGCTTTCTATCTCTGTCTTGTTCAGAGTACCACCTTTTTCTCTAATAAAATCAGAAGAATGAATGCTGAAAGACTGAACCAATGAAGCAGGAAAACATTCAGTTAGGGGACAAAACTAAGAAGAAATAACTTCTGAGAAAACTGCAGATGCCAGCACCTTGGGAAGTAAGCACTTTTTTAAGGTGTCCCACTCAGCAAGACAGAAAGTTCAGAGATTTTAGACAAGGCATCCACGGATTGACAGACAGCTTGCTAAAACTAGGTTATGGTGTGCAAGGGGTCTAGGAGCCCAGCCGACCCTGGAGCCTGCACCAAGGAGGACCTTGGCCTTACCCAAGGAGCTTTATACCTTGAGTCTGTGACTGTGCTCGGTGTTTTGCAGAAAAACAGAGCTGAGGACCAACTCTCTGCCTGCCATCGCAGTTGTGACACTTCAGGCAGACCAGCTAGTCCAGCTCTTCCCTCAGCACAGCCTGCTGCAGGGAAGCCTCCTGGCAGTGTGGGTCCTCCTGGCTGAGGGATGTGCTGAATTTGGAGTCCCCAGGGGCTGTTGCCTGCAGAGCTGTGACTGGCACCGCGTGGCGACGAGTGCTGATTTCCAAGTGAAGGGTACTAGAAGTACTGGATTATGAAGGGCTAGGGCTAGTTTTACTTTCTCCAGCTTTCCTTCCTTCTCTTTTCCAAACCTATCTGTCAGTCTGTCTGGACTGTCAGGACAGTCAAGGAGTATTGTCCATCCGTGCTCTGACTTGGCTTGTAATTCATAGGCAGTGGGGGCAACTAGGCAACGGACCCCTTCTCTCACCCTCCCACAGACTGTTTATTTTAGATGAGAGAAGGGATGCAACGTGGTAAATACAGGGAGACAGAACTGGCAAGAAATAAGAACTGGCTGACAGAGAAGGGGAAGAAAAATTCCTCCTAGTGGTCATCGCAGTAGGCCAATACGGTTTTGTGATTATCTCAGGAAGGAAGTAGCAATGCACAGAGCAAGACAAACTGTCCAGCTGTAACACCTGGAGACCACAGCCATTTTCACCAGTGATTAGATGAGAAAGTGAGCTTTCAAGCTACTGCCAAGTATCTTTCAAACCACTGTTCCTCCAAGACAAAAAGACTGGCTTTACAAAAAGACTGCTGAATGATTTTGCACTCTGACAGTGGTGTTTGTGTCCTTCTGTGTGCTGCACTATGTATATACACATATTCCTCAGACACAGGTTTCCATAAATAACCCCCTGTCAGCGTTCCACTTGAAATGATGAGTTTGCACCACAAGCACCTTAGCTCACAACTGTGCAGAGCAGGGTGGCTAGCTTACACACGCTTGCTGCAGCTAGGCACTCAGAGCAAGATGGATTACAGTACATATTTACTCTGAGGCTGGTTTGTTTCTTCTCTTTTGGCTTCTCCCAGAACCACCATGCTAGGAGGCACCATCCGGTCCTGATGGATTTCAAAAGATGGCAGTAAGGAGCTGGGTAGACAGTATGATTTGACTGTTAATGGTAAAGACATGCCTAAACCTACAGATACTTTTAAAATGCGTAGCCTGTGCAGATCTTTGGGCACATAACATAAAATCTTTTTGCATGTGTGTGCAAAACCCCCTTTATTTCACAGTAGAGGTGCCAGCAGATGATGCTGAAGGTGGTGCAACATCACTGTGTCCGGAAGAGCAGTGGGTTTGTGTGCCAGATGTGGATCCAAGCTCCCTTGCCCAGGGTGGTGGGGCTTTGAGCTGCCAGCAGGCATCACTGGGAGCCCTTTGAGGCAGAAACCTTGCTTTTCTTCCCATTTGTGTGTGGCGCTTCTCAATGACTAGGCCCAGCTAAATGGTCTCTCAGCAGAAACTAGAGGGCATTCCTACTTGTTGCTTGCGTGAATAATATATACAGGAGCTGGAGGACACCATCATAAATATTTGTGATAGATGCTGCACAGTGACAGTATATGAGAAGAGTGTGAATTTAATTTTGTTAATGAAAGTCTGTGAGTCCATATGAGAAAGAAGAAATCTTTTCAGTTAGGAGAGTCCAACTCTGCATGGTCCAGTTTTATTACCATAATCACACTTTCACCAAGTTAATTCCATGGTTTCCAAATGTGCTAGTAGCCAAATGAATGATCTAAACCAAATCTAACCATTTATACCTTGCTGAAGCATTTTTACAATAGCTGACACCCAAAAAAATCCCCGTTGAAAGATTCCAGTAAAAAATTCCAGCAAAATGAGAAATAAAGGTCAGTGTGGAAATTACTGCACCAACTATTACTGTTGTGATAAGGTGTGGGTACTGAAAATAAACCAGAGTTTCTTGAATAGCTGTACAGCATGTAAATGATTTAGGAGAGAAGCTACATTTAATAACTTGTTTATTATAACAAATCCAGTATGACTTCATGCTAAAGAGTTGGGTGGGTGTAATTCTCCTCTAGCTGAATATTCTGAAGTTTATATGAGAAGTTGAGTTTTTTGGGTTTGAGCTTTCATCATTCCAAAAGCAATTGTAACTATGCACTGACACCACTAGGACAATAACGATGATTTAACATGAAAGTAATAGTAATATAGTCAAAGCTTCGTCAGAATTTCCATTTTAAACTCTGTTTATTTAGAAATAATATTTCAACCAGTTAAAACTGCATCAAGCACAAACTTGGCATTTGTGGTCAGCCTGGATGCCTGGATGTAATTACTTTCTTTTTAAAAAAAAAAAAAAAAAAAAGTTACTTGATTTTTTTGATTATTTTCAAAAGCATTTTTTTCTTTGTTGTTGTTGTTGCTGCCATTGTCCAGATGAAAGAAGTTTAATCTTAAACAACATGGTTTTGCAACCACACTGTCCATAAAGAAAACAAATTGCTCCTGGCATTAAAAACAGATGAGCAATTTAGGCCTGCACGAAGCTGATCCTGTGGCCTGGAGATCAATGGGAGCTTTGTTATCCGTGCCACTAGATGCAAGAGCAGCCCTGTGCTGTGGGAGATGCGGGAGCTGAGCTCCCAGTAGACATCCTGATCTGCGCGTCACTCCCAGGGGATGGGGCTGGGAGCACCATTCACAAAACTGCCAGCCGGAAAGGAGGAGGAACTCCCCACCGCTGGGTAATGATTTTGCCTACATGTTGGTACCACACCCCTAAACTCAACACACAGGAGATTCAGGCATGGAAAGCATTCCTGCTGCGCCTCCTGGCCCTGTCAAAGAAAAGGTATTCCCAACCACAGGATGCAGGCTTGGAGGTGGCTTGGCTATGGGGTCCAACTCACGGCATTATTCATAAGGGGATAAATTCTAATTCTGAATTGGAATTTGCTGAATGTTTTGTAGAAGTTCAGAACAGGCTCAACCTTTCGAGCATATATCTATGACACCTTCCCAGACAGGAAAACGAACAAAACCTTACATCAATATGAAGCCAAGACTGAGAACACGTATCCATTTTCAAAGGATAAAAAGCCCAACATGGTCATATAATTACCCTAACTCAAGCATTATAAACCCCAGCTAAGGCTGCTCTCACAACAAATCCAAAGGCGTTAAGGGAAAAAAAAGTAGGGCAAAACCACCCAGGCAACATTAATCCTCTCCTGAAATCAAGACTGCTATTTCAGCGTTTATGACCTTAAATGAGAATGAATTGATTTTTAAAAGCCTCATTGTTTTTTAAATTGCCCCTCCTTTTTCTCCTTCTGTGTGTCTGGACTTCAGGGAAGAATTAAGACTCTTCAGGTGCCGTGATAGTATTTACTACCTCTGAAGCATGACTTTGAATTTGATTTACCAGAGTTTAAAAAGTCACTTTGGAGATGATTGCAACAATTGTGTAAGGAAATGTACAAACTTTGAGCTCAGATGACTCATTTTTATGCTTGATTTGTGATTTAGCAGCAGCATATTAAAGTGTTGATGCTTCTAAATACAACTGAAATATTTTCTTTTCATAAGGCTGTTCAATCTATAACAAAATGCCATAGAAACAAATGGGAAGCTTGTCTCATTGATTTTAATGGGAATTTGTTTCTCAAGAAGAATTTGCTGATTCAGTATTTTCCTAGTTGTGCAAAAACAATTTGCATGGAAAATAGATCTTACACACTTGGGCTTTTGATGCTGTAGAAAGAGTGGAAAACATATTTTTGGGACAGACCTTCTTGTGGGGCTTTGAAAAGTCAGCATGTCCTTCGCCATGATGATCTCAGCGTTTGCAGAGTCAAGAGCATTTGCGAAAGCAGGCAAGCTCCTCAGATACCATCGTGGGACATACAGCAGGAGTCACGTTTTTAGGAGGAACTAACCCTGCTCCTTTCTCGCACAGCTGGCTAGCCCAGGGCTGCAGGACTGCGGCTGGGAGGAGCTGGGCACAGGCATGGGTAGGAAGAGCTGAAACACGTTTCCATCCCCTCCAGCCACTGTTTGACCATGCATGTCAGATGTGCAGTTAGGTGGGTCCTGAGGCATCAGAGGTACCATTTCCCTCTGTCATTTCAGAACAGCCCAGTGCACGCCTGTTCCCACAGTGCTCTAAGACTTGGGATTGGGGATGAAATACTGACAGAAGCTGCTGGAAACTTTTCAGGTCTTCCAAGGCCAAATTTTCATACGAAGAGAATAAAATTGTTCATCAGCACGACATTGCATAATATTGTGTAACACTGTTTGGAAATAATCCTCCTCTCGGCCCTGAATGATGTGGTTGCTGATGTGTTTGGTGATAATCGCATCTTTCTGTGGACAGCTATGGCAACAGCCACACTGCCGCCTCTTCTAACCAGCACGTCAGGCCCCATCCTGCTAATTTCTGTGGACTTATTGCTTCCATCACCTCTCTTTCCCCTCCTGTCTCCCCAGATAGAAACACGACCATGACTGTGACCTGCACCAACGAAACATCTATGGCTTTTCTGGTGCCAATTGGCAGCAGTTTCCGCCTCAATTTGTACTTACTCCTCCTTTAGCTGAGTAAGGACCTCAGGCAAACACCAAAGCCCAGTGTAAGCAGCCTTCCTTGGACACCAGCCGGCTCGGTCTCCTCATTGCCACGCTGGCATCATCCCTCGCTGCTTGCCTACATTGAGCAGGAGCCCCAGTATTGCTCCTGCCCATCGCAGCCCCAATCCAGGCTTGTGCCCATGCGCACTCGGGACATCAGCATGGGCCCCTCCATCAGCTTTGAGGACAAACCCACCAAGTGGAGCAATGCTCCTGGCTGCGGAGCTCCACTTCCCATCTGTCGGCGTGGCTGACAGCACCACTCCCAATTTCCAAGAGGCTGTGCTTTTAAGCAATTCTTCCTTTCATTGTAACATCTTTTATTTCATTTAAGACTTAGGATGTGACACTGGTGTGGCAGATGGTGGACAGAAGCAGAAAAGATGGGCAGAACTTCATAACCTTTGGACTTCTTGCAGATTTGCAAGTTGATGAAAAACCCAGGGGAGCTTTTCCGATATTGTTTTCATACTCTGTGTAGCTGGAAAAGTGAAATTCTTCTGAATGAGCAAGACGAGGAAAATACTTAGCTCTGACAATGCTGGGAAAACTCTGGGGTTATTTTTGTCCACACATATAATTTCTGGCCAGAAAAAAAAAAAATTGCCTCAAGTGTTCTGAGTATGTGAGTTTCTTATCTTCTATTAGAAAACACAAGCACTGGCAGGAGAAAGCAGACTTTGTTCATTAGGTGCCAGAATATTTAACATAGGTTCCTCAATATTGGAAAAAGTAGTCAGAAGAAAAACAAGAAAAGTCATTATCTGTTTTTTTCCCCTTTTAATAACCTTTTCAGTAGCACAATGCATTCAAAGCTAGGCACATTCCCCCCAGTGCAATATGGTCTCAAGACATGATTTAGATGGAAAATTTAAGTAAGATTAATGCAATTTATTATCCGCCAGGATATCCCTACAAACCACACTGCTTGGCTGAATTTTTGATTCTCAATCTAATATTTCAGATGAGATTTCCAGATGGGTGTCTTGTTCCTCTATTAGTTTAGTGAGGGTGATATAGAGTTTGTAAAACAGGAGAGGTTAAGCTAGTTTTAACACTTGATTAATCATTTAAATTACTTTGTTACTGTTTGAATCCATTGACTTTTGTTTACCAAGCAACTCCCTGAAACCCAAAGCCAACAAAAACGGCAGGCAGCCTTCCAAGTTGTTAATTTATTCAATGAGTTCTTCAAAGGAGTTCTAAAAGGGGAAAAAAGGATCAAATTTATAGTTGCATTGAAAGGGTAAAGCAATTCTTGTTCATTGCTTGCTAAAAATGTCTAGGTTTTTATGACTCAGAAAAAAAAGCCAATATTCAAATATGCTGGCCAGCTCCTGGAGACATATATTTTTAAAGCAAATCAAACAAGTACTTAATAGAGCTTGACTGCATGTTCATACAAATACTGATTGAAATAAAACCAACTTGTGTGACAAGCCACACTTTTCTCTGCTTTCGATGTGCAACTGTGACTTCATCTGAAGTAAGATTCTGTTCCCCCGAAGGAAAATGTGAACAGTTTCAGCGGGAGCAGGATCAGGCCCCTAGGAAGTCAAGTCAAGAGCACAAGGACAAAGCTTTTTCAAAAGCAAGTATGAATGGGTGATTAAAAAGCCCCCTTCAGCTACACAATGTACATGTGTACAGTTTGCAATTGTCCACTGGGGAAAGGAAAAAAAAAATCCCAAGCCGTAAGTCATGAAAAAAAGGCTAGCTTTCTATTCTGCATATTATGAAGTCCGAGTTTGGTAAATTGATTACAATTTCTTTACAGAGACCTATCAGGAATAAACCACTAAGTCTTAGACATAAATTTGAATTCCAGAGTCTCCAGCTAACCCAGCTCATAAATGAATTCCTAAATGCTGACTGTGCCAGAAGACCCAGCACTGCAAAACCACTTGGCAGAAGCCATTAGTTTCAATGAGATGAACTGCTCTATTTAGCCCTCATTCAAAACTTTACAGAAATGCCAGATTTCCATAAACACAGGTTTCCTTGAATTTCCAGGGCTTTGATTAACTGGTAGATGAGGGTGTCTTACAAATATAGATTTGTATGCAGAGTTCAGCTCAGAAAGCATGAGAGACTGGAAACGGACTATAGGCTTTTCTTTCTTTCTTACTTTTTCTCTTCCTGACCTAAGAGAAAGCAGGAAAACTCCTTTAGAATATTTTGGAGCTGAGGCTTTAATAATTAATAATTATTTTGTGGTTTAACATTGCTGTAGATCATTTTCCTGTCATTTATATCATCGTGTGTTAAGCTTTTTATGACAGATTAATATCCTTCAGCTTTTATAGTATGGTTTTAAAGTCTTGAAGCAATGAAAGACTAAAAGAAAAAGAACTCCCCCTATTTTTTTCTCTTAAAAAAAAATATATTTGTGGAATCTATTAAAGGCAAAGGCTACCTCTTTTGTCAAGGGACTACATTTTTAATTTTGCTATTTCTTCTTCTACTTACCTGCACTTTTCATGACCTACCCATCAGTCAATCATGTTGAGACCAGCAATGTTTTTTGATACATTTGAATATATTTCTTAAGGTCATGCTGGTTAGGGGAGGAGAAATTTTTTTTTTTTTTTGTGCATTGTAAGTTTTGGGCCAGGTTATGGACCAATGCTTTTTCTGGCCTGGACGTAGCACCCCCACAGATTAGAAGATCAAGTCTCTCTCTCTCTCCCCGTCTCTCATTTTTTCCCTCCACCAGCAAACGTTCCTAAAAATCACATAACCTCTATACAACTATGGTGATCATCATAAATCTATGAATAAATGGCATTGCTAGCGAGAGTGCAAGAACTGCACAGATAATAACATGCAACTATGGTTTATTAACCTTAAACCCTCTTAAATCAGTCATAGAAACATAGCAGCCAAGAAAACTATTGTGGTCAAATGCCATGAACTCTAGCTTGCTTTTAACACTAGGAATATTTCCCTTCTTCTCCAGCTTTTCTACAATATCTCTGTTCCCAACCAGAGTTTTTATAATAAAAATTATAGTTTATGTGCATGTTTTTTGGTTAGGCTCTGAGAGTCTGATTCAGCATTTTTTTTCTTCACTTTTTTTTAAAAAAAGCATTGGCTGTGTGGGTGCTGAGCCATGGAGCCTGTGTGTGGCCCCGCGGCTTGGCGCCCACACAGTGGAGTCCTGCTACAGCTGGCAAAAACTGCTGGGATTTCATAGCTGTAAAGCACTACGTTAGGCCTTTGGCATTACCCCACCCTTCCTGAGCGCTGCCTTTGAATAAACCTGTATCCCTTGCCCGTCTATGGATTATGGGCTTTCCAGTGTATTCTGTTTGTCCAATGAATGAAAAAGGTTACTGAAGCCTGTACGTGCAGAAATAAAAGTGGTCTAGCTTTTCATTGAGAATATTTCCCTCGTTTACCATTGGCTTTGCCTATGGGACTTGCTACCAAGAAGCTGAGTTTGGGTCTAAGTGATTGACGGGCATTGTTGTGTTGACAGAGGTGAATTCAGCCAGTGAGAAGAATGCCACTGGAAAATGTAACCAAAGCAAGCACAGTGAAATCAATGAACATCTGAAGGCAAAACTAAATTAAATTAACGAAACTATGCAGAAGACGTTAAGGTGTTGAAGACCTAAAAGGAACTGAGTCCAGCCCTCAAACTTAGGTAACAATGAATGATAGTGCTGAAAATGAGAGCTGTAATGTGAGGATTTCAGGAACTCCAGAAATGAGCTGAGCAGTTTGATCTCAAATAGGATGGAAATGTAATGTTTATACAGCACTTACAGTCATGACACTTATTGGGGTACAAAATTCATGTCTCAAATGTTCAGAGTTCAGATTGGCATAAACATCATATTGAGTATAAACTTCAATTTGACTATTCAAACTGTATGGTCCTATTTACCAAAGAATAACTGGTGAAATAGGAAAAAAACCCCCTAAACCCCAAACCCCAAAGATAATTTACTACTGTTGTACTATTTCTCCTTACAGAAAAATGTAACAGGAAGAAACCACTGAAACATAGTTTAGGTCTGAAGAACGGTGTTTCTTGAGTATCTGTAAATCTATGAACATCCTGCTGCTTTGACTGGTTTCTGTGAGCCCTAAAGCCCCAGCTTTGGTGAAAGGCCACACACAGATCACAGACTGTGTAGGAGAAACCTTGATCTCTCACTTGGCATAGCACAGAGGCTGTCTGTCCATTTGGGAGTCAATGTCTGAAATCCAGCAGCAAACCTCATATTTCATAAGAGAAATGGACCATCTTTTCTTCTTCTAAAACACAGTCAAAACAAGCGTCCTGCTCTTATAGCCAATGGGCTGGTGTGTAGAGCACTCAAACAGATCAGGGGACCTCTAACTGAGTGCTTTCCTCCCCTGGATAAGACACAAACCTGTGCCTCCTATAAACCCTGAGAGCAACCCCAACAAAGATGCTGATTATAACAGTGAGAGTGTGGGAGTTCAAGAGTTAGGGTGATCTAGGGGCCAAAGGGCTAAGACATGTAAAGGGAAAGTCTAATGCCTGCTCTGAGAGCTGGCTTCATGTTTTCCAGTGACTGTTTCACTTATACTGCATTACTACAGGCATGCTTGTGAGCGTTATCAATCCTTTATTAGTTGGCCAAATTACTCTCTGCATTGTGGAAGCAATGAGTCTTGAGAAGGTCTTTGGAGGAGTTTGAGAAAAGGAGTAACTTTTGTTCTCCACTGAGCAGAAACGTGTGGGATACCATCATCATAGTATATAGCATATCATCTACACAATCCACAGGTAGCAGAAGTACTGCAGACACAGGTTAGCTTTAATTTTCTTGAGAGGGACTTTGTGTCTCCCCAGGGTTAGGATGATTATGGGAGGCTTGCGCAGAGTGGAGGGAGTGGAGAATTAGAGAAAGACAGAATCGTACATTTATAATGCCAAATGAGCCTGTCATTCACTTTGTCTGGGTCTTAAATCTTGTGCTGTGAGTGCCCTGCCAGCTGCACTCTCTCCCAAAGTTAGGCACACCAGAATCTCCACTGCATGCCGTGCTCAGCACTATGCAGTGTCAGAAAAGATGGCAGAGAAAATGACCCAACCAAGCAATCAGACAATGTGACATCATGTTGCCTGGTTTACCTACCAAGCCTTATCAGTCACCTCTGACTCCAGAAGATGGTTTATATGTGGTTTCTTACGTTTGCAGAGAGATGCTGGTGACAATAAGTTATTCTTATGGTGCAAGCGCACCAATCCTGGTTGCGTCATACGTGTTATGGGCAGGTACACAAGCACAGAGGCACACACATACATACAGAGACCTATCAGTGGGGTATTTGTTTGAGACAGAGCCATGGGATCCAGCTCACCGTTTAAGAGAGGGGCAGGCATGTTTTTACATGTAAAGCACACTAAACAAAAAAATCCTTCAATAAAATTTGCACACAAATTGGTGCATTTAGAAAAGGTTCCTAATAAAAAAAAAACCAACAACCAAAGAAAACCATAATTATCAGTTTTTCTTGCCTATTTCAGTATGTGAGGAATTCTGCCAAGAATTTTTATTTCAGATAATAGATTCCAAGCTCCCATTATCAGTGTGGAGGAATTAATACCCTCTGTTCATATTTTTGCCAAGACCAAATGTGGAAAATGCTCAAACCACACCTGTTTCGGTTCTACAACACATACACTTCTGTTTGCCAGCTCTCTAGCTGATAAAATTAGTTAGGGGATTTCTGATCTTTTTTTTTTTCTATTTTGTTTTCATTTCAAGGCAGTTACAGGACAGCAGTAGCAAGAGTGTGTGGTTAGCTCATAGGGATGTGAGAGGGAAAGCAGAAACACTAAATCTCTGGCAGCAGTTACACAGAGGAAGATTTGGCTCTAATATTGAATGCTAGCTATCACAAGGGTGCCACGGCTGTGCCCCGGGCATCGGCGAGGGGATGTGAGGTTACGCTGCTGAACCAAGAGGGTTTGCTCAATTCTTCTTTGAGGTATTGTCTGCTGGGGCTCAGCGCAGCACCTGAGACTGACCATGTTTTAAAGTAGGACAGAGAAGGAGAGTTTTTTGAAAGAAAGTGTTTTAATCAGTTTAATGTTCAGTGGAAGAGACTGCAAAGTTGATGACAAACAGTGGTATGTTATTCAGGTGCTTAAGGGAAAGCAATGCTTTTGGATATGTAACAGCAGTATTCATTTCAGTGCCCTCCTTTCTCCTCAGGAATGCAAACCTGAATTTAAAAATCACCCTGTTGTTATACCCCCAGGCCCTTGTATCAGTCAAATGGAGAATCACCCCATTAGCACCTTGAACTGCTGCTCAATACAGGCCAACTAGCCAGCCACTGACCTTTCTGCTCCTAGCGATCAAGCAAAATCTCCCCAATCACTGAACTTGAACAAACTCTGTGCTGCATTACGCAACAACCAGGGCTTGTTTTGTCACCCCCCTAAACATTTCTATAAAATGTGCACTCTGTCTAAAATTTAAGCTACAAAGCAAGATTTTGATACAGCTACTTTTTCAGTTATCTGTAAATATTTTTGCCTTCTTTCCATAGATTTCCTGGTTTTAGCTTAAAATAACAAAATCTGGTTAAAGAAGCACTGAAATGCACAACGTCAAGGAGGTATACTAACTAATGAATTAAATTTCACCTGTATTACACTAATGTCGTAGATTACAAAGCTAGTATTTCACAGAAATGATGAATAAAAATAGTTTCAGAAAAAGAAATAACTTTCTTGGGAAAAATTGTTTTTATTTTTGAAATTGCTGTCTTTGGTTTGCTACTCTATGTCTAGTAGAAATAGTCAGCTCTCTCTCACTTTAGTTTATAGTCATACTATTCTCACCAATTTTCACAATGGTGATGTGGTTTACCTTCTCCTGTGGGAGGGACCTTTTACAATCTTAAAATAAAAACACAAGGTACCTCTTTCTCTCCTCCCCCCCAAAAACTTTTAATTTTGTTTGCATTGTAATTAACAATAAAAATAATGAAAGCTCATGATCCACAGGTTATGCAAAACTGTTAAACAGAGATCTACTTCAAGAGGTTTCATGAAAGAAGTGTATTAAACCAAGAAGTCTGCTCACTGTGAAACACTGGAGAAAAACTAGGGAGCATCAGTGCAACGGTATTATAATGGCGAGGGAGACATATTTTTGCAGAATGATTTTCAAATGCTATTGGTGTGTGAATTTGGGAAGTTCACATTTAAGGAGGAACAGCTCTAAGAGTCAAACCCAAACCAATTTGCGTTCTTTAATGTTTATTCCTCAAACTAGCAGGTTTTTTCCTTTTTTTAACAGAGAAACTGAGTCCCAGTCTCTCCTCAATGTCTCCCCAAAATAGTTAATTTGGAAGTACCCAAAGGAGACTTTAATTGCCATTGTAGGCTAATGAGTTTGGGGCTGGGTGAGTGATATTGTTTGCAGGTATTTAATAGACTGTATACACATCTGGCTAGTTCTTTTTCCTGAAATACAAAGATTTCTGCAGTCAGCCATTTCTCCTGACTAATCAAAAGAGGAGTTTAGAGCACCTCGCCTCCCTGTCCATGCCCATATGATGATAACTGCTGTTTGGGCCCTGATGCTTAGTTGACCCTTTACACCATTCAGTACATCACATGCTGTATTATATTGTGTAATTTTTGAAAGTCTGAATGTCATGTAGTAGTCGTCAAAAGCCTTAAAATGTCTGTTACATTTATGCAGTCACTTTTATCAAGCAAGTTTATAATCTCACCAGAGGATGAAATCAGATCTGTCCAAGGAGACTGATAGTTCATAAAACAATGTTGACTAGCATTATTTCTTTTCCAGTCCTTTACTTCTTCTTTGATTATATCTTGTGTCAGTTTTATTCCTGGTTCTGCAACTGGAAACCCACAATAACAGTGCTATAATGTTTCACAAATCTGCTCATGGTCAGCTCTCACGTTGATTCAAACTGTGAGCATTCAGCTTTTCTATCTTCTTTTTTTTTTCTTTTTTTTTTTTCCCCCCATATAAGCAGAAAACATTTACGTTATCCAAGTAATTTAGGAGTCCTGTTAAAAAATGCATGTAAAACCAATGCAGGACCCTATGTGCTGGCATACAGAGCTGAGCTATGGCAGTGTAACAATTTACCACCCACCCCTTGACAAGCCATCTGTGCTTGATGTCTGTGCATTGCAATTGTGATGGGGCTATCCTGAGGTTAGAGTTACACCACACGACTAGGATGAGCTCTCAGCTCAAGCATTCAAAGGTAGTTATTATGCTTTGGCTGAGGAGTGGCAACTGCTTATGGTGTTGCCATGACATTGTGTTGAATCCCCAACAAGGAGTCACTTACAAAAATGGGACAGAGGCTCCTAAGTCCCTTAGGTCTGTTAAAAGTGTATCCACTGTCTCTTTCAATGATCCAAACACACATAGATGCACACATGCACACACATGCATATAACCTTGTTTCCACTGACAACCAGTCAGGCTGTATAGCATAAAGCTGTGTTAGCCTGCTGTACTCAACAGGTGTGTCTATAGCCCAGCAAAGCACACACGACACTGACTGTGCAACCACATGGTTTCCAGAGCTCTTCTGTGTATCCACCATGTTTATCAGAACTATGAAAATCACAGTGGTATTTTTTTTTTCTTCCTGTTTTCTTTCTTTTCCAGCTATTTATGCAAACAACATTTTGAAAAACACAGAGAAAACTATTTGTCCCTGGAAAAAGTGGGATATTTTTTTTATTTGCTATTGGTTCAGGAATGCTTTTGCACTTAACACCTCCATGAACTTTTTTTGTGACGGAATATCTCATCTGGAAGGTCCATTCAGAGGTGGCTGGCTGGCGTGCCAAATGCAGGCTCCAAACCCTATCTTCCCCAGGTGCTAAATTACCTTTCCTGATAGGCTGAGCTAAATCTGGGGAGGTGTTTGGATTAGGCTTGAACGGTACACTCAGATCCCAGCCATTCCCTCTTCTGGACACCCAATAGCCCTGCGAATATTCCACACTGATAATGTCAGTCTTGAAAGGGAGTTGGTCTGAGAAAGCACTTTTCACTGCATTTTTCCTGAGTGGAGATCAAATGTGGATGTTCTAAGGCGAAAATAAAGAGCAGAGATCCATGTGGAAAGTCAGGGTTGTGGATGCGCTCACCCCACAGCTGCCAGTGGTGTACTTGCCTGCTATGATAGGATAACATATCAGCACTCACTTGTGAGCAGTCTTTGCTCTGGCACTTCATATGCAACTTCTTATGACTTCCAAGGGGCACCTCATGGCCCAAGATGCAGCACAGAGGGGTCCAGCAATACCCCAGCAGACCATGCTCCTTGGAGAGGATGGGCTGGCAGTGGTTGTGGGCAGGGGGCGACAGGGAAGGGAAGAGTTAGCCTGCTCTAGAAATGGTAGGACAGTTGGAAAATGCTTTAGCTTTTCTCTAATTGATTAAAGGTGGCTGATTTCGGAGAGGATGCTATTTGGCCCTCCTTGTCTAAAAAGCATTGTCCCATTAATGGGGCATTATGTTGCACTTGACAAGAAACTCCACAGTGAAAATGGAAATTGCAGGGATCTCAAATTTAATCATCTCTGGTCTGTGGGTGCATTAACCTACCTGCGCATAAACCATGACACAATGTATTGTGAGCATCACGATGTGCTCAAGAAAACTGCATCACAGGCATACAGAAACAGACACTTGTGGGTGAGAACCAAGGTCCCTTCAGCTCCTTCATAATGGCCAGTTACAGAAGTCTGAGGGAGAGTATCAGCACATGTAACACTGTGTCTCCCATGGGTCTTCTCCCCACCACCAGTGATCCCAGACCAGGCCCTTCCTGAGCCTGCTATGGTATCCTTGTGTGACCCAGAGCCACTAAACCCTGCTGGGCTCCCTCTAGCCTCACTTACTTGCTCACTAGTAAGGTGTGGTGCGACGCTGGTTGAACTCAGCCAGGGTACTTCTAGCTCTGGCAGCATACTGGTGAGGGGTCCCAGTTGCCTGCCCCTTGTACAACTGCTCTCTGCCTCATCCCATGCAATCAGTGCTGTTGTCCTTCCCCTCCCTCTGCTTCCCATTGCTGACAACAGCATGGCACAACAACCGCCTCAGGCCAAACCTTGTGCCAATTACCTTGCCCTTGGGCAGTAAGTCATGAAGACATCACCAGAACCCAGTGTGTCTTGGTGGGAAGAGTTGTGATCATTGCCCCTGAAACGACAGCCCATCACCAGCCACCTGGGCATTTGCCCTAATTCTCTTTGCAAAAAGGAGACTGTTTTGCTTTTATTCTTTGTGCTTTGCGCTTTGTTTTTGTTTCAGTAGTGTTTCATGCTCTGATATAGATGTATTTCTCTGGAAAAGCTCCTGTGCATCAGAATTTCTGTTTTCATTTATGACCTTAAGGGAAAACATCTGTTGCTGTTGCTCCCCTACCATTTGTCTTCAGCTTTCCTTGTAACTGTTGTTTTACTTGTGATATCATCGTTCTTTTCATATCCTCACTATCTTTCTGCGCTGTATCTCCCTGCCTCTCTGATAGGTCACATGCTGGTGTCAGTGTTTTCCAGGACAAAGTCTCATTCTTTATTTTTAGGAGGTGTTTAAGCTAATGTCTTGTCTGTTACTGCTCTTTGGGATTTTAATGTTCTATTCTCTTGTTCCAGAGTCATTTTTCCCATCTGAAATAGTCCCAGAGAGATAATCTGCCTCAAAGTTTGAAGCTTCTCATTTTTCTCTACAATCAACAATTGCTGGACTTTCTCCGGCTTGTTTTTTAGTTTTTCTTAGCTGTATTATTGGTGCCTTGGTGCTGCTTGTTGATGGCTGTTGTAGGAAAATATTGAATACAAAACAGGGGCCCAGATTCATCTGATTTATGCTGCTTCTCTAAGTGCGTGCCTTGTCACTCTCCTATAATGCCAGTGGAGAGACAAAGAGGACAACTGAGATCTTAAGAAGTGAGTGAAATTGTCCTCACTTCTCTTTTGACTAAACCACCACCAAATTACATAGTGACACCATAGTGCAACTGTGCTCCTAACTGAGGCAATTCAGGAAAAGGGTTAGCATTAGATGGGTAGCAGTCAAACCACAGAAGGAAGATATAACCCTTAACAAGGGTGCCACTGAGGGGCTGATTGGCACAATATCCCAACAGAATGTCTCTTCCATGTTTTATTCCAGTAAAGAAAAAGAAGGGAAATGACAGAGAGCAAAAAATCACCAGTGACACCAGCTTGAGTCAATCCTGCGTTACCTTTAAATGGCTCTTTCTTTGAAATTAAATGGTGAATTCAATCTAATTCCTTAACATTTTGACTGCTACCACGGAGACCTGAACAAGCCATGTGCACCGAAATATTACCTGGACTTTCAGTGACTGATACAGAAACCGATTGCTTTTCCAAGTATGTTATGAAGGTCTTAATAATATAATTAAGCTAGACTTGCCAGACACATCTGTCAGTGCATGACAAAATCTGATTCCCTTGGAATAAGATTGAGGATCATCTGAAGACTAATGTGGGCAAGCATGGTACTTCTCTATCCCAGATAATAAAATACAGGAATTTGGTTTCAGGAAATGTAATGCAAGCTTTTTAGGTGCACAGGCCTTAGCTAAGTATAAACAAAAAGACATGTTGTTTGGAATAGGCAATACTGATACCATAAATCTTTGCAAGATCAAGAGTAATGAAAACAAGATCTTCCAAGACAGCTCATCTGCTGGTCTCTGCATATCCCACATTCCCTTCAGCTATCTACTGTTCTCTAAAAATAAAAAGGACACTTGTCCTCTTCTGTGCTTATATAAGGCTCAATTTACAGTCTGTGTTATACCTGTCCTACAAGGGGAATTGTCAAGTGTCGCACTGCAGTGGCCTTTCACCTCTGGATGAGCTGTAAGATAAGATTTGGATTTTGGCTTTGAAACTGAGCAAAGATTTCACATGGGGTTTGAATTCCATCATGCTCAGCTCTCAGGGGCTCTTTTCCTGTGAGATCAAATGCCTTGCAAGACTGGTCCTCATGTTATTTCCATCAGTAGATGCTGCCTGCGTTCTGCAGGCTCCCTCTAGTTTTGCATTCCACCCAGGATTCAAAGGAAAGGAGTAGATCCCAATCTAGAAATGCTTATGTCAGTCTCTTTCTTCTCCCTAAAGTAATGGTGAGAAAAGAATGACAGATGTTATTGCTGAGACCCAAGCCAGTCTCTGATCCTAGTATATAAAATGTTTCCCAGTAGTTCTAGGGATCTACCACAGCCTTTTACAGGGTGTTTTCAAAATTCAAGCATAAGTTGTGAATGAAAATACTTTTCTGGATTTCCTAGTTACTTAGGGAATGGAAAAAAACCCCTAGCGTAAAGCTTTGATGGCCAATCCTTTCCCCTCTCATAGTTTTGCAAAATTCCTCCTGAGTGGTGCAATAGAAAAACCCCCCAATTTTATCAAAACTAACCTATGAAACTCTTATAAAAGATTAAAAAATGTTTAAAGGATAGAGACACCTGCATCCACTCAAAGAGCCCCATTTGAGCTAAAGACATAGATTCTGTGTTGTGGAAACCCAAGCTAAGTAGTGAATGGTGAAAAACTCCTTCATTTTATTTCTTGGCTTCTGTAGTCTTATCAGAGTCTTCTGCCCAGCAGAACTGAGCCCTGTGAAAAATGTATATCCCCAAGTTCAAATGTGCAATGTAAAACAATATCTAAAAGAAGTTAATTCCATTGCTTGTTTCTTAAATAGTTTTCAGTGCGAGAGATGGTTTTATAATCATGTGTCTATGATCAGAGACTTTTGGATAGACACCAAATCAAAACATCAGCAAAGAGAATGGGGTGATGTGGAAAACTGATTTATTCATTCATAGTCAATAAAGTAAGCATGCAGTAGCCGGATTGTAAATAGCACTGTGGAGAAGATTTATAAGTCTTAACATTGGGAGACAGGTTTATCCCAGTTAAAAGCACATTTTAACTGGAAGAACTCTTCACTGTGTTTATAAAATGAGGCCTTGGGTGCAAGATGAAACCTTAGGCCTGTGTGAATTTGAAATGGGCAAAATATGTCATCTGCAACCATGTTTTTAATCTCTAAAGTACAAAGCTAAAATCGACCTGAATATGTAAAAAAATAAAAATAAAAATTCTAAGCAAAATAAAACTAGGCCTCAGCAGGAGATGTACTGTGCTTAAAACTTCCCTTTGCTCCAGATTGCTGTGTTTATAAATCAAAATTATATGTCCAGTGGGGAAAAGGGAAGTAAAACCGTTTCCAAACGAAAAAAGGACTAGTGATTAATTTCTGTTAAAATCATAATTGAAAATACAGAACATAGAAATGATCCTGGTTTACTTTGTTTTTATTTGTGACATTTGCTTTGTTGCAGACAGTTTGATCAAGAGACTGAAGAAGAATTCATCTACCACTATAAATCTTTCAGCTATTTGAAAAATAGTATACATTGCAGGCTTTCTGCACCCTATAAAGTAGAGCTTCATCTTTACCAGGGATAAATGCACTTCCTTCGATTTCCTGATAGAACAGGCCATTCCAGTATTTCATTTATTAAGCAAAAAATATCTTTATTGACTGTAGTGTATAAACATCTCTGAAGAAACCCTAGTGAAAACTAATGAGGTATTTCCCTTTGCAGCATGACAAGGTTCAAATATGTGCATATGTGCAGCAAGGAAAATAAAATTGACTCTGACAATCAGATACCCCAGTGAGCTTCTATCTTTGCAACAAATGTGCTCTAAATTCCAACATGCTTTGACAATCACCATTTATTTCAATGCATCCTCCCCAGATGCTAATTCTTATGGGCCAAATCCCTGTCTCATGGAAGTCAGAGGGAGTTTTGCCATAGGTATCAGTGTTGGAAAGACTTGATCCTAACTGTGTTTAAAAGCAATCAGATGGATGCAAAATGAAGGGAAATGAATGCGTTTACCCCTTGAAGTTCCAAGGACATGGAAAAAGCATGTAAGTCTGTTATTTTTATATTGAAGCTCTCACATGTTGACAGAATATCAATTGCCCTTTACAACTTAGCAAGATGCCTCTTCAAGGCCTTCACAGGCCATTTAGGTGTGCAGACAATTGTCTGTCTTCCAGTGCAATGAGTCAGATCTGGCTCCCTAGGAATGACATGCCCTTCTCATAACAAAATATTATTCCCAGGTGCTCATCTGTGTTACAGACTCTCACAGGGTTTTGGCTGGGCATAGAATGGAGATACCCGGATTCAAAGATGTGCTGCAAACATAGTCCATTGCACCAAGAGGTGGATAAGACTCCTTTATGGATAGGAAAACTTAAAAGCAAGAGGAGGACAGAAGTAGTGTGGGCATCTGTAGGCACAAGAGGGACAATCCTGAAAGAGGAGTTCCAGGGTGCATGTGAAATGAGTCCTTCTGTAATTCAGTCAGTTATACAACAGAATTTATTGATGATTAATGCTAACAAAGAGGAAAGGTAAGAAAGACATAAGGACAATTATATAATCATAGGTTAATTTTTTTAAAAAACATTTTTAACATATGTTGAAAATAAATATAGAATCAGATGTTAAACTCATTTAAGCATTTAAGGTAGATATCACTGATCTTCAGAGATGCATTGGAGGCTGTGTATATCAGCAGGCTTACGTCATCAGGTGAAGATAAAGACTAAGCAACCAGATTAATGCCATATAACTAGTCACCCTATAACTGTGGGAAGTCATGTTAATGAAGGAAAAAAATTTCCAACACGACCTCAACTCCCAGTCTCTCTGCCTTGCAGGATCAGCCCCTCACTTCTTCCTTGTGACTTCAATAGCTGATCACAGCTCAGCACCGCAGGACAAATTTTGGACCTTCCCAGTCAGTTCAGAGAATAAGCAAAATGTGAACTAATTGTGAGGAAACTGTGATGTCCCTTTGGGCAAGATTAATTCCACAAATTAAACAAAAAAGAGAAGAAATAATGTTCACTGTACATTGGTCACATAATCCTGGAGAAGAGCCAGTTTCAAGGAAGAGAAACCTGGATGCCTGAAGACATGAAAAACAGAGAAAAATCACTTCTTGCCTTTTTAAATACAGAAAAAGGGCTTGAGCAGCACTTGAAATGCACTCATTTGCTTTCAATGCCTATTTCATGATTCTCATAAAAACTGAAATGATGGTCAATGTGTCTGCTATCTCTGAGGTGTTAAGACGACATGTGAAAGGAAAAGCATGACAATAAAGGAGGAAAGTCTCCCTTCCTCAGAAATCATGCTAGTGCCCCCAGGCAGCATCTTCAGTTGAGGCCTTATCTAGTTTTGTTTCTATTCCACCCGTTCCTCAAAAGGATTGGTGGCAAGTGACTCCAAGGAAGGTTTGTATTGCTCCTCCAGCTGTTGGTTTTATTCTCTACATTTTAACATGGGCAAAGAGAAGACTTTGTGTGGCATAGCTCCAATATGCTTTGTAAATACACTTGTCAGGAGCTGTAAAGCTGGGTGAGGGCTTCTGCTGTAATTTCTGCAACAGTGCTGTCTCACCCAGCAGAATACCGCGCACTGCACTGTTGGTCCCCTACACTTATCGCTGACTAGCTGTGTCATTACTACACGTCTGACAACACTTCCTGTTTCCTAGAACTGCTCTAATTAAGAGTAATTTTCTTTTTATAAAACCAGGAATATAACTGGTAAAACTTTCATCAGGTTGCTACCATCTACCGGGGGAACAGGAGCTCATTGAATGGGAGCTCAGGACTACATCAGTTTCCTGTTGGTGCCTGCAAGTTGCTAAAAATCTTTGTGGGTGAGGTCTGGTTACTCAGACTGACTTTTACTGTGCGATTCACAAAAAGACATTAATGTGAATGCTATGGATCAGGATGTACTCAGCAGGTGTGCATTAGAGAATTTTTTCAGAGAGATAAACAAGCAAAAATACTTCATTTTTTCACATACTCAAAGCACAGATGAGGAACTGAGTGACAAAAGGATTGCGTGACTTAACCGGGGTCATACAGGAAGACTGTGTCAGTGCTGGAAACTGAATGCAGAATTTCCAGCTCCCAGTGAGCTCCTTAATTATTTGATCATCTTCTGCCACAATAGGAAGATTACTGAGAGTACAGACATTCCTCAAATAATTGCTGGGAATCTTGAAAGATGATTCCAAGTGCATATAAATACATTATGAAAGTGTCAATTTTTAAAAGACATGTCATAAACATTGTATCCTAATCTGTATTTCCTCGTCCTTGTGTTCAAGTGGCTTAGTGTTGCAAAGGTACTAACACTGCACATCAAAATCCATGGGTGGGCACCCAAACGCTCTGGAACACTGCCTTTAATATGTTCAGATTGTCCTCTGTAGACAATAACTCCTATCCTCAAAAAATTGTGGGTTTTTTTTATTTCTGTGTAGCAAAAAACCCCCACAAGTATGTCATTATTTCTCATCTTCTAGCTTAGTAGACAAACCACTCAAAAAGTGAGAGCTTGTGGCACTTCTCATGAGCTTCACAGGTGAAGCAGTTAATGCAGACTCCTACCTTAGCCAGCCTTTATGTTATATGCTACTTTGCGTTTCCTTTTTGGTGTTGCCACCATTATTTTTGCTTTACTTTAACATCATTAGTTATGGTTCTCAAAGGTGAATCCATTCCAAACGTACTTGGTGTGGCTATGTTTAACATTTGTCAAGTGGTTTCAATAGATTTGAAGCAGATTCAAATACCATAAAACCAGGATGGATCAGTAGACCTTCTAGTCTGACTTTCTGTGCAGCCCAGACTATACAATTTCACTTACTAGGTCAGCAATACCTAGTTTTTAAAGTAACTAAATCTTTTTTTTTGAGTAAACCAAACAAAGCCCCGCAGAGGTAGCCTTCTAGTCAACTATCCTACTCTATGAAGTTGTCTCTTGCTTTGCCTTTTAGTTTTATAGTTGTCTCTGCAATGAAACAGCAATTAATAAACAATGCACAAAGGCAGGAGAGTATCAGTCGAAAAAGGGTCACTAGCAGTAGGACTGTGATATATGATACTCCTGAAAAAAGTCAAAGCGATTTGGGGAAAAAATGGTATGATGAATTACAGGAAATAGTAAATTACAGAAAAGTGTATTCTTTGCTACTTTTTCATAAATCCCTTGAAACTATTGTCATGAGATGATGATTAGAAATTTCAGTAACACAGTGGTAGAAACAGTCTGACTCGAGAGACTGTATTTTTGGTTTTGTCTGCAAAACTTCCGTTGTTGTATGTGTAAAAAGTGCGAGGAAGTGTATATATATGAATTAACATTAATCCATGCAAAGAGTGAATAATTTTATACATTGTCATTTATCTTCAGATAAATTATTTGTAAATTACAAACCAGATCCATGGAGCTGCACTCATTCAGAGATCAAATCTGACCTCCTATTTTCATTATAAACCACAATTATAGATAGCTGAATAAAATTGTGTAAATAATATACTCTCTTATCATTTCCCTTCAATCTGAAAATGTTTCCTTGAACACAGTTTTATTATATAAGTGCTCTTAGGATCTTGGCCATCTAAGTATGGTTACCAACCAAGATTTCTACAGTGCTGTCAATCCAATCTTTCCTAATGTACTATGCTTTATGTTTACAGTTCAGCATTTCCTTACTTGATCTACTATGCAGAAATGAACTTAACATAAGTAAGTCCTTAACATGCATTGCTACTGATGTCTTACATGCAAGACTGCAGTGCTTTATCTATTTACATGGCATGAAACCCATTTGCTTCCTTCACAGAGGAGCTCCTATCAGAAAGGTGCCCTCTGGGTGTGAGTAGATTCCTCATTTTCCCTCTGTTTATTTTTGTCCATCAGGATTTTATACAATGCCCACTGAGACTGACAGAAAGACAGCTATTGACTAAATGGGCTTTCTGTCATGCTCCAGGAAAATGAGGAAGGCATATTGATTTTTTGGTTTGCTGTTAAGGCACATTTTGAAATTCTGTGGTTTTGGCTGACACTATAGACTTGGCAGGGGCTTAAACCTGCAAAATTAAAATCTAAAATTTGCCACTTTCCCAACTCACTGCTGTTCATTGCTCATACCAGGAGTGCTGTGGTTCTCTGACATGGCAGCCATCAGCCACAGGAGGCAGATTTTCAGCTGCTGCCATGGCTCCGTTGGACCCAGCCCGCTGCCTGTCTGCCTTAGAGCCTCCAACCCCACTTACATTGCATTCAAGATGATGGGAGCAAGTGTGTGGTCTGTCACAGACAAAAAAATAGTTTTGACACATTCTCCTTTTGTAAGAGAAGAGATCTCTGTTTTTTCTCACAGAAAGTTTCCAACTATCTCCTAGCTTCTCCCAAAACATTTCCCTTCACTGGGTCTGGGGTTTAACAACTCAGCACATGACGATGTTCACATTAACATTTCCAAATCTAAGTGCCAATGCTGGGATCCTGAAAGAGGTTAACAGGAATTCGGCCCCGAACCCCGCCTCCAGTGAGACATGACCACATAACTTTCATTCCTACAGCAATCTCACCTGTGCGTGTCAGTCGTAGGCAACAAAACCTCAAATCCAGCACTTCACTCAAGCTTATGCTTAACTTATAATTATGTGAGTGTTCTGATTGCAGCCCCTGGCATAACTCAGGACTCATATCACCTGGCGTTTTAACTGCGCTGGTGAGCTGGATCCTAATTTCAAAGCAAGGCAATCAAAGAAATTAGAAGTATGGTTTTCACAAAGGCTTCATCTGCCTCCCTTAGAAATGAAGCTACTTGCATGCATGTCTAAATAAAGATTGAGGTGAGTTGCTATAGGCACCCAAATTTGGAGATGTTCGCCTAAATGACTTGGATAAGGAGAATTGTTTTTTACGTGATGTGTTAAATAAAACCCTGGAGTTTCAATAAATAAATACAGCTATTTAGGAAGTGGTGACAATGTGCAATCTGCAAAAACGGGAAGCCTAGGAGGTAGTGTGGTAATAATGCAGTTACTTGAAGCACATTTAAGATACAAATATCTCTGTGGTTTTTTATTTGCTTCCACTCTTTGAGTCATTCTGAGAAACTTCACAAAGCTGTGCACATTCCAGTTATGGCTGATGCATGATGCACTCCTCACTGCATACAAAAAGCTTTACTCCAGAGAGTGTGGGCTGAGAAGAAGTCTTTTCCAGGCACTGGAAAATGCAGATTTGAAGCACAATGTAATGGAGAACTCTGTTTCATGTGTATAAAAGAAGAAGAAGAAGAAGAAAAGCAAATATTCTTGGCACAAAGAGACAATTAAAAAAATAGGGAAGTAGCTACTCTCAAGACTGAAGCATTTCTGTCATAACATGTGCTGCTGAAGTCACCCAAATGTTGTGGTGATGGTGTGGCTTTGTCCTAGCTGGGAAGAGGTTGTTTTGATAATAGCATTTTGAATATTTATTACAAAATCATAAACACAGCCAAATCCCTCAGAGGGTTTACCTGAACCAAAATTAGTTGATGAAATGACAATTCAAAAATATTTTGCATCCCCTTATTTTAAAATCAAGGAATGGATCCAACTAAATTAGTTTCCAGAAGCTACTTAGAGTATGATAGCACTGGAGTAGCTTTCATTTTGCCCCAGAAGATTCAAAGACAAGAGAAAAACACATCTAAATGTCTCCAAATAAAGCAAAAACCAAACCAACAACCATGGTTTAGTTTATATTGCTTAAAGAAAGATGATTTCTTGTTTTTGCTTTGGATGCACTGTGAAGTAGTTATCTAGTGATCAGGATTGCTAGATTATAGATGCAGATCTGCAGCTGTTATCTGCACAAATCAGCTGCCAAACGCTTCCTAATGCCGCAGTTCACTCACTCACAGAAAAAAGTAAATACCTTTAAATATACCCAAGAATCTTGAATGAAATATTTAGCACAAGTAGAGATGCTCACGATCATTATTAAAAGACAGTGTTTTCTTTGTAGTTTACTGAGGTCCACAGGACTCTTCAAATTTAGTCAGAGTTTGCATTAGAGGCCTGTCCATGCCTGTTCCTGTTCCTGTCAGTTACTCAGGCTTTTTCTAGCTTTCCCAAGAGAAGTTGCTAAACATTTCCAACCAAGTCTGACTCTTCCCTCACTTTTCTCTGAGCCATCCATCTTCCAGCAAGCTCCATGCTGATAGATCCCTGAGGTCGTGCATAACCCCAGAAAGAGTCCGAGGCTGCTGTGTAGATAGAGGAATCTGCCTAGGGAAGGCGGGGTGGTGTTATCGCAGGATGAGGGCCTCACAGGTCATTTAAAAGACCAACTTGGGGGGGTGCCTTTCAGTCTAAAAGGAAATGCACTCTCTTATATAGGCAGATTGGTATCCACGTTAGCAGAGGGAAAACAATTCCCTAAAACCTGATTGGTAGCAGTGCTAAGTACCACACAATATTTCAGTGAAAACACATGAAACGCCTTCAGATAACAAACCCCAAGCCTCATTTTCAATGCTTGCTGGGCCAGGCCCAAAAGCTGAAATAAAGACCTGACCCCTATCATATACACATGTGACCCACTCCTCTAGCTGGTCATAGAGGAAAAGGTTGGAGGTACTGAGCACGTCAACACCTACCTAGGCTTGGAGGGCAGGGTGCTTTCCCATAATCAGAGGGAAGTGTTGGAATGTATTGTTGCTATGTTTTTTAAGACCTTTTGAAACTGTGGCCCTAAGGAAATGAGGAAATAGAGAGGATGAGGTTACATTGGTATTATTATTTCACAGTTTTTGAACACAGGATTATATGCCTGGATTCATATTATATTAGCTTTCTAAACCTTTAAAAACACAGGGCCTACAGTGCAGGTTCGATGCTTTATTCATTAAATTCATGTTTTTCTATTTAAACAATCCTGCCTATCTAGCAAGCTTTCCTCTTTTGCTCTCTGCCTCTCACACAGTCCTCGGAATATTCTTGTCTGAAAACATGTGCGTGCAAACTTTCTGTTTCATAAATAAAAGATTTGCTTTTTGGGTAATAAATCAGTGTTTCCCGCTTTCCTTAATTTTAGATATAATGCTGACAGCCACTCTCTGACCAAGTTCCCCAACACCCTCACACAATGAGCATCCATTGCACAGCCTTAAAAACAGGTGGGATCAGTCCCTTCAGACATGCAAGAAGCTATCCTGTTTTCCAGAGAAGTATTTTCCACACATGAATGCATTT
The DNA here is from genome assembly GCF_030936135.1 of Gavia stellata. Taxonomy (NCBI): domain Eukaryota; kingdom Metazoa; phylum Chordata; class Aves; order Gaviiformes; family Gaviidae; genus Gavia; species Gavia stellata. Next base: position 509,915 of record NC_082595.1, read on the forward strand.
CCAGGTGCTTCAGGTAAAAGAGGTAAGAGAGGCAATGTTCATGTTTCCCCTGAGGCTGGGAGCCTGATCCTGCACCCACATACAACAAGTTATGTGATTGTCAAGTCTGTTGACTTCAGTGGAATTGTTCCTGATTTATGCCAGTCTCAGGAAGATCAGAGAAAGGCTCATTAGGTTTACTGCTCCCTAAATCCCAAAACAGGAAAGATTACAGTATTGCTACCAGAAGAAACAATGTGTTTGCCATGATGACTCTGCATCATCTCAGGCCTTCTAGTGTTTTTTTCATGCAGATGTAAAATGTTCCTGTAACAATTTCTGAGATAATATCTTCATATAAATACATATATTTAATTTTTTTTCAAAGTTTGTGTGTGTGTTGTATAGTGTATAGTAGATAACAGAAAAGAGATGAAGAATTATCTCACTGATACTAATTAGCCAATTTGGCAGGGTTTCTCTTCAATGGAAGATGTGTCTTTTTATAATTGGTTGACTGCCTTACAGCATTGCATCAAATGCTATTGTTGTATCTTCAGGTAGCTGCAGGGATAAATGGAAATGACAGCTAAAATGCCTCAGGTCTTTCTTCTGACGGCAGGCCTAGCAGTTGTTAGAGATGATCCCTTGTCTGCCCTAAGATGTACATTTTCGTGAGGCCAGGAGCCTTGCCCCCTTGGATATCTCTTTTTCTCCTTTTCTCACTATCGTCTTATTCTCCTGACAGCTGTAATTGCCCTAATTTGATTCCTTCTCTCCCCTTCCCCAGTTGCTGGGGTTCTCTTTGCACCACTAGCAAATTTAAGCTTTTTGATATCTCACCACCTATGCCAGTGGCAACATATTTCTCTTTCAAAAATCACCCTTTTCTGCTCCCATTTTCACGGATGAGTAAGAGAGAGAGTGCAAACTGATTAACTTCTAACTGCCGTCACAGTATTTCCTCAACACTCGTTAGGCAACTGCTTTTCTAAAATACTGTAAAAAGGAAAAGAAATGGTTAGGATGTTTTTCTAGATTTCAAATAATTGCACAGTACTGCACATCCTGTTCAAAACGCCACAATAGGATACGCTCTGTATTGCTGAAACACTAACTACATGAGCAAATCAATGCTTCTTTCTGCCTAACAGAATTTCCCCCATAATACATGGGAAATTTCGCAACTTCCAGAGGAATGAATTCTCCACTCCACCACCCCTTGAATAGCTACTAAATAAACGCCTTAACTCATCATTTTGAACTGAGTGAAGAGGATGGCGGAGCAGCACTAGAGTGAAAGGCTCTGCCAGGCACCCTTTACTCTGTGTCACAATGGCCTCTAGTGGATTAGCAGCAACTGACAGACAGCTCCATCACTCCCCTGTGGCTGCCAGCTCCCCCGGGGCCTCGGCATGGCTGCAGGGCCTGCTGCACTCCCATGGGCCCGGGGCCTGCTGCACCCGCAGGGCCTGGGCCTAGGCCCAGGCCTGTGCTTGTGCTCGGGCCTGGGCCTGAGTCTGGGGCCTGAGCTTGGGCACTGGACTGGGCCTGGGCCTAGGCCTGGGCACTGGGCCAGATATCCCCCTTGAGTTACTGTCTCTGTCGGCTACTCGTTGACCCATTTTCTCTCTCAGCTGGCTCACAGGGCACCCCAGAAACCACTGATGTATTTCCTTTATGGTTTCCTTTGGAGTGAAGGAAGGAAACCATGCAGGGCGGTGCACCTGCTGTATTTAGTATCGGAGTTACAGCGGGGGTGCAACAGAAAGAAAACGACAACGTCTGCTCCCAGATGGATATAGCATTAGCCTCTTGCTTTATCAATAGAGGATAACTGGTTCCTTAGTAACAAAAGAAAAAATTCATTTCTAACAGGCTTATTTGACTTTGACCTCCTACTGGTTTTTACTTCATCTGATGCAACATTGTTGGTATTGTTTCTTTCTATTTAAGAACAATGAGCACAAATTGAAGACATGAGGAAAAATTCAAAGGAGAAAGTGTTCTGAATGCAGCAAAGGACTTTCACAATACTGCTTTTTAAAGGTCCACTGTTAGGTTTGTGTAATTTATGCTTCCTGCTTCAGAAAATACACTGCCTTATCGCTGAAGATTTTGTGCCGCTATTTGTCTGTTAATGGCATAGCAGTGAAGGCGTTGCCAGACACAGTCGTCTTGAATTTTTAACTGTTAATCTTTCTTTCAAGAGTCAGCATGGACTCCTTGTTTAATGGTGGATCATCCATCAGAGGCATATATGAGCTAAAATGCAAGGACTGATACTTCACTCAGGGTGCAATCGGCACCATCCCCAGCTCCAGAGAGCTGCCATGAGACCAACCCAGGTTGGACATAAACAAATGAGGTACTGTCTTATACGGATCAGGGAAAAGAATGGCAGCTTTTCAGAAAGAAAAGTCAAGTGAGTTCATCAGGGTCCAACCTGGTCAGCTACTGCAGTGAGGAAGGTTTTTGTCCCCTCAAAGTGCAGTATGGCATTCCAATGTACCTCATACACTTAGGTAGAAAGAGAATAGAGAAACCCTGGTTTTGTTAAAAAAGGAATGCTTTATCATTATCTTCAGTGAGGTCTGGATTTTCCTGCTCCTTGAAGGCATGGATCAGTCATCTTCTTACAAAATATCAATGTGCATGACTGGGAGAGAGAGATAATAGTTTGCTGCTTATGCAGAACTGTCTCCTTTCTTTGGGCAGGGGGCCTCTCAGCTTGTTCTTAAAGTCTTAATGTACAAGTAACGGTGGGGCATGGTCCTCTGAAGAGCTATGTATGGTCCCTCGTACACCACTTATCACAAAGTTCAACACCGTGGATCTTATACAGGGGAATCTACCATGCACCATACAGGGGAATCTACCATGCACCTCCTTTGGGAACTTGTGGAGCTTGGTGGTGTTTATACCTCTCAGGCACACTCAGGTGGAGTTTAGTCTTATGCAAGACCCTGCACATTGTTCAGGTTCAGGGAATCACCCACAGGAAAATGCAAGCCCTTAAGGAAAAATGGTTTTCATTTTGGCATCAGGAGCATGGAAGGGCAAACAGTACACCAGCAACTACTCCTGTTCCACAGTGGTGGTGATGGGCATGGGGTAGGCAAGATGATTCCACTGCCTGTCTTCCTTGGCAGTTTCACTGGCTTATAAAAGGTGATTTTCATTCCCTTGCAACATGCTTAGGAGATGTAGGAACCAATATAAGCACCTGATGTAAGAAACCTCTTATAACAGGTACATTGATAGTGAACATTTTCATAGACCTTGGTCCTTGAGGAACTTACTCTAGTGTTACAGAACATCTTTTGGAAACACTAGCACCCACCTTCTTTAGTTTCAGACATCCTGGGAATCGCTAGGAGCACATTATGGCCCTGGTTTGAATCAATGCATGGACCAGCATCTGGACTCTGCAAAGAAGGCTGCCATGCAACACAACCCCTTTAGACACCTCAGATTCCTTGCAAATGGGAGAATTTTAACTGCTTTTAGCAGTTACGCTCTCATGTCTGGCTGATTTGCTATTGTGACAAGTTCTGTGCCCTGCTTTACCAAGGAAATAAAAAACTAAAGCCTTAATTTTCTATCAGAGGGCCTCCACAGCAAAAAGATAGAAAAGGAGAAACAGAAAACACACAATACAAAGGCAGGCTTGTGTCTTTGCTGAATATTTTCATTGTTTTCCCTGAGGGGCCAGTGGGTTTTTACACACAGCACTAGCACATTTCATTTTGACAACGAGTCAGACTTTCCAAGTCACTACACCTTTCACAACACACTGCAAACTGTCAGTGTGGTAACTTCCTTAAGTTTAATGAAGTTACCTTATGAAATCTCTTGACAGAGCTGGCCAAAAACAAAAACAACCAACCAAAAAAAAAATAGCATAACGCTACTCAAAAAATAAGAGGACTCCCCAATGAAATGTGATACATGCAATCTGGAAAACCTCTGAGGGGAGAAGGAAGAGTTGTGTGCTGACAAATGGTGCAAACTTCTGGCTAAGATTAGGTTTCTGCAGGCCGGATTTAGATAACTGGCCCAGTTTTCCAATGGACTGAATGCCTGCCTGCTCCCAGTATTGGCCCTGCAAGCCACAGGCAGATCATTAAGCTTGCAAAATCCAGGCACTAAGTTTGAGTCTAAATAAAGCTCCGGGGCCAATATCTTCTAAAAGACTCAAAGGACTATTGCCATTTGAAGTTTAAATCTTTGGAAGGTCTTTTTGCACAGCACAGCCTTGAGAACTGTTCCTAAGCACCCATTTTTTAAAAATCTAAGTCAGTTGTCTTTTTTTTTTATGGTGGCCATATGATGAGCTTACAGAGGTAGCTTACCCTTCACTGCTCAGCTGAAGAAATCCCAGGTTAAGAGTCACCAAAATTAAGGCATGTCTGTCAGTGACTAAAAGCAGAGACACCCACTTAGACCAGATTAAAAAAACATATATAATTTAAGGATTAGCAGGCTAGCAGAGTTGGAAGAATTTCAAGCTCTTTACTGGGCTCAGGAGAAAATCTCTTTTAATATTCTGTTTCATTCAGAAGTAGTCAAGGATTAGTGGTTTCAGAGGAACAGGTCAATACTGATGCATGAAAACTCTGGGGAAGGTCAGCTCTGTTTGTCCCGGGTGCTGTAGAAAGAAGCAGGTATCGCATCTTTATCTGCACTGTTTGAAGCTCAAAAGAGTATGTAACAGGAGAGGGTCCTTCTTGCAAGCTTTGTTTAAGCTGGATAAGTGTTAATGTACAGATGCCTACGTTGAGAAAATCTGCTGCCTGCTATTCAATATTTTCTGGATGTTTTCTCCATTACGCTCTATTTCAGTTCTCTTTTGTAACTTCTATGTAGAGAATTCCTACACAGGAGATCATCTGGGGAAATCCTCATTTTGATCACCGCAGGACTGATCCTGTGCCAGATCTCCTGTTGCCTTCAACAACAGAAGGTCCAAAGCCCTGCTCATTAAAAGCTAGCTGAAAATTTTCAGTAAAAAGGAACAAACAAACTCAGTCTTAGGAACAGTACTTGTGGTCGCCAGTAATTAAAATATGTTTCTGGTCTTTTGGAGGTTTTTGTTTTGTTTTTAGTAATTGAAACAGCAGGTTTTGATAGGCTTCATTTTCTGTTCTTTGATTGTGAATGATTTTATTGAAATAAAAAAAAGTCTGTATTTTTTTCAGAGGAAAAGAAATTCAATTTCCTTAACAGCTCTATAAATGATTGCAGATCCTGATCTGGGCTAGAGAAAAGCCCTTTGGACTAGTCAGGCACAAGCACAGAATTGAACCATCTTCCTGATAAAGTCTGCTCAGATCTTGGCAGATGGTTTGTGTACTTGGAAATCAAGCAGGTCACACTCCCACACTTCCAATTTTTTATGTACCAACAAGTGAAACCAAGAATACCATGTTTCCCTTAAAAATACTGTCCTTACTCTTAATTTCTCTTACTATAATAGCCACTAGGAGGAGAAAGAAGAGGTTAACAGATTAGCACATCTCAAAAATGGCTTTTAAGAAGACATCACTGGAGCCCTGATACTGTGCCGCTGAAGCTAGCAGGAGCCCAACTGAGTGGACTGAAGACTGTGGTGTTAAAGTCATGATCAGCAAAGCTGAATTTCACTGTGCTCGGGAGGCAGAGACTTTGTTAAATCTAGGGGAAGGGGAAGGGGAAGGACACAGAAGAGATTCTTTAAGTTTCTGAGTGAGGTACAAGCATCACTTTTCAACTCTGTATTGCTTGAATCCATGCATTTATTCAATATAAAAGAAAAACTTCGGGTGAAAAATAGGGTGAGGCAGTTTTCATATCTGCAAACGTCTGATGGCAGGTCTGGTTTTCAGTAGCTGCTGAGTGAGGAGTCTTAAGTCCATTTCCAATTTCTAGGCACACATCTTCCTTTTGATCCTTTTCTACAGCTTGCTGATAACAATAGCATAGGCACTGAAAACTCCTAGGGGTTAGGGTGAATTCCCTTGGCAAACAGTTAGGAAGCTGGCTTCAGTGATGCCATTTCTGTGAGCTACTCTGATTTTCTGTGAGTAAAAAGAGTCACAATTTTGCTATTGAAGCAGCAATGAAAAGGCTGCCTGTGTACCAGCTGGTTAATATTTGAACAATTAGACTCTGTATTTATCTCCTTTACTAAACTTGATCAGACTGAATATGATGATAAATAAACCCTGATGAAATACTGCCTCATTTGCTAAGAGCTCATTTTAAGCATAGAAACAGCTTTGTCAAGTGCTTTTTAACCATAGGGCTAAACTCCCATGCTAGCAATATTGAAAAGAACTTTACATTCCCTTTTTTTAATCAATATCATCTATTTGTCATATTTACTCACATGGGAAGAACCTCATTTTACAACTCATCCCTTTGATTTTACATAGAAGATCACTGCATTTGAAGCCAATGTCAAGGTATGACAGAAACATGACATGATCAAGCTGTAACTCAACATGACACATAATCTTGAGCATAACTGCTACTGTGGCGATAGTACTGAAAACAAGGCAAAGAAAATAGAAAATAGCTGCCCAGGGGACTACTTGTTAGGGTGTGCAAGCTTCCACATCATATGCTGCGGAGCCCATAGATACTGCTGTGGCTGGAACTGTGTCAAGAGTTGTGCTAGGTAGGTACTGCGACAAAATCTGACACTTAAAATACATTTTCTATAGACTAGGTCCAGACACCTTCAGCTTCCCTGAGTTCACTTGTACTTTCCATGTTGCTTCACTAATCCTTCTATTTTCCTTTTCATTATCTGAATGAATCCAGTCCATGACACTGAGGTCTGGCCAGATGGGTTAACTCAAGAGGACATAGAACTATGTATGGCTGTGTTTATTTGTGTGCAAAAGTCTCTGTCCATAAATTAAAACCCTCTCAAGGAAGCATGTGCAGACACACATGCACTCACACACACTTACGATTTTTCACACCCTGTATAAGAGAATCTCAAGCACTTTACAAATCTTTAAGAGTGCATTGCACTCCCTTAAGATGAGTAATGACTGAGAACACATTTGCAGGACCTCAGTTTGGCCTGCATCACACATCACATTTCCGTGTCTGCTGTAGGAATTGCCCAGTGGGATTCCAGCAGAAGTTCATTTAGCCCAGTAGTCCATCCAATTGCCAGAACATGATCCATTGGCCCTTTTGAAGTATAAAGAAATGCAAAGCAGCAGCATTCTTTATTCCTTCTATTAGTTTTTAAAATTCTTCTTTGTGTTTCTTGTGTTAGCCTTCTCCTCTAAACTGAACAGTTCCACACTTTTCAGCCCTTCCTATTTGGAAGTTTTTTAGTAATCCCTGTCCTGCTCTGAAGAATGTCTGCATATTCAGCATCAAGTTTATCTTTACTATGATGTGAAAGGAAGATCACATTTATAAAAAAAAGATTAAAAAGGTATTTATTTGGTATTCAAAGTCAGTATTTATAGGGCATGCTACAGAATTCTGTAAGAGCCATGACCTGTGGATGTGCAGCATGAGCAGTTGGATGTCACACAAACCAACATTCTTTCAGAATCAATTTGCCAAATATCTAATTGACGACTTTTGAAAACCTGGACCTGAAAGACTGCCTACACAGCGACACAGGAAACCTGTAACAGAGCCTGAAATAGATTTCCAGTCTCTTCTATTCCACTGCTTACTGTTTCTCCAAAGCATTTACAGCTCTGAAAGCCCAGAGACAAACTCTGATTGAACTCTCTCTCCCACATGGCAGTACTTGACCATGGTGTCAGCCCCTTCAGGATGAAATGAAGATGGAACATGATGGTCCAATATATCTGAGACCAAAATGGGACCTGATTTTTTTTATTAATATTTCTTCTCTCCCGCAAAAGTGAAAATGGAAGCCTAGTTCTGTCTTTAAATACTTCCAGGATAGTTCCATTTCATCAGAGTTGGTGGAAAATTTCTCAAAAAGAGCATGGAGCTGAAGTGACATATTTATGAGGTGAAAAAATCAGTGGAGAGACTGTCACAGGGATCTCATTTTATTAGGTAAGTGTTCTCACGCTCTCATGACACCTGACATTCAGGGCTCACTCTAGGGAACAACCCCAATTCAGAATCATGATGCACTCCTGCCTATTACAAGAAATCAGTTTACCAATCTTACATTCAAGATAAGCCTTTTTTATTGTTCTTCTTGAACTCAAAATGCCCAAGGGAATTCAGCAGGTGTTTGTTCCATAAATGTCAGGAACCCCTTTATATTAAATCCAGAGGGAAAGATCACAATCAAGCCAAAATCAAGACAAAGACAAATCAAGCCAAAATAGACTTACTGGGAAAATGCCAGTGTTCTAAGACAGATTTTAGTGATGTAACCCAGAATTAGGTGCTAATAAGTACATGTAAAACCAATTAGATTAGATTTAAGATGTCTGGCAGCATGAGGGCTTTGAATAGCACAGATGGACTTCCATGTCATGTTTTGATCTGCTAGACTAAATGATGACATTTGTTATTGAAAGTAGTTTTAAGGAGCAGTTTCGTAGCACAGTAAAATTTAGATGTGGTTTCTATATGCAGCTTCTACAGCAATATCTTCTCATGCCTGCACATGTGTGGCCACTATTGACTTTCAGTGAAAATACCATCTGTATACTTGTGAGGTACCATTTGGTTTATGCACATCATATTACCATAGTTAGGGCCATGTGGTACAAGGTTCTAGGCATCAGGAGAATTGAGGCCATTCAGTATTTTGCAAGAGAGAGTGCTAAAAATGGAAAGTTACTTTTTTTGCCAAATGGCAGGTAGTAAATCTGTGTTAGAGAAAAAGTCCTGCTCCCCTTGTGTTCAGAACACTCTGAAATCACCCCCACAGTCCTTAGATATGCTACATACAATATGCATTCGTGTTTGGATGCTTAACACCTGAGTGAGAAGAAAGATGCAACAAACATTTATATGCACTGCAGTGCAGAAGTGTGAGCAAATCCTAACCCCAGAATCTGCTTTAATGACCTTTCTCATGTCACTTGACATTTCTTGCCCCATTTCTTCATTTTACAATACTGGAGATCTTCTTTTTCATGTCACTTTCATTGGTGTAAATCAGTCATTTACCACAACAGTCTGTTGTAATGAGAGAAGCATCAGTTTCCTCATGTGTTTGTAACTCTACTTTCTAGCTTGTCTCTGCTTGCAGATGCAAAAGAGGAAAATGTCCCTTCATTTTTACAGCCAAGAAACCTGACAGTACTATGCTGGTCACTAATGAAGGGTAAAGTCAAGAAGCCAAATGAAGACCTTATTGAGAGAGACCTGTGGGGCAAGAGTAAAATTTTTTCTAGGGAAAAATACATCCCTGGGAAATAAAAAAGATTTCAAAGGAGTTTAGTCACTCATAAAGAAAGTGCTCCTTTCTGATGAAAGGTGATCTTTCCAGCAGATGTGTTACAAGGGTTGGTGAAGAGACTTCATATCTGTATTACTTAACAGCGTTTGAATGTATGTGAATAGGTACAAAACACATTTCAGACTATGATGACTACATATTTTTGGATAAAACAGATGAATAAATCTCTTGAGTCTGAGTCTGATCTACCATCAGGTTCACACTGATATCAGCAGAGCTACTGCTGGTTTTCACCACTGTGGGAAATAACAGAAACACAGTCACATATCTGCAGCTAGAGGTCTAGGAAAAAAACTTCAGAATTTTCAGACAGAAGCTAAATTCATTCTATGGCCTGTATTTCAATTACTTAGCTTTCACAGTTCTGTTTGGAGCCCTCGTGTTTTCCATTACTCTTAATGCCCTACAGTCTGGTAGTTAGAGAAACCCTCTGTAGTCACACTGGCCTGATGTCAGATCTGCCTTGGCAGTGCCCTCTCCCTTGTGAAGCACATGAGCTGAAGGAGCATTTGTGGAGACCACAAGAGTGCATCTAGTCTTGAGATCAAGGCCTTAAAATGAGGGTAAGGCACAAGATTATGGTCAATTAAAAAAAAAAAAAAAGTAGAAGAATCAAGGCAGGGCAAACAGAACAGCAACTGAGACTAAGCTGCAGGAGCTCCAGCATCTGGCTGCTGCGGTGGTGCCTGCCACGGACCCAGGTCTCCCAAGGGGACCTCATGGAGGCATGGGACCCTGCAGGGCTACCTACCCTACCTCTTAGGGTATTCTCAAGTCTAGCTTGCAACCTTGTACTCCAAGTGGTTCTCTGATACTGGGCTGTTGTTCAGATCGTGTAGAGGGAGTGAAACCATATGGTGGGTTCTTTATTCTTACATCACTTCCCTCTTGGCCTAGCACATCCTTGTGAGCCAGTGCCATAAATTTTTGTCCATAATTTTTGAAGTGGCAAATCTGTTAGCTCTATCTGCATGCATACAGACACCCATTTGTAATGTACGCATATTTTCCTATAACTTCACCATAAGACTTAGGTTCACTTCCAGCAAGAACTGAAATTTGCATACTGCAGTTTACCGAAATAATTTTAGTCTCCTCCACTTCTCTGTTAACACAGTTTCCCTATAAGTAAGCTCAGTAGAAATAAGTTCCATGGCACATAGGAACATTTTTTTTTTTATATGAATGCAATTTCTTACAATTATGTTGCAAGTCAGTAAGAAGAAAAGAATCTTTAGGAAGAAGATAAAAGCTACTGCATAAAAGATTAATCTGCACAAATGTTTATCATCTGGAATATCATCTGCTTTTCCCTTTTTTTTTTACTTTCAGTGCAAACAGATGTCTAAGGAATCCCCTTTTTTCATAATTTTCAGCAACATGTTATAGATATTCTATGTGCAGTGTATGGAAGAAAAGCAAAATCGCCTTTTGGCAGGTTCAGTCTATCAAGTTCATAAACTTTACTGTGTCTGTCTGGTCCAAGATTAGAGTCAACCTGCTCCAAGTCAGTTTCCCATTTGCACTTAATTAGGGAGTTCATTTTAGAGGTCAATGAAAAATAGCAGAGTACGTTTTCATAATAACTCTTCTCACAATAAAATTATTTCTCAGGCACTCGTCCAATTTTCTCTGGAACAAGGGCAAGAAAAGTGGGGACACAAAATAGAGTTATTGGATACCTTATCTGGAACTACCCAGCATGTTGTCCATTATCCAAGGAACACGTAGTACATTCTGGATCTGAGGAAAGAAGCCAAACATTGCATCTTTTCAGACAATTTTCCTAACTGTACAGCTTAATTTTCTTCTAACAACTGGGACAGAGATTTTGAAAACGTTCTGAAAGATAGGAGACAGTCGGCACAAGGAGTTCCTCAGTATCACCCTTACATACATACATTTTAATTGCTGTGGCTAACAAGGTGCCCTTGGGGGAAATGCCAGAGGGGTAATTGGATTCATGAGGAAAGAGCAGTGAAGAGACAGTTGAACAGCAGTAGGGCTATGTTTCACGCTGTGTCAGTCTGGTGGCATCATTTGCAGGAGGAGAAACACTTCAAATGATGCCCGTTAGCCACATCACGAAGTCCCTTGAAAGCACTTTCAGCACGAATTTGCTGTTATTAAGCAGCTGAGAGAGTGGCCAAGTTAGCCTCCATGCCTGAACTTCTCCTAAAGCCAAAGGTGTGCACGGACCTTGGATTTTGAGCTGGTATCAGCCCTATCTTATAAGTTTTCCTGAAGTTCGGCTGAATCAAAACTATTTTGTAGAGTATGAAATAACTTTTCTGAAGATGACATTCCCAGCACTTCTTGGTCAGCCAGATTCCAATACACATCTAATGAGCAGCAGAAACAACAGGGTGCAGGGACTTGACATGAAGTACTTTGAATCTGATGTGGACTTGGGGCAAGGAGTTAGATGAGTTCATGTTTTATTACAACCAATGATCAACTGGTTACAGATTGTCATACATGGAAGTATGATTTCTTGGACCAGAATCTGGCCAGGTGGGTATGATCTTAATTTCTCTAATGTGGTTCTTGCAACCATGAAGAAACAAGGAACAAGCTGAGAAAAGCCTATAGCCTGTTGATCAATGAAAAACTTGGGTAAAAGTGGATTGTAATTTTCACACATGTCACACTTTGACCTATGAATTATGTTTTTGTTTGGCATTACAGGAGATATGTTTGACCTGTGTAGAACAAATACCTGCTCACACAATCTCCACACTATACAGATTACTAACTTTTGCTAAATCTGGTGCCTGGCCTCTCTGAAAGTGCACATGTAACAATACCTGATTTCTTGTTGAAAGTCTCACCTACAGTGGGCAGGTTCTGGGAGCTATGGTTCAAATCAGTTCATTAGACATGGACAAAGACCACACCAGAACAGCTGGCTTTGTTTTTATATTTTAGATGTCTTTTATTCATTGACTGGAGGAAGGGTGCCTTGTTTTCCACATGACATCCTTGCTTTTGGGTAGTGAGTCAAACTACTTTCTCTATAAGATTATAGTATGGTAGTGTCAACGTCAATGGCCAACTTAGAAAGAAATAGTTGGGTACCCATCTCAACTACCCATCAACACTCTTTAGGAGCCACTGACCTAAAGGTCAGGTCTTTTGCTTTTTAACCTTTTTCTTCTGGAGTGTACAGTGAACATGTTATAAACACATTTCCTTGTCATCTTAGATGATAGTCTTTTCTAAAGAGATAGTTATTGTGCCATAGAGGGCATGAATTTTACTTCACTTTGAGCCTCTTTCTTTGTTTCTTTATGAAGACCCCAGCTGAAGGTTACAGTTGCCTGGAAGCACATGAAATGTAGAAATACATGTACCTTGGACCACTGTCTCAGGCTCCTTCCTAACAACGGTTTGCTCCAGGATAGAGACACAGTTATATATACAGAAATTCAACAGCTTGCAAAGGCCTTGTAGACAGATCCCCTGGGAACAAAGGCTGCCTAATAAACTGTGGTCAGAGGAACTTAGTTGGTGGTTCTTTTTTTTTTTTTTTGGTTTTGTTATTAAATGAAACACAACATAGTAATTTTATTTAGGACATTTAACCAAAGTAGTCCATAACTGTTGTAGATGCTTCCCTAAATCAGGTTTCATTTTCTTTCTTGGCTCACCCTCATCCTTCTGAAGAAAGAAAGGAAGATGTAAAGAGTGGCTCAAATCATCTCGCAACGCCGTATCGCATTTCGGATCATTTACACTCACAGTCACGTCAAGCAAACAGACATTTCAAATTGATCAATGCAGTAATTGAAACAGCAAGAAGAACTGGTGGTTATTTTGTCAGCAATAGCGTTCTTTATGAGACTGAACAGTGATGCCTTAAAATGGGATGTGTCCAGGGAAAGGAAGCTTCCTGAAAATGTTGTAGCCATTACTTTAAAATAATATTATTTAGCCTTCATGGTCTATCCCTTGTGGGTTTTCAATTCCCTAGCAAACTTTCTTTCCAACACATCTTTGATCCTGGTCTCAAAAACCTGACATTTTCATTTTGCAAAGACTGGATATACAATGGACTAGTCAAGATTTTATTTTGATGCCCCAGATTGGTGCAAATTGGTACTGCTCCATTGCCCTCCACACTGATTTACAGAAAACAATGATCTGGCTGAAAGCCTTCCAAAGCCTTGGCTGCTTTGCTTTGCTATTTCATGTAAACACTTACTTCAATTTTAGTCTTACTTGCTAAGGAAATGGAGTTTATGCAATCATGTTCTCTGTGTGTATGCACACGTGTGTGTGAGTGTATGGGTATTTGTTTGTCCTTTCCCTCAACTACTTTTGAACCTGGCAGTTCAACTCAATCAGACTGCAGAGGGCAGAAGGTTTAAAAGAGACAAAATTCCTGCAGACACCATGCTTCAGTGTTCTTTCTGAGGAAAAGGCTAATGAGCTGAGTCCTTGCAGCCTTCAGAAAATTTGCACTGGCAAAGACTTAGACCTGACTCCATCAGTTCTGGCCCTCTTGGAGCCACTTGCTCGACTAAGTGGGTTTCCTGCACCAAAGCTTCAGCATCGGAAGCTTAGACTAACCTTGTTTAACTGGACCAGTGTTTCTGAAGAGCTTGGTTAGTCTGCTTTTCTCTATTTGCTTCAGAGCATACCTATCTATGCTAATTATTTCATGTGGTTGAAATTCTTAATCCCCACCTGATGTTAATAAGCTTAGCACCACCATTGAAGTTGCTCCCTTTCTTCCAGCTGTTGAGCAAAACAAAATCAGGCACAGCATTTCCCATGGTTTTGTATTCAGTTACACTCATTTTGTTCTGCTCTTGCCAAGGGTCTCAGACAGAGAGATCAGAGGGCAAAGGGAAAATTATAGATGCTAATTCACAAACAACCTCATAAAACTATCCTTATTAGTCCTGTAAAAAAGCAACAAAATAAAATAACTGCTTTACTGCTGAATCTTTGTGATAAATGAAGTGATCCTTGTGTGGGGGGTATATAGAGGTAGCAGGCTTCATTGCTTAATGGAGTGATGTATTTAGCAAGAGTGAAAGAGAACTGCAAAGAAAATTATGTGAGAAAAAAGTCTTACCATTTGCCAAACCAAATAAATAAATAAATGATCTTTGTGGTTGGCAAAAAAACACACCACACCAAACAAACAAAAAATGAGCTGTTAGTTAAGCTTTGTTTGATAAATATGGGACAAGGAAGTTATGACAAAAGACAAAAATGGAAGTCTAAGATATATTTGAATAAAATATGATCTGGAACTGAACAGCAATCTGGTATGCAAATGATGTATTTATGAGATTCAAAAAGCTGTGGGGAGAAAAGTGATTTTTTTTCCCATTGAAAACAGAAAAGCAGGTGGTGTTCTTCAGCAATCTTTTTTATTTACTTCATGAGATTGTTTACGTGAAGAAAAGAAAACACTGAGAGCACCCTGACCCACAGTGGTATAAAAGGCTCTTTTCTAGTGTGTGCAAGGCAGGTCCCTTCTGCATGAAGCAGCAGGTAATGACAAATGAAACCAATGATACTTTCACATCCTGAAATGCTTTGCTGAGTTGGGAATCAGCGCCTTATGGAAACAACCTCTGGATCACATGTATTTTTTTAACCTATGGACACCATTAAGTTAAGACTGAAGCACAAATTTGTCCACTTCTGGTGACTGCCTGATAAGGAAATAGGTGGATGGTGGCCAGCTAGCCAGACTGTGATCCCCTCTATTGTACTTACCCATATACTGATTTAAGCAAAATGTGAACAGATCTTTCTCCTGCATAGCAAGACTTGCTGACTGCTCATGGTGACCTCATCCATGTGTAGTTATTTTGGCAGACAGTTAAAACTTTTTAAAGGGCCAACAAGAATAGTTTCATGAGGCTGATTGTGAATTAGTATCATTCTTTTGCCCTTTACCCTCTGGTCTCCTATTTAGCTTGGGCCCCTTGTCAAGTGTTGGACAAAAGGAGCTCAAGTCAGCATAAAACCCTGGGAAGTGCTGTGCCTGCCTTTGGTCCTTGCTACAGCTGTAGGTCTTCTGCTGGTTAATTGGTACCGCTTCGTGGATGAAGCTATGCCTGTTATACCAGGTGAAGATGTAGCCCTTCGAAGTATGATGCTAGCTTGTGAGTACTAATTGTCCAGTATCTTTTGACACAAACACGGACACAGAAAAAAACCCCATGCAATCTATACTGACATGTGTCAGGTAAAATTTGACTGGACCACTCTTTCTGTCCATAGGTACTCAATACTTTTATATAAGTTTCATCATTCTCATTGTACAGAAAAGGAAATTGAGGCAGAGAGAGCTGAAATTACTTGTTCAGCCTGATCTGTATGTGTGCAGTTCCTATCTCAGAAAGAACAAAAAAGTTTCAAAATAAAACTGAATGCAAATAAACTGCAGAACAATTACCCTATATCTCTTTTAAAAATAAAGAAATGCAGGGGAAAAGTGTAGTGCTTTAGCCTCAGAGCTTCCCTGACAGCTGGACATACTTAGGACCTTCATGAGGAAGGTACAGCTGATGTAGGTGTTTGCCTCATCTGAGCTGGGTGCTGAGAAACCCCAGGTCACTTCTTTATTTTGCTTCAGATTTTCTGAGTAACTTTCAGGACCTCTTTTGGTCCAGCTCCTCAAACATGGTTTGACATTAAGGGTCTTTGCACCAAAATACTCAAGGGTGTGAGTTTTCACAACCCCTGAACCTCAGCTCCCCTTGGGTGTAATGGACATAGTTACACTGCTGTACCTCACAGGCATGTCATGAGTTCAAATGTGTTAAAATACATTTTTTTTTTAGCTTAGATTTGAGACCTACAAGGAATCTCAAATTGATAAGAAATTCGCAGAATTGAAGGCACAAGTTGCCACAGTTGGCCGTCCATGGTTGGATGTCTAGGGATCTTTAATTAGCAAATATCTAAATGCGCACCAGCAATGCAGGGTTGCTTTGATGTGACTAAACCCCTTAGGAAAAAAATAAGAATATTTTTCCAGATTATCCATATTACTTGGAACAGCAAAACTGAAGTATAACTTGTTAAATTTTGATGAACAAGCTTTCTTGCAAGATGTGCAATGCTCCCAGGAAGAGGAAGCAAACAGACTTTTTCCTGTTGTGGTGGTCCTTGCAAAGCAAAGCAAATGCCACAACAAAATGGATAGCTTGCATAGCAAAATATGTTGCATAGCAAAATGGGCTCAGTTCTGCAGCAAAACTCCTAGATTCTCTGAAAGTTCTATTTAGATGAGAAAAGATAGGGCTTGAGTGAGTTAAAAATACACTGAAGAATGCAATCAGTGCAATGTTATTCATTTTGATATTAAACGAGATTTATTTGACAGTAACACCATATGCTCAGTGGTGCTGTCCACAAGATGACAATTCCATTTTGCAACAACTGCTGAAGTTCAAAAATTGTTTTCATTTGGCTTTGGAATAAAAACAAAAAAGCCTTTCAGTTCTTTACAGAATGGAATTGGACTGAAATGGCTGATTTCAGATAAAAAACTCAGCCTTTTCTTTTGTGAGGCCTTTTTGCTTCTAATGGGTTCCTTGGTCACCCCAATGGGCAGGACTGTGGGAGAAGGCAGGAAGACTGGGGCATGGATAATCTGTAACTTTTCAGAGGCCCTGATACTATTCAATAGCATTGCTTGATGAAGTGTCAACCTGCTGAAAACACTTCCATCAGCACTAGTAGTCAGTTCTTGATGCTACTAAGATTTTTTGGTATTGATTAGGCATGATTGTAGTATTCAAGGTTTGTCAAGGATGAAACTGGAGCCTTTTTCTCATGGGCAAAAGAGAAGCTGAAGATTTTGGCAAGAGGAGAGCTTTGGAAGTGAACATGGTAAAAGCTGGGTGCTACTGCTAAAATGTCCAGGACTGTATGCTTCACAATGTCAGTGTTCAAAAACATCAGGGTAGTTTTTAAATTTAGCGGATTAGAGGTATGCAGCCTTTTAGTCTCTCCACCAGAAGTTTTCTTTCACATTGATTGTAGGCTAAGAAATGTAGGCACAAAAATACGCAAATACAAAAAAATACACAAATACAATTTTTCCATTAAAAATTGCGGAAAAATGTTTTCTTTCTCATAGAAGTTTGAAAACCTGGGTTTTCATCCAAAATACCTCCAGACTTGAAAACTTCTGGAGGGGGAAGAGGAAAGTTTCAATTAAGAAATGCTGCTATGACACCTTGTGGGGATTAGTTGCCCCAGGTATCGATTTGTGTGAATGGCTGTTTGAGCACATTCCCAGCTGACTGACATCGGCTGTTGTGCACTCCTAACCTGCGTATGTTTCCTCTCTTGAAGGAAGGATGTCGTGGTGCATCGTGGCAGTCCTCCCTGAGATGCATCTTGGGAGCTGGTGTTTTGCTGGGGAGTCTAAAACCTTAAGAAGAATGAGGCAGCTAAATTACTATTCCTGTGAGGTACCACAGTAGCATTTCTGAACTGAATTGTTGCTGTTTTCGGCCAAAACCTTTTGGTTTTGAGGATTTTCAGCTTTTCAATGAAAAGTTAAATAATTTGGCAGAAAGTACACATTGTGACAAAAAAAAAGTTAATGTACAATCTTCTATTGAAAAAAATGTTCATCAGGAATTTTTTTTTAACCAGCTCTAACAAAAGAGCTATAAACACATCCCTAGAGCACTGCAAATAATGAGACATCAGTATTGAGGGAGTTTGCTAATTCTTATAGAAGATAGATGTCACCAACAAGACTTCAGCTCTTTGGGCTCTCAGCGCTGCCCTATGTCTACAGGATCGTGCTCTTCCCTGACTCTCTGCTGCACTGGTGTTGCATGTGATCAGGCACAGAGAGTCCTGTTTTCCAGTGTACACACATGCCATGCACTGACAAGTTTATAACCAGACCAGTGTGACACTCTTGGCTCTAGCTGTCTCAAAATCGGGCACATATGGTTAATAGGAGGCAGCACTAGTGCAAGAGCTATATTTGCTTTGAACTGGCAGGTGACAGAAGCAGAACTATCTGGCAAGAAAGACCCTTCTGGTGGTCTTGTGTGTGTGTGTTGCTACTGTTTTGAGTTTCTCAGCAAAGCACACAGACAGAGGAAGATGACTGTACGGCCATAACACCGTGCTCCTTCCTGACACGGAGCTGGGATGATGCCTGACCCAAGGGCATTAGGACAGAGTACAGTGTTGCCAGTACCAGGGGCAGTCCAGCCCTTACAGGTGTGGAGAAGGTGTGAAAACTCAATTTGGCTGGTGGACAGGGTGTGCGCGTGTGTCCTCGCACTGCCTAATAAATATATTCATCCAATTAAGAGGACCAATGATTCATTAACAAAACAGGTACTAAAAAAATACTCATTTAAGACAATCACTGCTGCTTCCTCAGCTTTTCACTTCATTGCTGCTTATGTGAGTAAAAACAACAAACTAAATGGAGACCTTATGGGCACCAGGGACCAATTAATGCCACGTGACTTCCTCCCAGGCTTCCATGAAAATAACTGTATTATAATGGTCTGTGATATTAATATCAGCTTTGGGAAAGTTAGGCAGCAGCTCCATAGGGAAGGATGTAGCATGAGCAAGCACTCTGGAATGTGCAGTATTTGACAGAAGAGAAGTGGTGTCTCTCTGTAAGTTGCATCTCTTCTTGCTATTGAAACAGAGAAGTCAGCTGGGAAAATACAAATGCCTGGGGGAAACTGAGAAGGTTTTTTATAAGTGGATACCTTTCCAGTATCTGAATAAATTTCAGAGCCTCTCTGCTTTTAATACAACAATTATCAACCTACAGATTAAATCTAAGGATTAAGTTCTGAGATGGGATTGGGATCTTAAACTTATACAGCCTCAGAGTTCACTTTTCAGGTTTTTCTTCCTCACAGCTTCAAGTATTTCGAGGATTTGCTTTCAATCTCATGGCTATGTGGAAGCCCACCAGATTTTTGCTGCAGAGTATGCGGCTCAGGGCTGTGAAGAAGCAGCACCTTGGCAGGTATAACTGCTGCCTAAAGTCCCCATAGTTGACAAAGCTATATGGGGATTGCTTTACAAGAAGAACTTATTTCGCTTCCTAGGCTGGCCTGGCTGGTTTGAAACACAGTTTTGCTATTTTAAACTGCATCTGCACTGAGACATGCAACAGATGGAATTTACTGCTCTCCTTACACTGGTGATATACAAATGATGCAGAAAAGCTCTAGGCAGGACCTATGGGTGCCAGTGGAGCCACTCTGAAGTAAAAGCAGCAATCTCTCCAACCCAGTCTGCCCCTGGGATCCCACACTTCCTCCCACATTTAGACCCTGGCATATTTACTAGGCACCATGCCTCTGCGCTTGTACCGCAGTGACACCATGGGCCATAGCTTTCTCATGCTGCACTTTTCTTGGAGGGGAGAGACACACACAGACCGCCACCCCTGTCCCCAGGGCTGGGCAGTTAAAAGGCAAAGGCATTGGGTAAGACCCACTGTCAAACCAGGAAAGCACCACATAGCAGGGAGATCAATGGTCTGGCAGGGAAAGCAGCAGCCACAGCAGCCTGGCTGACTGCAGCTGTCCAGCCCACATCTCCCCTGCTGAGCCACGTACCTGAGTGTAAAGGACATATCAAATGGTTTAATGTGCATGCCAAGGTGCCAAGTGGAAAGAGTACAAGGAAAGCAAGCGGGAAGAGGGCATGGTAATGTCTTTCATGGTGACTTTGGCCTCAATTTCTGCATCCCCACGGTAGGAATATTAACTCCAAAGTTGCATGTTAGTAAGCAAGAGCAGACAGGGTGAAGGCAGTCTAATAACTGAGCATGAAATGGGTTAACTGAAAAAGTGGATCTAAATAGCATCACATTTGGAGGAGTGATTTGGGTTAGAGGTTCAGTTCAGCTCAGCATTGGAAAGTTCAGATACTGGTTAAACTTTGGATAAACTTTTGACCCCTTTTTCTTGTAGAAATCAGACTAGAATCACACAAATACAGACTCTCTCATGAGCTTTCCAATACTGCTTGTTTTTGACTGAGCCAGCAATAGAAGAACAGATTTCCTCATGATACTCCTGTATTTCTGCTTCTAAACTCACCCATTTTTTCTTTTCTTTTCCAAACCTGAAAAGTTTTTCAGTCTATTCCATATAAGGTTTGGATGATAGCTGAGGCCAGGTCCAGCTCTATCCTGACTGATTTTTCCATCTCTGGGGATAACTGTCATCTTTGCTGGCCTTTTTCCCATCCAGTCTTAAATATTTTCATTAATGGCTGGAGAATTAGTCAGTCCAAAGACACAGAGATTGTATTTTCCAAACATCAATTGTTGCTCTCCTCCCAACCAGAAATGCATGGCCCTGGTGGCCCTCACCCTCAGCAGCTCTGCCTTAGCTGACTCTCTAATTTTTTATTCTCTCTCTCCTGATCTTCTTCATTTGGAGACTGCCAGCCAGCTTTGCTTGCTTTTTATGCCTTCTGCTCCTTTCTCTGTGCCCCTGAGTCCTCTCTCCTCATGACTCATGAACAGCAGCTCCTACCAGTTATAGGTGCTTTACGCCCCCAACATTGCTAGCTAAAAAGGGGAAGAGGGAAATACCTTCTGAAAATATCAGCACTTCAAGTCCACTCAGATCATCTCTTTGCTGATTCCTATCCTGTAGCCTGTGACCTCAGCAGTGCAGGAGTTTTAGTTCTGTTTTCTTCATCGGGCTGATTACGTTGTCAGCACTTAAAATAAATAGGAATTAATAACAGTAAAATTAATCAACGCTTGGGAGCGTAACCACCCTTAGGATTGATGGAATCAACTGGTAGGTGATAATTAGAACCAGCCAGAAGCTTTTTCTCAAAACTTACATATAAATTTCCTCCATCTTAGAAACCGCACATTAAAACACCCTCCCACAGCATGCAACTTTTCTTGTTCTTTTTTATATCCTCACAGTTTGGCAGGTCCTGTATTGGCCACAAAAACAAACAAGAGCATCCAACCCTCACCAAATATTGCTTTCACATATTTCTGGCTCATCCAAACTTAGAAAGCACCAGAAATACAACTGAGCCTGAACTTCAGAAATTCTCAAGCCTGTTTTTCAGACCCAAGAGGTGAAGGAAACATATGGATTCTCTTGGATTCTTTTTCCAAATGGATGTTTCTGTGGTTTCTCTGCCAGCGAGTGCTGCAGTGACTGGATCTGTGTGCAGACATGAGTATCCCTTGTGCTGCTGTGCCCACCTGGGTGGGGAATTCAGTGCTCTCAGCTGGGGGAACGAAGCCCAGCACTATGCTGTGCACCCATCCCTGCAGCCAGAGGTCAAATTGATCTGCGTTGTAGCAGTATTAAAATTATCTAATGATTTCCATTGCATCCAAGCTGTGTTTGCTTTCAGAGTAACCCAAGTTGTTCAACTGCACAAAGGACCAGATTTATCTAAAGGGATTCCCTCGATGGAGGTCAGCCATAACGACTAGAATGGCTTTGATTTTGTGCTTCCTAGTCATTTTCCTTCCCTTCTTCTTCCTCTCTTTAGATTACAGAGGGCAAGGCTCTGTGCTGCTGCTGTTGACTGGAGCAAAAAGCGTGTTCAAGTCCTGCAGGCAGGAGCAAGATGTGAGCACGCCGGCTCAGGAA
This sequence comes from Gavia stellata, assembly GCF_030936135.1. Classification (NCBI taxonomy): domain Eukaryota; kingdom Metazoa; phylum Chordata; class Aves; order Gaviiformes; family Gaviidae; genus Gavia; species Gavia stellata. The sequence goes on from NC_082595.1 coordinate 531,923, forward strand.
ACAAGTGTAGCAACTTTGCAATTGTGTGGGGAACAACATCTTCAGAATTACTTGCTGTTGTGGCTTTGATGATTTCTTCAGACACTGCAAGTAGACTGACAAATTGACTTTCAAGTGAAAGGTCATTGAAAAGAATTGCGGATAAAAGCATCTGGATTTACAATTAAAAAGCTACAGAAGTTCAGTTTACAACTCTACTGGGTTCTGTGCGTAGGAGTTTCTATCATATAATTTGGCAGCTTCTTCTGCCTTCTGATTGGGGTTGTAGAAAATAAAAATTCCTTGTGGTTTCTTTATTTTTTTCTTTTTAAACACAGTGGAGAGTTGTGTTGTTTTGGCAAGTCTGATACAAAGAAATATTGTACTGGCATTGTCTCATATTGTAGGTGACCTCAGGCCTGAACTATACAAGGGAAAAAAATAGGTCTCTGTTGAATAGAGCGCACATGTGCTTGAATCAGATTATAGAGAGAGTGTGAAAAGCAGAGCACACACACGATACATATAATACTGATGTTGTAGGCTTAAATGCAATGCCCGATTCTCATCTCATCCCACTGGTGCAAATCAGGAGCAGTCTTGTGGTGTTAAGGCTTGCCCTCGTCTGGTGTATGAGGTTCCTTCCGGTATCCCTGTCCCTAAGCCCATGACCCAGGCAAAAGGCCCTTTGCAAGGCAATTAGGTGGCTGAGATTACTTAACACGTCCAAATGCACACAACACAGGACTCCAGTGGAGGGCTGCCTTTCAGAGTGTTTGTGAGAAGGTGTTTATGGATCACATTTCTTTTTTTCCTTCTCCCCCTTTTAGGAACTGGGATGGGAACTTTAATCCTGAAAATCCTTACCCGTAAAGGCAAACATTGCATGCAGAAAGGCTCCCTCTCTCTGTGCCTCCCTGGCACTTCTTCCTCCCTTCCCCTTCTTTGTGGGACATTAAACTAAACTAAACAGAGATTTGTCCCTATCAATATTGACTTGACTGATTTCCCTTTTCCTGACTTCTCTAATCCTGTGGTAGACTTTCTGTGACATTTGTTTCCGGTAGCAGATTCATACGAATGTTCACTCTAGAAACAGAACATTTCCAAACATCTATTAAAAAGCAAAACAGCGTGGTCAAAGAAAATAATGGGGGTTGTTTTTCTCCACAGTTTCATTTCAGCAGCTTCCGGTATTTTCTTTCTACTTGAAAAAGTAATTTTTCTCTAGTATGTAAGGGTTTCCTTTCATAAGAAAACAGACTCAATAGAGCTATTATGTAAAACAGTGCACTAAGCCTCCTTGCGTTGTCGTCTTTGCAGGAGTTAGTCACCCAATATGGCCCAGAGATAAGATGCCATCCACAGCTACCCAAAACCCCAGACTGCAGTCTTTAACAGAAGCCTGATGACCTTCAGGCTGGTACTTATGGTGGAGCTGAGATTTCCTTCTCTCCATCAAAAGGTTGTTTTGTCCTCAAGGAAGAAGACAAGGAGCTGCCCTGGTTTTGCTTCCAGCTGCTTCTCCTGGTCTTTATGTGACAGGAACAAGTCCTTGGGGCAGAACTCATGTTGCTGGATGAGAACTGTCCCGGTCACATTGGAAATCTCATGCTGTTGCCAAAGGAAGATGGGGTGAGGGGAATCGCATTCTCAAAGCACCTCTACTGATGGCAGAGGAAATCTGAGCAAGGTGCTCTACAACCACTAGAGTTAGGGTGGAAGGAGCCTGCCTGCTTCCCCTCTGAAAAATGGGTGTAATGACCCTCCTCTTTCTTGTTCTCTCTCCCTTTGATGCATCCACGTTGCACAATATACGTTGCATCTGTACTACACCCAGACTAAGTGAGAGGGAATAACTGATGACAAATTTTGAAATGTCAGCAAAGAACTAAGCATGATTTATTTTTTTTTTAAACGGTACATCCCCATTTTGTTAGTGAAAAGTGTAAATATGGCCAGAAATGGGACACTCCCTATTTCAGGGAACTCGAGCTCCAGCGTACAGGACCTACACTGACAAAGGCAGCAGGGAGAGTACTGAAATGGGAACTTTTTGCATGGACCTGGCTCCTACGTAAAGGAGAGGTCACTAGGTTGATTGTACTTAGGCCGAATGCTGTGCGTGGCTGCTGCTGCCTACTTGTTAACTTAAACACCACGTTGCACTCACAGCCAGTGTGAAAGGGGCCTTTGGCTGGTTGCACACTGGCACAGTTGGGGAACATGCTCTCTGCAGCCCTGTGGAAGAGATCCACCCTGGGGGACGAAATTTCCACCATTTGCCCAGCAGATGATGGAGAATGCAGCCCTCAGAGAGGGAAAGCAAGTGAATCTGGTGGTTACTGAGGGCTGATGGCTTTGCTCCACATCCTCCTTTCTGCCAACTTACTGTACACAAACACTGGGCTGAGCCCAGTTTTCTAAGGAAGCTATTAGACCTTTCTGCTCTACACCAACATTGCTGGGAAAAGGATGCTGTCAGTCACAGCTTGTGTAAGCCCTCCTGCAATCCTTGCCAATTGTAAATCAACCCTATCCTCAGCATGATGTGTACACCGTTGGGATGCAAACAAGCTCCAGCACTTAGCGCTGGGATTGATTCTCCGGAGCATGAAGCTGCAAAGGTCCCAACTACACCACAGAGTGGTGGGAGCGTTAGGGCTGCGTGCTGGTCTGTGAGGCTGACTTAGGACAGCTGATGATGAGATGCTGCAATGTTTGCTACATGCCACAGCTCTGCAGATTTAAATTTAAAGCATTGTTTCTATACAGTGATATGCTATAAGACTGTGGCCACGCTTTCATCAAAGAGCCAAATATAATAAAAATTGCAGTAACTTTAACAAAAAGAGTCCTGTGGGTTTGGGAATTGCCCCTGGAGATGGAGGTGGACCCTGGCAGTTTGCAACAGGATTTTGTTGCTGTGGACCTGCACCGCAAACGGGACCTGTGCAGGAGAGGAATATATGCTAGCATAGGGGCCGAGGGTCTGTCTCCTCTCCCAGCTGCTCTCTCTTTCCTGTATTCATGCTGAACTTCCCAACCCATCCTAGGGATGGAAAGTCCCAGGAAACAGACATCCCACTCGCAGGACAAGAGCCACTGAGTGAGCTGGGGAAAGCAGAAGAAACTTGATTGTTCAACAGACTTGCAAACTTAATACTTTCTCCACGCAAAAATAAATTGGAGTATCGCTTAAGTAGACAATTGCTGAGCTTTCTATTTTTGTTTGATTTCTCCCCCTCCCCCTTTTACTAGTTTTCCTTCAACTCTGCTTTCCAATGTCACTGAGTTATTATTATCCAGATCCAAATCTCACAGTTTCACTGAAGGAGAACGTGTATTAAAATACCAGATTTACCAGAAAACATCTGCAACTTGCAAGCCTATTGTATTACTATTATATGAGCAAGCCATTGTAAATTCTTTTAAGTCTGTAACTTATTTCACGTTAACACACTGTGTGTTTTACAACACCATTTCAAAGTTTATGGCCTTTTTTCTTTAGCCGCTTGTTCCAATTGCATCTTATATTTCATCAAATATGGTAAAGAAACCATGAGAATAAATTGATGCTCCATATGAACGCCCCTATAAATGGATGTTGCCAAATTGCTGTAAAATGGTTTTCCTTTTTAGCCCTCCAGAATTGTTAGTAGGTTTCTGAGGCCAAATTCTACAGGGAAACGTTATGACCATTTAAGGCCTCCAAACTTCATGCTTCAGTACAAAAGGCCTAAGGGCGAGGATTTTAAATGGATGAAGTGGAGAAATTTGCACTTCCTTAAGAAAACACAGAGCATTTCCTTCCGCGTGTCAGAATGAAAATAGAAAATACAAACTAATTTGTCAGGAAATTTTCCTTCTATAATTCCCTCTTCAGCCCTTCCCCTCCCGCCCTTCCCCGCTCCCGCCGCAGCCCTGCAAGACTTATTTTCTCCTCCTTGTTGTCAGCTTTACGGCTGCAGGTCCCAGCTCCAGAAACCGTGATGGACGACGCTCTGCTCTTCACCTCGAGCGCAAGAGCTCTGCTGTAATGTCTCCTCGTGTTCACAGCTTGCTCCTGCCACCCTCTTCCCTGCTCACCTCCCCACCTGGGCTCACGCCTGCAGACAATCCTTCAGGAGATAAGTACCGTTCGGGGACACCAGCTCAGCCACGAATGACGGTTTGTCATTTGGCTCTAATTGGACGCTGGTGTAAAATGAAAAAAACACTTGTCATATTTATGAGTTACTGTGAGTTAATAATACGCTGGGATCCATTAGTTAAAGCACATTTGCTCCAAACATGTGGCTTCAGCTTTTTGTTTTTCATTCAAGTAACATTTTTTCAGATGAAATGCTGTTGCCATTTTTCTCCCAGGCACTCAGTGAGCCTCGGGGAGTTACAGCATCAATTATTTTTCTCCTCGTATGTGGAACAAAAAGAGAAAAAAAGTGTCCTAGCCAGAGAAGTTGGAATTATTATCCAAAATAATAATAAAAGAATATCAAAACATCCAGAAATCAAAAGCTGCAGCCAGCTGAACAAATGTAGTTAAAATTGAAAACACAAAAAGTCTGCAGAAGATTCTCTTGCAAATAAAATGGGCTCTGCTCTCTCTGTATTTTTAGTAATCTCCTGTCCTGCCTGAGCCAATTCTTTTTTCTGTTAAAGTCTGTCTACTTGAGTCAATTTTCTTTGACTCTGTTTTGAATGATAAATTCATTAGTGCCTTGCAGGTGGATTTGCCTGATTTTAGAAACTCCAGAAAGGACTAAAATGACAAGCAAAATCAGAGCATGAACAGAAACTTGTTTTCATACTCTTGCTTCTGAAATAGCTCTGCGTTTACGTGTAATAAAAATCAAGATGTTCATCTTTCTTCCTCTTCCCCTCCGCAATATTTTTTCGGTGCTGAAGATGTCAAGAGCAGAATTTACCCTTCCCTTGATGCCATCTTTTTTTCCTCCTTCTGTTTCATCACAGCTGCATGGACTCCAGCCAACTCAAACTGTACCTTCGCACTTCACTGCTTAGGACTTTGCTGCACATTCAATTTGACAAGACTCTTTAACGTAGATAACTGAGCAGGCAGACTAAAACTTCAAACTGGTAACTGCGTTCACAAGGACTCCAGCACTTCACACCTCACTGCTTTATCCTTACATAGGCTGATCTCTCTAAAATCAGGAGGAGGCAGCACAGCAAACTTTATGAAACCCCACTCACTCTCATTACCTGCGGCTTAATTTGCAACAACTTGCTTAGAGGAACAGAGCAAGCTCCACCTGCTCTTTGATTCAGGATGTATTTTGCCCACCATTCCCAGGAAACATTTATAAAACATTTTACATATTGTTGCTGCTTTGTTGGTAATAAGTTTTCTTTTATTTTATAAGCTTGAATTAAGCAAAAAGCTCCTCCGCTGCTGACTCAGCCTCCAAAGCTACACTTTATATATGTCAAACAACATATATAAATTTATAAGGTGAACAATGGTTGTATTTAACTACTGATTTAGTAATCATGAACTTTGCTGGCAGTATCCTTTGGAAACTAAATCCATAAATTTTATTAGTATTAAATGTTTCTAATGGGAGTTGACAAATACTTGAACTGAATTGCTTTTTCTCCACGCTTGGCAAAAGGAAAGGGACAAAAATTCCTATTACACAATGAGAAATGCATTAATACTAAACCCCATTCATCTCAATTTTGTACAAATATAATTTAAGACCTTTTACAACCGTTGGTGAAATTACAATGTGCTGTGGGGAAGTTGCAAAAATTTTATGAGAGTAATAAAATTGTCATTGTAATACCATTATAGGGTTCAGGGACAATATAGATATTTGAATTACCTATTGTCCTTACACCAGGTTGAAAAAGCTACATGCAGGAATTAGAACATGTAATGGAGACAACTGTTGAAACAAACCAGAGAAATGAAATCCAGGTCCACTTTAGCTGGCCTAAGACAAATCCTCATTGGAAACCAGGACTCAGAATACCCTTCCCACTTGTGTCAACAACAATGAAGTTTAAGCGGGTGGACTGTTTTATATTTGTGTCAATGGTAGCACAGAGACCAACTAATTAAGCAGAGATTATGCATAATAAAATAGTGTTGCATCCAAAAAACCTGATGTTTTTAGCTTCTGTGACATATTTCCTAGGGTTTGCACTCAAGCCTGACTGAAGGTAGTCATGGTGGTCCCCCTTGTTCGTAGCCACAAAAACTTCTCAGGTAGCTCATGGCAAAGCCATGAAAGCTTACCTGGGATTAAAATGGTGTTAACTTTCTAGAGGTGAAAATTCCTTTCACTGAAGAATAGTGTTTCTGGGCTATATCCAAGGAAAGAGCATTGCTTTCTCCCTGCCCGTCCAAGACATGAACAAAAGGGAAAAAGAGAAGGGAAAACAAGAGAGGCAACTGCAGCCTCGTATATTAGCAACATTTCACTGGCTGTGTTCTAGAGAGTAATAAAAGAATTGAAATAGTTCAAGCATCTGCCCTTGGCTGAGGGACTTGTAATTATACACTACAGACTCCACTCCCTTGGAACAACTGTCTTTGATTCCTATCTCTTCTTCTATTACAGCTGAAACGCAAAACTCCTGATGAAACCATTACATTTCCATGTGAAATTCACAACTATAAGGGGAAACCTCTGCAAAGTTGCCAGACTTTTGAAGGGGGGCAGAAACATATGGGCAAAGGTTGTAAAGTTCCCTTCCAAGTTTCAAAGGTCCAACCACTTGGGGCAGCCTGCTCTGGAGTTTGGGGTTTATTCTCCTCCTTTTAGTAAACACTTTGGAATGGGAGTAAGAAAGTTAATTTTATTTCCTGTTTATTAAGAGTTACCATATTGTGAACTCCCGCAGTTCAGCTGATTGCTCTCCTTAAAATCACTGACTGTTTAGTCCTCACCGGGATTATGAGAACCGTGGCAAAATCTTTCAGTAGACATTTCCGAACACCCAGATACTCAGTGAGGCCTACTATGCTTTTAATACCGCTTAAGGTAACGTCCTGACTTCAGACGACACCCTCCCACAGGCAGGAAAGACTCATAAACCTTGCTAGGACCCTCAAAGTGGCAACCAGAGCTTGCACTGTCTGCCCAAGTCTTTCCCGGAGGAGGTGGGCAGGGAAGGTGAAAGAGGAGGCAGAGATGCCAGCCTGTGCTAAGCTCCTCTTTCTAAGAGATCCACATTCACCTGCTTTGAAATCCCCAGCAGGGTGCACAGCAAACGAGAGTCCTGGAAAGCAGGTCCTGGTCAATGAGCGTGCCAGTTTGGGTCCTCCTGGTGGGAGGGCCCGGAGGACTTCACTAGCAGCTTCTGAAAATGCAGGCTGCCTATCCTGTGCCCCACCTGGAGGTGGCAGTGGCAGGATCAGCGCTCATGGGGGAAAGCCACCACTTTGCTGGCCATAGAGAAAACATCTAAGGGCATCCCCCTACCCGTACACACACACTTGATATTTTATTGAAAGCAAATTCAGAGAACACCTTTCCGTGCTTAGACGGCCTAAGCCTGCCCCCTTAGCTAGGGAAGCTGTTCAGCAGCCTGAGCTCCCGTCACGCTTATTCCCATGTTTCACATGTTGCCAAGAGGCAAGAAGGTATTTCCCTACACTGCAACCTTTTATTTTCTGTTCTTTTTACTCTGGCTAATATGTCTTCTTGGTAACCACAGTATAATAAATTTCATAGAGCATGACCGGCATACTTAGTTCATATTATTCATTTGCAGTCATTTATTTTTTCCAGCTTCTCTTCCCCTCCCCGTCCCCTCTCCCCAGCGCTCACTCTGTGGAATGATAATAATACACACACAGAGCGCCGGCTGGCTGGGAAGGACTTAAAAACAACAAGTAAGAGGATCTTTCTGTGCTCACACCTGTTTTAAGATTTGTTATCCTTAAAAAGGAAAGCTGTAGGGATTCACTCTCTTTCTTCCTTGTAGACCCCAGTGGAATATACCATTAAACCACAGGGAGGAGAGAAAGCCTTCAGTGCACTTAAATATACTTATGTCAAATCCATCTCATTCTTCCTGCCTTCTTTCCTCAATCTAGCCACCGTTCCCAAGGGCTGGAGAACATTACAACCCATTCACTTTATATGAATGGGCACAGACAGACTTTTTCACCATTTCGATATGTCTACATTTGCAGGCATATCCTGTAGGCCAACTGAAACAGCCTTAATTTCAATTTACTGTCTCCCTGAGGAACATGCCATTCTCCTGAAAGTGGAAAAAACCCTCAATGGCCATTCCCTGCCCCCCTTCCCTCCACCTCAAGTCAAGATCTGAACTGGAAAGAAAATTTCTCCCAAGATTAATGGATTGCAGTTTTGATGCTTATAACAGGGCACATGATCTTTATTAAACAAGTAATGAACAACTTTCACCAAAATACTGTGTTTGGAAGGTGCTCAGCGTTGCCGTACACGACTCATCTAAATCCTTTTCCAAGTCCCTGTAGAATGGTGTTATATTAAGAAAAAGAAACCATTCCTCAGTAGTCATTTAACTCTGCCTTGTTTTTCAGCGGTCCTATCAGTAATGACAAAAACAACACTAATAAAAAAGTAGCCAAGATCTTGACCTACTAAGTTCAGATGCATGCTAGGATCAACTCAGTAAAGCATAAAGCTGACATGCACTCACCTTCCTAAGACAGGGGTTAGCTATTATTGCAACAAACCATAAACAAAACAGATAACAAATAAAGATTCAATGAATAGTGGCAGTAGGGAAAAACACCAGTACCACTTGCCAGGCCTTTGTGGTCACAGCTCTGATTTAGAGCAAACCAGCATGCAGAAATCTGGATTTAGGAGAGGGGTATGTGTTTCTTTGCAGAAACACCAATGCCATACTGTCATTCAGGCTCTCCTGGTACCTAGCATTGCAGGATTTCACTGGGCCTTTGGTAATTGTTTGGAAAAACCGCCAACATAGAAGTCAACTTATAGCACTGCTACGGTGCACAGCTCTGCGAGGTTATAGTTAACCATTTATCATCTAACAGCCACAGTACAAACCCAGTTGTATCTCCCAGTGCTGTAAATACTCTGATATTCCAACAGGCTTCTTAGGAAAGCATCAGACACTGGAGAGTATGGCCAAACAGTGATTCATGTTATTACACTGAAACAGTTTTAGCTTTGCTGATGTATTGCTGAATACTAAATGTTTTCTGTGCGGTCTCTTTTGGGAGGATGATAGTTCATAGATTGATGGGTCTGGTCTAAGTTATCCAAGTGGCTTGACACTATAAATTTGTTCACAGAAGTACTGCATTTAAGGCAGCTCTTTCTGGTGTGCTTGCATTTGAGATGTCCAGTTATGAGCAGGCATAGGTAAACAGAGGGGGGGTGGATCTTCTGGTCAAAAGAAGTCAAGAGGATTTGGGCTGGGCCAGAACTGTCATCTCAGCTTCCCACAGACCAGCAAATTACAATGACAACAGCCACCTCCGCTTTGGAGGTTGAAGCTGTTCTTTTTTCTATTGTAGGGGAGCATTTTATTTATTTTAGCTACACTGCAATTAAAAATAGCAGCAAACCAAGATGTGGTTAGAGTGAAGGCACAGAAGAATCGGCCTCAGTGGAGAAATGAGTTTTGCTTCCCACAGTTACAAACAGCCTCTGCTTAGCAAATTGGATGTCTTTTCAGATTGCAAATGACTCCAGAAAAAACAAAGTCCCAACTGCAACTTGAAGGCCAGAGTTAAGTCTGCTGTACGTGGCCATGACTAAGTAAGGAAGACAGCAGTGTCAGTATTTTCTCCTCTGAAAATGCCCATCTTTTGATCTGTTTTTTGGGTTGTGCCATTATCATGTAATGGGAATGGTAAATCTTTCCAGGGAGTATCCAGGGGAATTCTTAGACATAGTCAGATTCAGGATATGGCACGAGGCCATCTCTTAACCAAATTAATAAATACTTTACTGCAAGCCATGAAAAGTCATTGGAGCTATTATTCTAAAGGTTTGTTCTGGTCATTGCTTCTGTGTTAGCATTACACCATAGTTCCCTTGCAATCACAGACGCTTGCATAAAAGAAACATTATGCTGAGACTAATGCTTTTCATGCTTAGGAAATCTTTTTCTTATTAGTAGCAAGCAATGGGGAGAGTACCCCTCTCCCATTTTCCGCTGACTATACAAGTGTCCTAGACCGTGTTTTTTTGAAGAGAACTAGAGTTAAAGAAAGGCTAAAGCCTGACATGCAATCTGACAGAGGCAACTTTCAATGCTGTGTTTGCTCAGTTTGGGTTTGCCGAGGGCTGGAAGTGTTGGGGGGCTGCACCTGAGAACCGCACAAGGAACGCCTGCTTGATCTCATGGCTGCGTTTGGTGGCACGAGTCAGAGCTGCCCTTTGCAGCCTTCTGCTGGTGGAGCAAAGTGGTGTCGGGCTCCTACAGTGGTGTGTACTGTACGTGTGAGTACGGCTAGGTAACCTGCACACTCGTGCTTTCCAACAGAGCATAAAGCATTTGCTATTATTAAATTACCCCAGTGTTATGTTAATTGGCTTGATTCTTAACTGAGAGAAGCCTATTTTGCAAACACCCAGGACAAAACCTGTTAAACCTCAATTAGGATGCAGCCAGGGAAGGTGCAAATGAGTCTGGAGTAATTACCGGGCAGTGGCTGACAGGCGAGTTCCTGTATTTTCAGCCAGAGCAGGTGATTTTGAAACCTGACCTCCCAGCAGCTGCCAGCTGGGCAGCACATTTGCTCTGCAGAGGCTGCCCAGGATGGCCTTTCCACCCCCCCCCCCCCCCCCCCCGGCCCCGCTGACAGCTCTCTGCAGTTTTCTGCACATGAACAACTTAGCGCCATGCGGGCTAGTGAAGCTGTCGGTTTTCGTAACCAGAGAGTGGCCAACGGCAGGACCCAACCACAGGGACACCACTGCCGGGAGGTGGTGGATCAGGGCTGCGTTGGAGCAACCTGTGTGGTGCTGTAAAAAAAGCCTGCAGGATAAGCAGGAGTGATAATGAGGTGCACAACTTGTCCATCTCTGCATCCACGAGTGGAGTGCCTGCTCTGTCCCGAGGGATCCCCCTTCCCCACGCGTGCAAGGAGCTGGCATCCCTGTGCAACACGGTCTGCGTGCTCAGGGATGGGAAGATGGGGCAATGGCCCAGCTTTCGAGACACGCTTTCTGTATAACTGGGAGTAAATCTCGTCCAGCCCATGCTCTCCTGCTTCATGCCAGCATATGAAGATAGACAAAATACAGGGCTCGTAGGGAGAGGCTACATCATTCATGAAGCAAACATGTACCTTGAAAAACCAGGCAAGCGCTCATCCATGTTACATTGCAGCTCATGAAACAGTAGAGGACTGGGGATTCTGTGCACTCTAACACCTTAACCCAGTGCTTTCCAGTGGCTCTGTTATGAGCTTGGATAACTTTCTTCCATATTATCCCCATTTTACATTGAGAAAAATGAAGCCTAGGGTAAGGGATGAACTTGCTGAAGTTCACCTGGCAAAGCATGGGGTATAGAATATGTCTTGTATACTGCCTGGTGTCTACAGCCAAGGCAAACATATTCATGTACATTTAAAGAGAAAGGATCCTGTCAGTGGAGCTGGAGCTATAGACTTTTCTTAAACACACACTCAAAGAAAAAATCATTTTTGGAGAGGAAACTATGCACCTGGAACATACACTCAGTTTTAATGGATATTAATGTCTTGTAAAAACAAAACAAAGCCTGAAACCTAATAATTTGCCTAAAAATAAAGACTATTTTGTTTTTAGTGTTAAACCAGAATTAAATTATCCAGCACATGTTTGACATACTTTAGCCAAAGCGTTTTGAGTCTGATGCACAGACAATAAATTAGGTAAGGCAACACGGTGCAGTGAATGGAGGGGGCGAGGAGACCGGGGGTAAGGTGAACATGCGAAGTGTGCTGCGCCAGAACATCACCAACACCGACTCCCGAATGAAAGCTGAAAGACCCAGGTATCGGAAGGCAGATGGTAAAAATGGGAATGCAGTTCCATCTGTGGATACTGTTTCTTTTCATGGTTCTCACCACCTGACCTCTTTTTCCCCATCGGTTCCTCAGTGATGAGATCAAGGTGAATTACTCTGGATGGGTGAGTCTTGACAGAGCAAACACAGCTGCTGGCGGGGAGCGCTGCTTTGAGAAACAACATGGAGAAAGCAGGAGGCGAAGGCTTTTCTACGCCAGCCCCGCTAAAGGTATTTCTCCTTTTCTCTCTCAGAGGCCTAGTTCCTGTCCCACTGCAGTCAATGATAATTTCCCTCTTGATTTCAGTAGGAGAATTGAGCTTCTGGAGGGCAATGGCTCCTGACCCGGTTTCTCCTCCTGTTATTATGTTAGGCACTAAGCCTGAACAGCTTCTCTTCTGCAGGCTTAAATGTAGCTGACTTGTATTCCCTTCAGAACAATCTTCCCAGCCCTTATTTGTCTTCCCCATCAGACAGTTCAGACAAAGAAGCAGCTTGCGTTATGCTATGGCGTTGCGGAGGTGAAAGGAGTCTGCTTTACCTAAAGAGTGGGTTTGGAGCAGGGGCCCAAACTCAAGTTGTGGCGGAGGTAGAAGACCCTTCTAGGAAAGTGAGGCTGTGTTACTTTCCCTTTTATGAGAATAAGGGTGCAGTTCTGCTGTACTTGTAGCCAGCTAGAGTGTACTTTGGCTTTTTTCAAGTCTCCCATGTTTGTTCCAACAGTTGAGTTATATGCATATTTTGCTATGCACATAATACATAGCTTGGCAAGCAAAAGATAGGAAGGGTAAATGATGGTATGTTTACCTTAGCTCATGGGGATGTCTTAGTGGTTTAACCTTCAAATGTGGTGTGCCTAACTTTTCTCTAACCACAGGTCCAAGTCCCAGCTGGGCTGACTCAGCCTTTATCTTCCTCAAGATAAATTCAGTCCCGTTCGCTTCACAGTGGGTGGGTGTTTCAGATGAAGCCTTAAAAACGAGAGTTTTGTCTGGTCTGGGTAGACCCTAATGATCCCTTAGCACTTTTCATGAGAAAAACATTGGTTGTGGGCCAGAATTCCCATTCTTTGCTGTAGCAGTTTGCTGGGAGCGCAAAGAAAAGACTCTACGATGCTGATGTGCTCAGAGAGCAAAGGCACTAATGCTGTGGTGTTGAAGCAAACACAATGATGCTGTAAGCCAAGCTTACTGAACCCCATGGTCCTACTGGGCATACTGGGCATGCTGGGTATGCCCTGAAAGAGCTGGGACTTAAGGTCTCTGGCTGGCTAGAAGGTCTTGTACTGCCCACTAAAGCGGCATTAGGTAATGAGTGCTTTTCCCTACCTAGGAGGTTTAATCCTAGTGTGGAATAGGAAACAAAGGCATTCAAACCTTTGCATAGGAAGCAAGGGGCAGCAGGTCAGTTAGTAAGGCACTGGCACAGGGATGCAAGAGGCTGGCATGCCAGAGCACATGCTGAGCGTATGGGAAATATAAGGGTGTCTCTTGCTCTGTGAGTGGGTCTAGATAAAAATTCCACCCTGTTCCTAAGAACTCTTTCTAATGGCACCTCTGTCAAGACCAGCATATTCCTATGAAATTCTCCTTTAGGTGAATCACCATTTAAAAAAAAAAATAAAAATCCCAATTAGCTCTACTTTTCTGACAGCATAGCCACAGAAATGTTATCATTAACACAGCATCAGGTTCCTTCTATCAGCTATGAAGGTAGCAGTACTTACACATATGCCACAGGCTCAGGCAAACAGATTAAGAAAAATAAAATTATTCTGTGCGATTTTGTCAGAGCTCAAATGGTTTCTGAAGCTAGTTAAAAAGAAAACAGGTTTTCAATTGCATTTTTCCCTCAGTACATCCTTTAAGGCTTGAACACCTCTGTTCTTCCAGGACTAGAGGCACCGCGATAGCACAAGAGAGACTAATGGCTTTGTTTTTCTGGCCAAAGCGGAAGGAATGGAAAGATCATGAAAGATGACCAGTTTGCCTGAGATCTCTATCCATTTTGCACACACAGGTGGTTTGGTTTAGCATCTGAAATGTTGGATCCTGAAGCAAACCAAAAGCAACTTCCAAACCCTAGGGAGGAGCCCATAATTAGTACAAAGAATGGACAGTACTGGCAGGTCATATGGGCCTTACGGAGCTATATTTCCAGAAGAAGGCATTTGTTAGTGTAGTCAGCACACTTTTGATAAGGCAAGCACATTTCAAGTGTTTAGGCTTAAATAAACACACTGATTAATGTGCTGTAGGTGAAACATAACTTTCCACTGTACTGAATCTCTTAAAGTGTTTTCTATTTTAGCAGGCAGATCTGTGCAAAATGTTGTAAAATAAAATACTGTGAAAATGTTGGAGATGGGTTGGAAGCATCGTAATAAAAGCTTAAAATTAATAGTGTTGTCCAGTCAATGTCAGGGAATTTTCTCCTTGGCTTCTTCACTGATTGTGTGGCCTATTATACGGGTGACTTGAATAAGGTTTCTTTCAGAGCTCCCTGGTATGGTGAGGGGATTGAATAGTGTTACTTGCATGTGAAGCAATTTGAGAGAGTGCACAAAAGTGCTACAGAAGTGCTAACTAGTATTATCAGCTGTGAATAGATATCCTTATTATCAGCAGACACTCTTCAACAGTCCTACTCTAGAATGCATCTGCAGCCAACAGTGATCTCATTTTATACAGCAGCAGCCAAAGAAATAGGTTGGGTTGCCTAATATTAAAATGCATTAGGGGTTAGTAAGCAACTGTGTAAATTTTTTTTTTTTTAACTTTGAAGGGACATGGCTCAGTACATGGTTGAGTAAATTTATAAACATGCAGTATTACTAGGTTCTGTTGTCCAAGTCTATTTTATACTCTAAGGAGCTTACCAATATAACTATTTTAATTTAGAAAATATTTCTTCAGATAAAAAGTGAGAATGAAACCAATAAACTTTTTCTTAGTTTAACTTCAGGGTCCAACTGAGCCATTCTCATGCTCACCTGCACCGTGAGAGCTGGCAGAAACCTGGCATAACTTTACGATGACTATAATTGTCTCACTCATACGTGGCGTAACAAGTCTAAGACTGACATATTCCAGACAGGAGAATTGCAAATAGAATGGTATGTATGCATACATAAAAAAGCATGGGACCTGGAAGCCTTGACTTAAATCAAAGGAACAGGGTGAGGAGGAAGAGGAGGTGCTGGCAGCGGTGTGTATCTTGGCTCAGTGATGAAAATCCCCTTTTGTGTTATGCAGATGACGCACCAGTAACAGCTGGCAGAGTATCTTTAGTTCAGGCAACCTGTGCTCCTTAACAAAAAGACCTCCTCGTGTTATGATGTTCCTGGAAACCCTGCGTACAGAGTAACATCCACCCTTAGAGTCCTTGATGTTTCAGTCAAAGCCTACAGCACCCGAAAAAAGAGCCTAAAATTTGTTAGTAGCTCTGAAGAGAGGAGAAGATGAATAAAACCCCAGAACTGACCCCCTCCAAGCTTCAGGATATTTGAAATTCAAAGTTTGATGTTGTAGTTTGGACCCTTCTCTTGTCCTGAGCTCTGCAGCAGCATCTTGTTGTGCAAGAATTGTAAAAAGGAACTTTCTGTTGGGTGATGTCCCTGTAATCTTAGTCAGCTGGCTCTTGAAGCAGTCATTAAACAGACTAAAACTGAATTAAGGATGAATTTTTGAGGGGTTGCAATCATTCAAAAAGGAGCTGAAGAGTAAGCACAGCACTTCTTTGGTGGTGTCTCTCTTAAATGTACGTGACTTGAGCTGTGAATGCTGGTTCTCCTGCAGTAACCTCCGCAGAACATTTCAACTCCCATTTAAACTTTGAATTATAGGAAACACCATGTTATTTGACCTTCTACCTTCTCTCCTAGAAAAGCCAGGTTTTAAAACAAAGCAGCTACAAGAAAAAAAATGGCTGTTACAAGTGGAAAGGCTCCACTTGCACCTTAAGAAAGTGAACAAAATCAAGTACATTCAGGAGTTTTCAAGACATACACTGATATAACGTGAGATGCTTTCTTGGAAAAATGTCACTAGCTAGCAATGGTGGCTTCCAAGCCAACAGGAGGCTTCCTATAATGGACACATTTCCCTTGGAGCAATCCTATAATTTGTAATACACCTTTTGCCTTCATCCTACAATACAAGGAGCTGGAGACTTGTTCTCATTTACTCTGGCAGGATCTTCAATTGATACAAAAAAGCCAACAGAGCTGTGCTGCTTTACAGCAGGGAAGGCTCTGGTCTATTAATGACACTAAAGATAAGGTGAAAATCCAGTCTAAATGGATGTAATGTAATTGAAGTCATGATCAAAAAGAGCAGATTTTCAGCTTGCCTTAATCACCATACCTCTACTGACTCAACGTTTATAATCCTTTTCCAACGTCCTTCCAATGCACAATACACAACTATCCAAAGCCCTTTTGCACAGTCATCGCTTCTCAGATGAGGTTTCTGTCCTGGCTGTGGGCAGGTAAACTGAGGCATGAACCGGTGGAGTAGGAGGCTTATAGTCACCTTAACGATTGATGGCTGACTTGGGTAGAAAGCCAGAGAAGCTAGCTGGATTACTAACTTTTGGTCTTTTTAATACTGGGTAATATTAATAAAAAGGAAAACAGCAGCAAGCCTGGCTTAAATGAAAAGTTATTGATTCGGTCCCAGAGTATATTTAAATATTTTATTGCACAGATGGGGCTCCTACAACTTTCTTTTCCTTCATCCTATAAAGGCCCTGTTTTACAAGGATACTTGCTGCCCCTTGGGAGGGCTGGATCCTGTTTCCTCTCCATATATGTGTGGTTTTTTGGGGGAGGGTTGAGCTCAGGTAAGGAGAATCCATTACTCAAGTGCAGGACAGAGCGGCTTTCCTTTACACAGGGGCTGAGGCTGCTGCCTTCGCTGTTCTCCCACCCACCACATTCGGGGCACAGCTGTCCGATGGGTGTTTGTCTGGCTGCAGAACTCCCTTCTGCCTGTGCGATGCCGGCTGTACCCCTGGGGAACCCGCTGCCACCTTCCAGAGAGCTTTTGTTTAAAAATAGACTCGTTAAAAACTTGGCACCCAAGACTCTTGGGCATTTTTACTTAGCGTGCCCACATTTCTGTCCCACCTAAAGGAAGGGTAGGAGATTGCAGGGGAAATTACCATCTTATTTATCCTAAGGTTTTCCTTAGAGTAATTTCTCAGTCTTTTGGACCCTGACAGGTCTATTAAAAAGCAGAGTGCAAAAGATAGGTCCCTCTTTCCCACACGAAAAAACAGATTTTTTTTTTTAGTCAAAAAGAGAATTTTTTAATGGTTTCCATGAAAGAAGAGCTCAGACCCTGAAATGGATGGGCTCTACAGACAGAGCAAGATACATGGGGAGCGATAAGCTCTAGTTGGCTTGTGTAAGACAGTGAATTTGGAAAGCCTTCCCCTCTCCCTCTTCTAGATAAGAGGTTTCCTCTTGAAGGCAGTGACAAACATGAACCAGCCAAATTGTAGCTTTCTGCCTAGCAGCACATCACTTATAATGACAAGCAGCAGACGGAAACTCTTCCAGCAGGCATCGCTGCTAAACACACTGCCTGTCTCATGACCTGCAGGGAATGCAAAGTCTGGACACCAGTCATTTAAAAAAAAAAAAAAGGAAGAAAAAGAATAAAGTAAAACCATTAAAGGATTTTAAAAACCCACAAACCAACAAGATTTCCTTATGGTTTACCTGATTTGTAAAAGTTCTTAAAGTACCGACAAGTGACTTGCTAGGAGCACAATCCAGCAGGAACAGAAAGACAACCCATATTTAAGAAACCTCACCAAAAAAGCCATCTCAGCAGCCACCAGCAAATTCTGCTTGACGAGGATGTAAATTATTAGCCTATGTTCTGCATTCCAGAGGGCAAGGACAGCTTTTTCTTACTCTCTAATTCTTCCCTCCTTTTTGGAAAATACAGCAGGATGTGTATTGAAGAAGAGGAATAGTTTTCTTCTGTGTTACTTTGTTGCATGTTTCTTGCATGTTATAGGATCTTGATCTCATGATTATATACGTTTCATGCTAACTTAATCCATTCTGGGTCTCCTTGCACATGGCCCCTCCGTAGAGTGTGAGATACATCCTACTTGGGAAGCGGTGGGTTAAATGACCGAAGTAGTCTAGGTATGCTTGAGCTTTCTGTGCACAGGAGAAAGACTAGATCTTTTCCACGGGTCCATCACACCATTATTTTATGTACTATTTATGTACTATTTGCCAGAAAGCTTTCACTAATAAACAGCACATTTTTGCTGTCTCTCCCATTCAAAACAACTAATCATGGTGGAATAAACGGTAGAGTGGCCTTCCACTAGTAGTGCTAGATGTCTAAATGTGCAGTGCTGTGAGGCGTGGGGGAGGAAGAAGTGGATAAGCTTCATCACTTTGTGGCCAAAGTGGGTGATGAGAAACAAGTAAGCTCATTTTACCTATGTTTAAACGTGACTGAGTCACCATTGCAAGGTTACTTTTTGATCAAACACCTCCATCTGGAGAGCAGGACAGATATACCCAGGCTATCTCATTTTCATTTTATCCCCCAAATCGTGGCCTTGTTTTTACACCAGCACAATTTTGTTTTTCAATGGTTGGGATCTGGATGTCGGGTCCATATGCCCGCAGAAAATATCTGCCTTTGTATGTGGACAGGGTCTCTGGTGACAGGAACCATTCATGGTGGCTGTTCACATGCGCTGAGAAAAAGTGGGGCTTTTAGTTAGTGACAGAAGAACTATTTTGGATCCAGCATGAATCAGTATGAACCTTCACCCAACCCTGACACTGACTGCATTTAGACACAGCCAGGCTAAATTCAGCGTTTCTGAGAGCGCTGAAGGTGGAGAAAGGCAGTACAGGAGTCGTGCCTCATGGGGACAGGACCTGTGCAGTATGCTGGAGTGGGGAACGTCACAAAACAAAACAAAACTGCTTCCCACTCAAACAGACAAGAAAAACGTCAGGATTTGGAAATGCCTGGACATTCCCAACAGACTTTACCCAGAAGTATATCAAAGTTTGGTTTGGAGTAACAACTACATGTCATTGAAAAATTACTTTCTCCCCCTAGATAATTTACAGAGTACCCAGGAGTGACCTGTCGTCATGATCTCTGCCTTGAAAGCAAAACAAAAGCAAACAATAAAGAGTTTTGCATGGATTTATGCTGAGTTCCAGCCCTTAATTAAGCTGTCCAGGGGCTGCTGAGTATCCACTCTGCTCTCAGGGATGATGGCATAAATCCAGAGCAAGCCTACTGAAGTGAAAAGTGCAAATGGGAGTGGGAAAGACTATTTCTTGAGCTAGGAGAAAAGTCCCAATGTCAAAATCCACTGGAACCCAGAGCACCTTGCTCATGGAGGGTGACAGATGTTTTGGACTCAGCCAGGCTAAATCTAGCCTGGTTATTTGCAGTGCTAATATTTTGCCTTCAGAAAAGTTGCAAGCCTTCTATATGAATCTGTTTCCTGGTCCCATTTAACTTGTGCAACACAGAGCAATCCAGCAGAGCAGAATCACCCTAACAAAGAGCAAAATTATTGAGAGGAACAGAGACAAACCCCGCTATAGCCCAAGAACAATGGATGAATTCAACCCTCCAATGGCTCTGCATGCTTCAGATGGCAGCACAGAGCTAGGGGGAGGTACTGGCTAAGTGCAAGATGTTATTACTAGTTTGAGAGATCTACCTTTTGGAGAGCTTGCACTTACTTGTGTGATGCTCTTTTCTTGTCCTAAAGAAAGATCTCTATATGCACCCTATCTTAAGTTCAGAGTCTCTTTTTGGGGGAAACTCATCAGCCCTGCATTTCCAGGGCCGTGGTAGGATAGGCTGTGTCCCAGACATTGAGTCTGTGTCTAACCTCATCACATCAGCAAAAGAGTTAATACTGGTTTCCCTGGTGCCCAGGCAGTGATTGACAATGCTCAGACTGTCTCGCTGGGGCACCTGCAGATAACCACCTGAGATAGATCAGCACAGGAAACCATTTCCACACAGCGTGAACGTGCAGGTGGTGAACAATGTAAGGAGCATGATTATTATCCCTTTTCTAGCTAACTGTTCTGGGCCCCCTGCATGACGTCTGCATAGTTGAGATGTCATCACTCAGCCAGATGTTGAAGTCACATCTATCTAAATCCCGTTGGATATATGGAAAGTATTGTCTATTTTGAAGGGCATAAATCAGGGGGCATTTCTATGAATAAGGGATTATTACTAAATCGTGCACTTTCTATTAATAGATCCCTATTAATGCTGCAGGTGTTAGTAGTAACTGCTCTTTGAAGCATTACTTAATCACCCCCTTTGCAAATCCCTGTAATCCAGCTCTCATAAAAATACATGGATTATTGATTGAGAGGACCTCTGGGATCCCTAAAACGAGGTTCAGCTCAGATGCCTGCACAGTGCAGGAGACGCACGACAGATCGCTCCCTGGAATGTCTGCCAGGTGTTTGCAGTTTCATGCACAGCGTATCTTGGAAATAATAAAAGAGGTGGGGGTGGAGGGGAAGTCATTCCCCTCCAGGAAGACCAGGCTCAAGTAGAAGAAGGAGAAGGAGAATGAGGACCATTAGTAATAACTGCAGAGGTTATAGGGCGGGCTACTTCTTCCTCTCTGGGAAACTTGTGATAGTGAAAATGGAGAGCAAGCAGATCAAATATATGGTATGTTATCCTGAAAACTAATGCATAGCATGCAGTTAGGTCTGTGGCATGCCTGTAAAGCACACAAGCCATCAGGACAAGCCTTCAGAAATGTGCTGGGTGCAAGTGTAGTTAGGAAGGTAAATTAACGCTTGGGAAACACATGAAGAGCCCTAAATAAAAGATGATTCCCCCCAGCCCAGTGTTAGTATTTTAGGATCACATCTGCAAAGCTTAATGCTGGTGAGAATTAAGCAGGTGAAGCTAAGGCGCACCCTTTCTCCCTGCTTAGCAGACCTTCATGGCTGAGCTTTGTGTGGCTCAGATCTGCAGAAGGACTTCAGGGCCACCTAGGTAGGGCTTGGGCAGAATGTGGTTGCTTAAAGATGTGCTAAAGCCACGCTGTGCGGGCTAGAGACCCAGAGATACTTGAGGTGCCAAGAGTGAAGCAATGTTATCTGCAGAATTATAACAAAGCCAGTAAGAAATAGACCCTACAGAGCTCCGTGACCACAAGACTACCCTGCTTCCTGAGCTGTTCATGTAGCACTAGCTGGGGGACCCCTCCACCGTATGCACTGAGGAGTTTAAACCTTGTAGAGAGGTCCTTCAAACTGTAATCCACCCCATTTCACAGGCACCTTTGGCAATCCATAGTCTCAGGCACATAGTCTCAGCACACTGTTCGGCTCCTTATACAGGAGCCCCAAATGCCCCCATCTTGCTGGGCTGAGCTGCATGGTGCTGGGCATTGTACTACTGTTGGCTGGACTCTCTGAACTGGATGTTTGCAAATCCCCTGGCTGGAGCAAGGGGCAGAAGGGACCATGGCTCTGCAGCCCGATAATCGGGAGTGGGAGAGAGAGAGGATCCCCATCCATCTCTCCCTTCCAGGGAGGGCTGAAAGATGTAGCCACCGCTCCATGGAAAATACATAAACAGCACCTTAATCAATCAAATGACACTCTTCAAAAAGTACTGGAAGGTGAAGAAAATTTCTCAAGAAGAAGAAAGGATAAGAAGAAAAATCAATCCCTCACAGAACTGCTTGATAAAGCACCGTTTTCCAGGGTGCCACCATCTGTTCTGTGTTATGGGGAATAACCTTGATGTTATTACATTACAGGATTATTATTATACAGTAGTGTGTTAAATCTCAACCAAATGTAACAAGCGCAAGAGAGACACGCAATATCACTGATGGCTGGAACAACAAACACAATTCAGGAAAGCGCTTCCATGAGAGCGGAGGACTGGTTAAAGTGCTTAGAGGTAAGTGCATTCCCAGCGGCTCTACTGAACGGGCTCATTTTCTTAAACTATGGCTTCAAAGACAAACTCCCCCACCCCAATTCTCCAGCCTTTCACAGAAAAGAGGTATTAGGGCTTGAACCCTTGTGCATCGCTGAACTGCAGCTGGTTCAGCGGACCGGTGGTACCCTACAGACCACGTAAGGCACCTTGCGGCTTTTTTCTTTCAAGAGGACCAGATTGAATAAACAAGTACTTTCCACAAGGCAAGGAGCACTGCTGCTCTGCTCTGCACATGTATCAGGTAACTGTACCTGAAGGGGAATGGAAAAGATGTGAAAGTGCTTTCATGCTGCGCCCTAGTAGAATTCTTAGGAGTGTTCAACGCTTCATTTATATTATAGTGCACAAAAAAATAAATGACCAACAGAGAAAACGTGACAGAATGCGTAACTTGGCCTAATGTTGCTGCTTTTCCTTTTCACTCCTGATGTGGGATTTTTTTCCTGTTCCCTTTCCACTTCTGCCTCGAACCTTGGAAGATGAACAGCTAGGCTTTCTCAGCTAACTTTCGCAAGTCGTCTTGGAGCACTTGGAGGTTTTTCCCTTCACATCCTAATTAAGGGTATATCAGTGTCCCGTTGGGACTGAAGCAGTTAACGAACACCATCCGGCAGGTCACTTATAAACTATTTGCCCTGAGATTGAGGGCAAACTCTGGTGAATTCCCAAGGAAAGAATCAAATGAACCTGTTAATGAGTGGAGCATTAGGAGGAAGAAAAAAAATAAGGCAGGATCTGAAGTCTTAAGGAAATGTAGGAAATAAAGGTTTGTTTATCTAATGGTTTTACTGGTGTCAATGCACAGGACTCCCCCTCCATTTTAAAGCAGTTGCAAACAAAAGATTGAGTTGCAGATAAGCTTTGGGAGTTCGCTTTTACATGAGACACTTGTAAACATTCCTCAAAGGTGGAGGGGAAGAGGGACGTGTAGCACATTCATTTCAAATAAAACCTGGTAGCAAAGTTTCCTTATATTATCATCACTATCTGGAGCACCAAGATGAGTTTTAGTCACACCTTAGCCTGTTTAAACCCTCTCCTCTACACAGTAAATCAGATTCTCTGTCCCTGAAAAGTTTAGTTTAAGGTGGTTACTGCAATTTTCCAAAACCACCACCATAATTTGAAGAGAAGCTCTCGGGACTTTTCCAGCCTATAAGAAATCACATAAGAGTTTGATTTGGTGACATTTTATAGATGATCCAGAGACGATCTCCAGTGTGAGCTTGCCTGTCAGTGAAATGGCTCATAGATCAGAAAACACACACCCACCCACCCACCCCCAAAATGAAATTCACTTGCTGTCTAAGAGCAACCAGGCTTTTTTTGTGCCTATGTCTGTGAGTGGACTTAGCCTTCACTCTGAGCAGGCCTAGGATGGGATTGGTTTCTTGGACTTAGAATTCCCTGTATTTTCATTATTTGTATTAAGGTCTGACATATGGCACAACTAAAAGCTGTACTGCAATAACACAAAATGGCTCCAAAACTAGAAAATGTTTGACTGGAATACAGCTGCATGATTAATGTTCTTTCAGATGAAAATGAAAAAACAGCTGTTTAAAAAAATCAGTTATTTTCTAAAAGAAACAAATGTTTTAATTAAAATATAGGAGAAATAATAATAAAAAAAATCTTATCAGAACTTGAACTGCAGGTAAAGGAAAGCATCCTACATTGTCCTAATGTCCCTTTCTGTTTCTCTGCAGAAAACTTGTGACAGGACCTCCACTGGCACTCTGTGTCTCTGGTTTTGTCAGAAGTAGATGAAAAGCACCACATACTGTTTTTTTCAAGCCTGAAACAGCAGTGCAGATGGGAGGACAGACTGGGGGTCGGAAGCTTTGCAGTGAGGCAGAAAGAAAGGATGTAAATGAGATTTTTCTCCTTTGTCTAAGTTATTCTGACACAGAACAAGGGAAAAATTCTTTCATCATTCATGCTTGTCACACGACACTGGTGCTAGAAAACACATCTTGACTTTTCTAAAGCTATAGCATGACCCATAAAAAACCTTGTTTATTATTTTTGCCAAAACCAGAAGGTCTCCAGAGAAAAGGTAACACAGAAAGGCATAGAGGTGCCTGAAATGGCTCTCTATGATTTGAAACAAGTGAGTATCTAAACTGTACAACTGGTGTTTCTGATAACGCTGGATTGATAGCCTCTTAGAGCCAGAGCACCCTGAAAGTTTTCAGTTTTGCTGTTACCCCCTCCTCCAGGTGGATGGCTTTCAGATTCTCGTGTCTGTTGAAATCTATTGTCCATACCCTGCTCTCAAAACAGCTCCTAGCATCCCTTGCAGTGTCCATCAGTGGAGGGCTGACAGACACTGAAGGTGTCTCATCACCTTCCAGCCATCCTGGGGGAGCATCGTTGACAAAGAGGGAGATACAAAACAGAGGGCCTCATAATTGCTGTTCCCCGCTAGGCAGTGAGGAATGGGTGCACTCTGTATGGATCAAGCAGAAGGTTGTAAACTTGGCACGCCTGCATTTGCCCTGAGCTACACACAGTCAAGAACGGTCTCTGTAGCCAAGCCAGAAGAAGCGAAGGAGAAAGATGAGTGACATCTGCCCCTGGCTTTTTGTGCTGTCCCACGGGGAGTGAAATAAACGGAAGTTGGGTGGTATCCCTGCATGATAAACCACACTTCCAAGATATGATTTCATGTGGGACGGTTGCTGTGGCATCCTTTGGGCATCCCCCAACCATGGCAACCTCCATGAACCCCAGGCAGCTTCCCTAACTGTCAGGACCACTTCACAAGGCAACACCTTTACAAGCTGATAATTGGCCCATTTCTTTCCCTGCCCATTGCCATCAATAGGATATTTTCCACTTGCTTCTCTGAAGCCAAGCCTTTTTTTTTTTGAAGCAGAGAAGAGCTACTTTGGTGTGAGACACTTTAACAGGAACACTAAATGTGTTGATGGATGAGGACAGCTAGTCAGCAAGCAAGAGAAGGGAAACTTTGATGAAAGGCAGGAAAATCATAATTTAATAAGAAGCACAGTAATACGTTCTTATTGTCCACTGGCTCCCCCTCTTCAAGGCCTTACCTGCGATACAGACAGTGCAGCACTGAGGCCCACGTACTGACTTTGGAAGAGATGAGTGATCTTTACTGGAGTCTCCTATTCTGTAGCCAGGGGATCTAAAACATCTAGATATTTTTGTCCCCTTACCTCCCCGGCTAACCCATGCCTCCAGTTTTTGAGCCAGAATACCATGTTCAGCTCAAACATAAGTCAACCGTCCTGGCAGAGAAGTCAATAGATGTTTCTAGCCATTAATCCCAACTGAATTGCTCCATATCTTCTTACAACACTTGCAGGACTATGCGAGTTGCGACACCAAAATACAAGAATCAGCCAGCTGGCCCCAGCCAAGGCTAGTCTGGCTCCTTTGTCTCACAGTGACCAGACCCAGCTACCTCTGAAGAAAACTGTTTTCTACCACAGCCATGGTATCTACCATGCATAAGTTGCCCCCACAATTTGATATGCCACAGTGGAGGTTCAAGAGGATTTTCACTTCTTCCTGTCGTCCTATTCCTATTACTCTATTTTACAAAAAAATTCAAGACATCAAGGGAACTTTCAAAGCAACTTTCTCTATTTCACAATGTCTTGGTAAATCAAACATATGTAGACAGAAAATCTAATAAAAAAACCTATGAGGACTTTTAATCAGAAGAGTATATTGAAACGTAGATAATAAAACTGCCGTAACTAACTGCAGATGCTAAAGAAACTATAAAGCCACAGTCAGCATGGTTTGCCACATTACTGTATTAGAGCAGAGACTGACTATAGTTTTACTGTTTGACTTAATAAACTGGCATTTTTTATTATTATATAATGCACCAAGCTCCTGTAGTTTTACTATAGTAAATATAATTCAACCGTAGTTTAAACAGAGATGCCGTTTTCGTTTTCTTTTTTAATACATAGAGTGAAGCTGGGAAAACTATTTTAGTAATGCTTTTTCTGCGCCCTTCCTTTAACTTTTGCATCACATACTTGTGTTTGAATATGTGATTTCTGTCTTCAACCATTTGTCATTTACTTTGTGCTTTCCTTGGAATATGAAATCATCGTCAGTGATTTTTGCAGCACAAGGGTTTGATATTTGAGACAGAGATAAGTGACAATATTTGGATTCCAATTTCAGACCCATATGGAGGTATCTGCATTTGAAATACAAGCTATTTTGCACAATTTTTATGCTGAAGTTTCTGCATGAGAGCTTGCTGGGTAGTAGTCATTTGGTCCGTGTGGAAATTGCCATGCTAAAGGATGGAAGGATGGGCTGTGAGGAAAGGGGTGCCTATTTTTCCTTATAATGTTGCATTTGTACACTCAGCTTAGCTCTTTCTCTCTGTGTTCACTTCCTTTGCCATTATATACCCTCCCGGACAGTAGCAGTGTGATGTTCTCTGGGAACTGTGTACTGGTGCCAGACTGACAGCCATAGAAACCACAGAAAGAGAAAAATACGTAGATCTTACTTTCCCTCTTCCAGAGCCTAGGATGACACAGCTCCAGCATGGATGGGGAGAAAGCAAGTTAAAAAAAAAATAAATTCACATTAACCATCAAACTAGTGCCAACTGACAGTGATTTTTCTCCATGTGTCATTGTTAACTGTATTCTTACTGCTTTACATGTGAATATACATCTCAGCAGTCAGCCACAGCAGCCAAAGAATATTATGGCAAAACCCAGGCCTGTGATACTCATTCAGGCTGGTATACTAACATAAGCATTTAAAGGACTCACTTTTACTGCATGCATGCACGCACACACAGAGCGTAGGCTGTAGCATCGTGCAAATGTATTGGTTCCCCCTGTTCTCCAACAGCAATTCACAGCTGCTGCCTGTGGCCCAGGAGCACCGTGGGCATGATGTGCCCTTCTTGCCGGCTGCCCCAAGGCATGCCCTCCGTAGCATGGGAGATGGTCTGCTTGGGTTTCTTGCTCGCACAAAACGCAGCTTAGCGAGGAAATCCTGGCACAAACGCCCAGAAATCCAAGCATGCTCTTAACTCAGACCTCGTCCACCTCTCCAAAGGTATGTGGAGACAAACTGAGAGATAACTTGCCTGCTTTCCTCATCAATTCTCCTTAAAGCTGGCACTGCCAAATTTTCTCACTAGTCAAAAAACTAAAGACCAGAAAATCCTCCTTTTTTTGGCTACTTTGTTTTTTTTAAAATTAACAAAGACAGCTGGGAGTTTATTTAAAACAAAAAAGTACTTGGTAAGTGTGATTTATTGCCAGTGCAAGGATGGCCAGAGGAGATTGAGTTGACTTTGGTTTGAATGAAGACTAGTGATCTGAGCAGTCAGTGCCACCGTGGAAAAGCATTGGTCCAAACCTGATCTCTGCCACTGAAACCAGGTGCATTCACTGACCAAATGGGAGCAAAGAATCCAAAACATCTGAGTTTTGGATACAGGAAAATTCAAACCCAGATGTCAAGGAAACTAAAACACTGCAACAACCACTTCCCTCACTCCTTTCAGCTGCAATGCTTGGGGGAAATTAATCTTTGGACAAAATCTACGAATTTAACTTTGCATCTTCTGTCAGCTGTGAGACCTGGACTTCAAATCTTCTCTACCATATGAATCCCGTGGCTTTGGATGTCATATCACCAAGTCAGGCTAACTTCTGAGAAGCACAACGCCACCAGCAGCAGAAGCAAAATAGGCACAGCAGAGCCACTAAAGACTTAGCCATATTTGGCCCATCTTTGTCATTTTTGCTTCCTTCCTCAGCCATCCTCCCCTTACAGCCCGGGAACAACAGGCAGCTATTTTAGATGCCCCACTGTTATCACTGAGATGCAATCTCGGCTAAACAATTCCCAATGCATCGCCAAGCAAACCCTGGGCTGACCTTTGACTTCGTCATCTGAAAAATGACCATAAAAATAATGAGCCTGTAAACTGCTTTTGGCAATTATGCCACTGCTGGAATGAAAGGACGTTGTCATTAGCATGCAGCCTATGAACCCCAGCTTGCTGGTCCTGGCAGGCGGCCAGCCTGGGAAACCGAGCCGGCCTTAAAGCTGACACAGGTTCAATGGGATAATTAGGCAGCTTTTTTGTTTGAGTTTGTTGATATAAATGTGGTAGAGATTAGCCTTTCCCCCCCAGCTCCGGGTAATGGTCAGGGCTAACAGGTGTCAGGCTAATGGTGGTGCGGGAAATTAATACTTGGTTTCCTGGTACCTTCCTTTGTTGTTTTTCCCCGCAGAGGAATTCCTCCAAATCTTCCAGCACTTTGCAAGTGCCTTCCCTCCCTCCCTTCCTCCCTCCTTCCCCCTTCTTATTTAGCTTTGCCCAAAACATTTTATCAAGAAGAGCACGCTGTCGAGTTGCATACAAAAGAGCTAGGAAGTGCCGACTGGAAAAAAAATTACTGTCAATCATATTGGTCGATCAGCCTTCCATTTATCAGGCTCAGGAATAAAACTTAATTTTCAAAATAGCACTGGGCCAGATCTTTTTTTGAAGTTCAGAGGAAATCTCCGGGGAAACGAGCCAAAGCAGAATAAAGGACACCCAGAACGTCGCACAGCTCTGAACAAACTACAGTACCACTTATAAAAGTGTTTAGGTCACTTAAACATCTGGTTATCTTAAGCAATTTGGGACAGGGCTCCTGGCACTCGGGAGGAATTAAAAATGCCAGATCAGCTAACAGCTCTCTATAAGGCCTCAAAGCAGAGTCTATCTGTGCTTAATGTCAAAGTAAGCGGCACAGCAAGAGAAATCATGAGCGTGCCTTTACACACGCTGCAGCTAGCTGATAGCCCATGCAGAAAGCAAGCTTTTGCACTCATTTTACTCACACACACTGCCTTTTATCTCAAGGATTGCCAAAGCACTGTAAAGGGAAGCCTAGGCCCTATACCAAAATCACTTCACCCATCCCCAAAACCCAGCTACTTCTGGGGAGAAACCTGCTTAATAGTGCATCAAACACATGTGGCGGCTTAGCTGGGAGGGGAAAAATCCCTATAGAAGGATATTTTCTGGTATTGTGCCATTGTTTATGCAGGACACAGTGGTAGGTAGCCTTTCAATTAAAAGGAAATGCGTCAGGGAGGCCAAAACCCCCATTCTGCTAAGGCGCGGGGCAGAGGAGCAGAGACCCCCCCAGCACGTGTCGTGCTGCTGAGCCCTGCTGCCCCTCAGCTGCTCCCACCAGCGCAGCTCAGCCCCCCCACCGCTGCGAAGGAGCAGGGGCAGCCCCCGCCTCCCTGCAGAGTACCCAAAGGCTGCAGCACCGTCTGCTGAACCTCGGGGTGGTCTCAGCAGTTGCGTAGGCTTTCCCTCCCCTTCTTTCCCCCGGCTTTTTCTGCTTCCCCGTTAGTAGTCCCTTTCTCCAAGACCTTCAGCCCTTGTCTTCCCAGTCTCCCACCCTGTCCTCTGGCTCCACACTCTGTACCCGCTTTCTGGGATGCACAAGCCACTTAATTTCCTCCTCCCTTTCTCATCGCACCAATTTGATTCTCTCCTGACCCATGCTGTGCCTCGTCACCGCTATGTTTCAAAGAGCAGCCAGCCCACTAGTCACCTCCTAGGCACAGAGGTCCTATTCCTTTTTCTCCTGCTCCCCATGGAGAAGCTGAGACCAGGATAATGACTAGTCAAGAGTCCTCCTCTTCGTTCATCCTTTGCTTTCACACCAGCAAAGCTTAGCAAGGGTGCTGCAGGGATGCCCTCCCTCTCAGCCCCTTCATTTAGCAGAGGAGGTCACCTTCCCAACGCTGCTGCTCCCTCTGATTTACCAGAGCAGCAGAGGTGCGCTTGTAAGCTGGGAATGATGGGGATTGCTGCAGTCCAGCTTCAGTCCTGCCTGCCCATCCTTTATAAAGCCTCCTGACAATACAGAGAGGGTTCAAAGAGTCACCAGAATGATGTTGTATCTCCCACTTCAGTAAAGGCACTTCTTGCAAACCTACTGGACCTCACTTGAGCCGTTAATGCAGCAATGGAGACATGGGACTCAGGGCAGGCCATGTATTTCCCAGCTTTGCAGGCCCATACGCAGCGTATCATGGGCTATGCCCTGCCCAGACCACCGGGCTGAAAGTCTGACATGGCCATATCTATCTGCAATGCGGTCACAGCAATTTAAACCTACCTTTACCATGAGAACCTGAAAGAAGCCTATATATGGGGCACGGGAAAGAAGAAGCTAAAAGGTAACTTGCTGCCTTTGCCCCCAGGCACCTCTGTGAGGAAAAGAGAGCTAATACGGGAGTCCCTCCTTTGGTAGTGGAATGTCGAAGATCCAGTGGTTAGAATTTGGGAGACAGCAAATGCTTCAACAGGAGATAAACTGTAAGCTTATAACAGTGCAAATTAGTCACTTGGAGTGAATTACTATGGGCTGTGGTAAATTCTTCATTTGCTGGAGTCTCTAACTGAAGAGCAAATGTATTTCTGAAGAGATATGCCCTAGTTTGAAAACAATTTATTGGGCTAAAGGCCAGAATCACTGGATTAAATCTGTGGCTTTTGTAACAAAATAGGTCAGACTAGATAATTACAAGGGTTTACTGCAGTCTGAAAGTCTATTTATCTATTCTAGAAAACAGCAATGAAAGCATCTTGTATCTACAAAAAATTGCTTGCAAGAGGTATATCTGAGTTTGCGTACCATGTTTGAGCCACCTCAGCTTTGGGTGGGTGTTGCTCATCCACCTGAATATGAAAGATAAAAAAACCGGAAGCAATAATTACCTCCCTTTGGTAGATTGCCAAAGATGGCAAAATAGAGGCAACACTCGTTTCACAGAGATTACGACACACCCTTTCCTTAGCTTTTCTTACTATGAATGGCCCAGTAATTAATTTGCCATAGGAGTCAAAGGGAGAAGGGTGCTACCCTATCCTAGCAAAGACTGACACAAAGAGAAGATGAGACAACCTGCCCTACAATCACAGAATCACTAAGGTTGGAAAAGACCTGTAAAATCATCAAGTCCAACCATTGACCAAAAAAAACCCCACCACCATGCCCATTAAACCATGTCCTACAACGCCTCGTCCACGCGTTCCTTGAACACCTCCAGGGAGGGTGACTCCACCACTTCCCTGGGCAGCCTGTTCCAGTGCTTCACCACTCTCTCAGGAAAGACATTTTTCCTAAACCTCCCCTGGCACAACTTGAGGCCATTTCCTCTTGCCCTGTCACTCGTCACTCTCTGCAACCCCCTTTCAGGCAGTTGTAGAGAGCGATGAGGTCTCCCCTCAGCCTCCTCTTCTCCAGACTGAACAACCCCAGTTCCCTCAGCCGCTCCTCATCAGACTTGTGCTCCAGACCCCTCACCAGCTTTGTCGCCCTTCTCTGGACACACTCCAGCACCTCAATGTCTTTCTTGTAGTGAGGGGCCCAAAACTGAACACAGCATTCAAGGTGCGGCCTCACCAGCGCCGAGTACAGGGGCACGATCACCTCCCTACTCCTGCTGGCCACACTATTTCTGATAGAGGCCAGGATGCTGTTGGCCTTCTTGGCCACCTGGGCACACTGCTGGCTCATATTCAGCTGGCTGTTGATCAACAACCCCAGGTCCTTTTCTGCCGGGCAGCTTTCCAGCCACTCGTCCCCAAGCCTGTAGCGTTGCATGGGGTTGTTGTGACCCAAGTGCAGGACCCGGCACTTGGCCTTGTTGAACCTCATACAATTGGCCTGGGCCCATCGATCCAGCCTGTCCAGATCCCTCTGCAGAGCCTTCCTACCCTCCAGCAGATCAACACTCCCACCCTACTTAGTGTCGTCTGCAAACTTGCTGAGGGAGCACTCGATCCCTTTATCCAGATCATCGATAAAGATATTAAACAAGACTGGTACAAGGATAAAACCACCAAAAAACCCCAAACACATCAAGGCAAGCAACATTCATTCCATCAGCAACTTCGATTGAACTAAAATCCCTGCTTGTGGGGCAGTTCAAAGTTTTCAAGGCACAAACCTAATTTATCAGCTAAGAGGAATGAGATGCCAAGACTTCTGTATGATACCCCTCTCTCATTCAGATAACTGCCTGTGGTCAAAATAGTGCTCCAGAGTCCAGAGTGGTTACTTTAATGCCTAGGTTGGTCCGAACTGTTCCTGGTTTTGGGAAGAAATGAGTAGAGCTGCGACAGCTTTGCTTTGGTGTAGAGGCACAGGAGCCCTTCTGCTCTGCAGTCAGCAGCACTTGCATGGAGACGAGGGAGTGAAGTGGCTGCCCAGTCACATTTGGAGTTAAGATGCACTGTGAAATGCTTTTTTAAAAAATCTGTGTCAACTAGCCAGTATTTATTTGTGTGGCAGTAGCGTTCAGAGGGTGACCTGAGCGTGAGCCGGCACTGAGGCAGGACCTGCAGCATCCCAGATCCTCCGCTCTGCAGGCTTCCCAGTCTGAGCTAGCAAGAGGGGCAAGAAGAAATGAGCAGGGATGTCCTTTGCCAAAGGACACGCACAAAGTCAAGGGGCAGTGGGGGGATAAGTGGAAACAGAAGACAGATGACTGAGTGAATAGGGTATGGGTATATTTCCCACTGATTCCTGGAGAACAACAGCAGAAGAGCTTTGGTAGGGCGGTACCTCCAGTGTCAAGGTGGATGAGTGGATGAATTAAGTCGGCAGCCTGGCAATAGCACACAGACATTGTTTAATACTGGGCTGTAATACTGAGGATCCTGACAACCTGCCAGCACTGCAGGTGCAGACTGAGAGTTTGCACCACGACATTAACTTATACGTAATCATGAGTCACAAAGTCTTCCCTTAAGAGAAATATCTCTTGGCACAATTTACAGTGTATTCTTCATGTGCCACACATGAATCCTTTGCTTAAGTCAGTGTCCTGATCCAAAGAAGCCTGACCTTGAATTACTACCTTCTATAAGGCCCTTGGGTACTTTAGTACTTAGTGTATAATTTTAAAAGTCAGAGCCAACAGAGAGAGAGAGAGGTATGTGCAATGCAGTTACTTGCAGACACAGACAATGTAGGGTCTCTGTAAAATAGAGGGGAGAGGAGAGAGAACAGCCAGAAGCCCAAAGTAAAGAATTAAACTCTCATTCATACTGATGGAAACAAATGCTAGGTCTGCATTAAAAAGTGGATTCCAAGGGGGGGAAATAAAAACATTCAGACCCAAAATTCAAAACACCACTGAAATGTGGAATCTGGAGATGGGAGGGATCAAAAAGGATCCCCATCTTGCCCTGGAAAAGCTTGTTGTCACAGACAGGGGGGGAAAAAAAATAAATAAATTGAATGTTTGCTGTTTCTCCTACAAGTGGTTAATTAATTTAAGAGATCTTTTAGAAGCAGGGTATGGGGAAGTATGGGATAGGATTTCACAGCTTTTGGCAGCTGTCTTTTGCCTTTTTTCTCCATGCACAGTGACAGCAGATTTCTCTCTAAAAGTATTGGCTAATTCCATGGGGAACAAGGATGTCTCAGGAGAAAAACATTTCTGTTGACCTCCCATTTGCACCAGTTCTGCACTGTTGTACACCCAGCTGGCTTCATTGGCATCAAACCTCATCTGCACTGTTCTTAACAAAACAACAAAAAAACAGCCTTGCAAAATCCTTTGTGTCTTCCCTGACCTGATCTAATCACTGGGGATTTTTGGTTCTCAGTATGCAAGAAGATGCATTCACTTGAGTGAGGATCCAACGCATCTTCCTAGTGGGCCCTTATATCCCATAAAAACTGCCTTTCTCTGAGCTGCCACACAACCCGCTGGAGTTTTCCCTTGCACTGCACCAGAAAAAGTGCTTTTTCTTGTTTCACAGAAATCTCCTTATAGCAGTCATGAATAGGCCACCCTCAAGGAAGGGTTAAAAATATTTCCAGATGAGCTCCCATGTGGGTAGCAGTTGAGAAAAGTCTCTTACAGGATTCTGAATGCAGGATATACAATATCAGTAAATTAACCATCCCGCAAAGAATTCAGTGTTATTGCAAGGGCTTTCAATGTGCACGTCAATTAGGAAAACACAAATACTCAAGGAAAGAAGCAATAATTGCTGCTGAGATTGAGGTGGGGCTAATGATGACTAATGCACTTGTTATGGAACATTCTTCAATTAATTCCCTCGGGGAGGCAGTAAATCTTGTTATCTAATCTTACACACACGTCCCGAACCTGCACTTACTTTCAAAAAGTATGCTAGGCACTTTCTATGCATAGAGAAAGCCAAAACATGTATGGTTTTCTGTGAGGAAGACAGTTAAGGTATTTCTGTCAGAGGACAGCAGAAATTCTGGAAAGTGAGAGGGAAACTCAAATATAATTACATTGCACAAACCTAGAAGTCTGAAATGGGGTGAATTTGGAATAGGACCTCATCTCATCATCACATCAAGACAGGCAGATTTGCTTTTATCCTTGAAGGAAATCTGAGAGAGCAGATTTTCAGCTATACCAAGAATAAGGACCAGAAATATTTTCCATAGAGAATTCTAACAATGGTTTACAGCGTGATCACAAAAAAATGAGACGCTTATCGTAATTCTTTTTGAGGAAAGCACTGTTCATGAGGAATAGTCTCTGAAGAGATCTTGGAAATCATTACAGTTCATTTGATAATATATTGCTTAATAATAGTTTCCTCTTCCCTCGTGCTCCTTTCAGTTGCAGTGATTCATGATTAATTCATACTACGTGGTGAAGTCATATAACGATCTCTGAATAATGATTGAAAACGTTGGTGCTCTTTATTGTTCTGGCTCAAATGCAAGAAGGAGCTAAGAAGATAAACAATAAATACCCCAATATTTTATAAGCACTGTTCTCTGCAGCAAAAGGTATATACAGGTGAAATATGAGGTTGCTACGGAAACCCCAGGGGAGAAAGGCTGTAAATAATAAAACATAGTAGAAAAAAATATTTGCATTGTAGAGAAATTGCCATTTTGCTTACATTATGGATAAAGCACGGCTCCTTAAAATTGGGTGGATACTAAAGCCATACCTGCATGTTACCCAGAAGCCTGAATTAGCTCTAATTTTCTTTCTTCCTGATGTGTTACTTTTCTCGTGAGGAGGATTTGGGTTAGCTGGAAAACATCTACCCTGTACAGTTGCCCTTGTGGAAGTCCATCTGTAACATGTTTGGGTTCCTTAGTTCTAGTTTAGAGTCCCACACCAAATGAATGTGTGATTACCTTGATGTTGGCAGGTGCTGAATGCTAGAGAGACCCAAGAACTAGCAGGTTCCATATTGCCAGATTTCAGCCATTTGGCTGTGAGATTTAGGCTCCCCTTGCTCATGTTCAGAGACCCATGGAAACCTCCACAGCGTTTCTTCCCTCCCTCCTTCTTCAATGAACTGCCAAGACAGAGAGTCAAGAAGAATGAAAGCAGCCCTGGAGGCCAGGCATCCACCCATGGTTCATCATATTTGGGCACTTGGGATCCAGCCAGATGCACCCAGATCACCTCTGCAGAGCTTGTGCTCCAGATCGATGCTCCTACTTCTCCTAAATTTTGGAAGGGGCAGCATTTCAGACTTCTCTCTGCTGCTCTGTTCCTACTGGCTTTTGCTTAACTAATAACAAAGGGCTTAACCATACACTCAAGCATAAGCAGAATATCTGTGTATGTGAGAGAAAGGAATCTAACCAGTCCCAGACTACCAAGGATGAGAAGGTTTATAAAATAATGCATAGACAGGAAAAACATAAAATTCAAATGTCCACAAAAATAAAAAAGAATTACCGAGACAAATTCAATTTCCACTTTTTCATAGTACAGCACGAAATACAGAGGAACCCCTCCCTCGCTTTTCTTCATTAAGATCAGTCAAAACCTATGCTTAAAAGACCCTCAGTATTTAATGCAGAAATGAGATACTCATTAAATGTTTGTTCTTTAAAAACTCTCACTCTGTAAAGGGAATTCAATCTGGTTCTCTTTAGATCCCCATGTTAAAGGGCCTTATGGTGGGTTTCTCATAAGCAACCTCTAACTAGTCCAGCCTGCTGAAAGTATAATGTGGAAAAAAGTGCATGTATTTGAAAAACAAATCTTGAAAGTTTAGCCATTAGCCTCAACGCCTATAAAATC
Source organism: Gavia stellata (assembly GCF_030936135.1). NCBI lineage: Eukaryota > Metazoa > Chordata > Aves > Gaviiformes > Gaviidae > Gavia > Gavia stellata. The sequence goes on from NC_082595.1 coordinate 568,003, forward strand.
TTCTGGTTCAGTCTGGAGTCTCTCAGGGGTAAATGTACAGGTGCTAAGTGCTGAGCAGCTGCAGCAAGTGATGAATTTAGGGAATGGTATGAAATTTAAAAACCAAGATGACCAAATGAGATACATTTTACAATCAAAGCCCAAGCTTATGTTAAAAATTAGAATGCCTTTATAAATGCTTTTGTTTTTCCCCTGAGCCTTCTAAAATCAGTATGGCAGCTAATGCAGAGCTAACGGTGAAAGTATTGAGTACTTTGTGCAAGTTCTGGCTCAGTGAAAAGCTGGAGCATAAAACGTTTGTGGATTATTATTATTTTTAATGTGTGTGGTAGGATGAAAGGCACAAGATCAATGCTCATACACCACTCATTTACATAAAAGCCTCCTCATTCTACTCAGACAGCCCTAAGAAGCTCCGAGGTGAGTGTAAACAAAATTTGCACGTGTTTCAAAGTGCTTTTGCCTCACCAGAATGGTATAAAGGAGCTTCAATGTTACTCACATTTTTATCCTGTGAATAAGAAATCATTGGATTCAATTAAGCGTGTCTGTGCTGATGCAGTGTTAGCCACAAGGTGATACAGAAATAATCCCGCTTCTTCGCCTGAAAATTTGTGGCTGTAATCATTACGTTATCACAACTTAGAGTCCAACGAGCAAGTCAGTCCATCCATCCCTCCACGCAGGAGACCTCTACGTGGAGCTCGGTGGGTGCCTGCATGGGCACTCAGAGACCCTCTCCCCATCTGCACCAGTCTGCGTAAGAGGGACTTCGGCTCAGCTTATGCCACTGGAAATGAGGAAAGGCTCTCCACTAGCCCTCAGAGTTATACAGGTTTTTAAACTGGAGCCATGGTGCAGGACAACATGGCATGTGTGGGAGGGCAGGGAGCCCTGTCACAGCACCAGCGGGGGAAGAGGAGAATCCTGTGCTTGGACAGGCTGTGAGAGTGGAAAACAGCTCAAGAGCAAGCCATGAGGTTTTGTTATAAAATCAAGCTGAAAAAGAGTCTTTCCAAGATGTCTCTTGAGTAGGCAGGGAGCAACCTGCATTTGCCTATTTGTTTTGTTGAATAACTTCCCCCACATCGTCCTCACAGTATCATAAACGGGAAACCTTACACCTTTTTCCCTATTTAAATACCTGCCTCTGTTACCTACATATCAGGCTTCATCCTGAAATTTCCTCCAACCTGCGTGTGGCCCCTGCAATACCATGACCCGGTGCAGTTGATGGAAGAGTTCCTACAGCCTTCCAGAGAAGCAGGAACCAGGCCAGTCTTAAAGTAAAAACCATGTATTAAAAACATCAGTCTTCCTTTAAAAATGATCAATCTAAATGTACATATTGGACCAACCACTAACAATATGCTTTGCTTTTATTTTTCTTACAAGAAAAATTAAACAGCTCGTTTAATGAATTAGTGATTTTCTCCTCCATCATTAAGTCATTCCTAGAAAGAAAAAAAAATACTCCAAGTCCAACCATATATTTATCATGTTTAGTGCAAAATAAATCCCATACCAGTTCTTCTATCCTAGGCTTCCCAAACTCTTGTACACGCTTTATAAACACTATTAATCATGCAGAACCTGTCAGTGGCGTTAGCAGAGCACATAATGTATTTGGAACATTTGCAGCATAACAGCTTTGAATGTAAAGGTCACCATCTCCACATTAACTCAATCAAAATAATTGGGTAATTTTCCTTTAAAAACACACAAAACAGTTTCTCTCGGAGATCCCATGCGGCAGCTGAATCTGACATCTGTGAAAGAAAGCATGGAGCTGCATGTACAGTACCACAGAGCTGCATGGAAGATCAAAAGAACGTATTTGCTTATGTTAGCTTGCAAACAGGGGAATGTCAAAGCCAGGAACTACACCAATGCATCCAAGTCAAGCCCATGCAAGTGAAGCATTTTTTGCAGGAACGATATAGCCCTTGTCCATCAGCGAGTGGGATCCAGCTGGTCTGCAGAGCGCCTGAGGAGTTAGCGTGACTGAATAAAGCCCCCTTCCTTCCTCCTCTTCCTTCTGCTGGGAGCAACAGTGGATCCCCTCCGCTGGGCACGGGAGCAGAGGCTGACCTCCTCTGAAGGCACGCCAGTGCTACTAATCAACTAGCGGGGAAGCTGTCAGCATTCCTTCCTTGCCTCTCCCGCAGTCCCTTCGGCTCTGCCTGTCCCACGACCCAGGGGTGCACCTTGTCCTTCTGCTTCTATCTCCAAAACCTTGCCTCCAACTAAGCCGATAGGCAGCCACAGGGACACAACTGCTCTTGTAAATAAAATAACAAGGGATGGATGACAAAGGGAAGGGATTGACTGTCTCCTCCACTGCTAGCACAAAGCCCTCAGCCCCAGGCGCGCATGCAGGAAAAAAATCACTGTGAAAAGCAGGGCAGGGGACAGCTCTCTGGTCATGGTGAGCATCTCATTCACCTTTTGATCACACCTTTGGATGCATTTGAACATGTTGGAACAAGGCCTGGGACTTGTCCTAGGTATTATACATACAAATGAAAAGTCCTGGAGACTTAAAGAAACAAATCCAAACCATTAATGTGCTGGGGATTTCCCTAGTTTAGGCTGCGGTACTAGTTCCTAGCACAATTGCAACCAAACCTGTTTTGGCTGCAAATAGTCTATACTGATGGGACTAGAAAGCGGCCAAAGGTTATCTTCGGGCTTTGAGTTTCATGTCAATCCGCCTCTAACACACCATGGGTCCGATTTGAAGGTAAGAGAGATTTAAATTTTAAACAAGCCCTTAGGCACAACATGCTCTTGCAGCAGCACAGGTTCATGGCCTCTTCAGTGTCTTCTAGCCTCTGCTGCTCAGTCAGAGCAGCCCCAGGAGCAGTCACGGCACACCTCCTGATGTAGGGAAAAGATCAGATTGAGGGCAGAAAGGAGTCAAAAATCCCTCCGAGGAATTGGGATGTATCCTCGGTCTGTCCTGGACCTCTCCCAGCTTCAGCGGCCCAAGCTTGGTGTCGCCCCAGCGAGGGGGCACCTGTTCGGCATGCTCTTTTCAGTGCTTGTGCTTCCGACGGCATTGCAGCAATGGTCTGTGACTGAAACACCGGTCAGATGGGCTCTTCCAGATCAGTCGGCGATTCCAGACGCCCTCAGCAAGGGGAAGTAAGCAAAGAGAAGTCTGCACATTCGACGTCATTTATGAAGGTTTAGCAAGGACATTATACTCAAATACACACATTACACGGCTATTTTTATGGAGTGAGAAGTGGTCTGAGTCAGAATAAGATGAAATGAACTTGTGACATTTTAGTGACTGGAATCCATTCCCTTTTTTGCAAACCTTTTGCAAAGAAACTTTCCACAGCTTCATTATTAATGCTTTTATAAAAAAAGTCTGCTTCAGGACTTACTGCCTGATCATTCTCTACCATGATACACTGATGCAACCCTAACCCATAGTTTTGTAGGATGGAAACTGGAAGTTCTTTGAATACCCAAGATTTACCTCTTTTAGTTCAAGATTCCTACATATGAGAAGTATAGGATGAAATTATTGTATCATATATCCCCCATTTTGGTTCTAAATCACTGCAGGAAACAAGTAGAAAACATAGTGGGGAGACTATTAGACCTTACATGTAACTCCAAGAAGCAGATATCTTTGCCTTCCCATGCATCAATAGAACATTATTAGCATAACAAAAAAACCTCAAAAAAATTTCCAAAGCAGCCGTAACAAACCAGAAGCTAACTATTGCTTCTCCTTTATGTATAATCACATTTTAAAAAAGGATTTGCAGATGGAAAGCCACAAAAGACCACCAGACAGAATGAGCTATATCATGAGTAAAGAAACACTTTGCGCTTCTACCTACCAGCTAAGACCATTGCTGCAAACACCAAGATTTCTCTAAATAAAATTGGGAACCAATAGAGCCTTCTCTATACCGCACACTTCTACTTGTCAGAAGATATAACTGCTTTATGAAGTTACCCATATAAGCTACATTATTTCATGTGGTCAACATTCAATGTAATAAATGGATTTCAGCCAGTGTGTCAGTTTTGACCTTTCCCACATTTGTTACCCTGGAGTCTAGAAGACGACTCTTGCCTTTTGGGGCCTGCTCTAGTGAACAGTTTCTGCGTGCTTGGTGCTTCAAGCGGTGGTGTGAACCCTGGGTATCTCCTTCACAATCAGACAGCCATCTTCCTCTAGTTTTAAAATAACTCCTTTCATGATAGGTTTTGAGAGAACATGCCAATGTGTGATGCACACCCCTTGGAGCCAAGTTAGCATATGTGTTACAATGGGTTAGAGCCATGGAGAAATATATCTTCCACTATTTGTGTTCTGAACTGAGAGTTTTATGGCGCAGGGAACATAAACCTGTCCGAATGAGCTGATGTTAGAGAGGAGAGTCAAAACACCCAGCCCGTCAGGGCGACCAGCGCTACTGATAGAATCTTCATGGAAGTATAAGTAATAAAATCATTTAAATCTGTCCAAATAGTGGACTGGAAAATTCATCAAGTCTTTTGTACCCAAGGAAATAACCAGAAATAGATTCTCTCATCAACACTGAATTCTCATCCAAAGGCAAGCTGGTGTTTCTGAACTTCCTAGTGTCCTCATCCCTAGATAAGGTCACCATGTCCTCCCCGGTGTTGCAAATCTTTCCCTTCCTATTAATGGGCTAGGCCAAGTTGCTCTCACGCTGGCCTTACATGGTGTGGTGGGAGAAAAACTGCTTTAGTTCACAGCCATTTGATTCATTACTGTGACTTTTAATGAATGCCAATAGCTTAGATTTTGCAAAGGAAATAGCTGCCTAATATAACTGGCCTTTAGCCACCAACTTGTTTTCAAATAGCATTGGCTTGCTCTGACCATGAGCCAAATCCAAATCCCAGACAGAGGGAGGGATGAGGCTCTGCGTTTTACTGTTCATCCTTGCACCATGCAGGGAGCACTTTTAAGCCATAAAGCTCTACCTACAAAGGGAACCAGATGGGGAAACAAGCGCACAGTCCAACACATTGGGAAGGAAGTAGCAAGAGCGGCTTGTTCAGGACATTTCTTTCAAAAGGGCAGACGGCAGCTGCTGCTCACGCTATCAGTCTCAGCAAAGCACTGCCATTCGGCCTCCCCGTCAAGATTTACCGAGCCCAAACACGAAGCCAAGACACGGAGCACAAAATCCTGGCCCCACAAAAGGAAATGGCAACTGTTCCCTCCCAACATCGAACCTCAGGTACAGGGTTTCAGCCTCAGATTTAGCTCAGCACATTACCCCAAAACCATGCAGTCCCATCACCTTTCCCAGCTTTCTCCCCTGCACAGAAGAGGCACGTTTTCACCCTTGTGTGAGCTGACTGGAGATGAAGGGCTCAAAAGCCTTATGGAACACCCATGGCCGCCATCACGCTCCTCTCACACAAAGCACAAAGGAGGATGCTGAAGCTGGGACTGCAGGACAGGCTAGTGCTTCTAATAAATACAATAAAAGCCGCCCCAGCAATCAGTAAACAGTGGTATAATTAGCAAGTGTTTTTCTATTTACTTCCTTTAATATGCAATAGGGGGAAATGAAATAAAATGTCAAGGACTTCATCAAACAGATGGTTCTGCACTTACTATTTTTCTCCGCCGTATTGTTTGCGTCAACTAAAGAAGAAACTCCTTTACGAAGTGTGACTCATGGATTCCTGGGAAGCTGCATTCTCAGCAGGGGGAGGACAGCAGGGGAGGATAGGAAAGGGGAGGGACGAGGACTCAGCTCATGAGCTTTTATTAGGAGTATTATTATGCCTCATTAATTAATCTGACCGCCGCTTTAGTGACGTCTCGGTCTCATTTCACAGGAAAAAATTACTCTGGATTGCCAAGTTAAATAGACAATTACAGGAAGACCAAATTATGCCTACATTGCATTCCCTCAGGGCACCAGGCCAAGTTCATGTCAAATCCATAATAACTAGACTACCCTCACTAAAAACAGCTCCTGTGGACATACGTCATGAACCATTTGTAATCTACACAGAGGATGTATTGATCTTCCTTGGGCTTCCTTTCTCATAAACTCATAATAGCAAAGACAGGATTTTTTAAGTATCTAACTCTCTGCAGCACATATGCGGAGCATAAGCTGTGTTAACTCCAATAAAGCCTAATTAAAGCATAACCATTAGCTGTTTAATTTCCTTTTCCTATCCCAAGAGGCAGCTGCCTAGAGAGCAGAAGGAGAAGCTTAGTACATTTCAGAGGAGGAATTAAAAAAGAAAAAAAGCTCGTATTTTCCCTGAAAAAGACACAGGAAAGGTCTCTCTTTACCTGGTGAAAGAAACCCAACTTTCCAATCTGCTTGGACTACAGAAGAGCTGGGAGATTGCTAGGAAAAGAAGGCATGTGAATGAATGCGCCCAAGAGAAATGCAATGTCCTTTAAAAACTGGTTGACATCAGAACAACTTACACCTTCAAATCTCACTATCACAACTCATTCTCCCACCTGCAGCCCTGAGCTCTTGGTCTATTCTTTCTCTCTTCCCCTCACGTGCAGGTCTGTCCTCTTCTTCTTGCCCCCATCTGACGGCTCCCAGCTGGATAAGCCATATTGTCCCTAGTCCCGGTATGTTCCCTGGCTGGTCCTCTCAGCTCTGGTGCTTTGGAAGCCCCTTTCAAATACAGGTTTTCTTACGCAAGGCAATGAGTGCAGGTGGCTGAAGAGAAACTGGTATTAATTGAACCAGAGCACCAGGAGCCTGGCATGACCACAACAGCACAAAACCCTCCTCCTTCCTCCCAGTCCTGATTCTTCGCAGTGCTTCTCTGAGGCCGATCATAATTTGCTTTTTCATTATTCCCCAGCTTAGTTTTCACGTATGAAGAAGCTGGTTGGATGACGCTGCACCCTCTTCATCTGCCCTGAGCAGCTTTGAGTACACACCTGGCCTTCGTCCCCTGCCCAGCACAGGAGATCTGGGTCACTCTCCCTCTGGCACGCTTTTCCTCATCAAAAGATGCGCAGGCTCTCATTCGCTTTCCCTCAAAGGTGGAGGTGAGCAGAGATTCACCTGGCTTCCCTGGCAAGTCTGGGGCCACCCAGCTCAGTCACCACCCAGTCCCTGCAGACCGCCACCGCCAGCCTGCCCACCACCACCAGCCGCAGGTAAAGCCATCTGCAACGCAAACCCCAGCGGTTTCCCACTCATGTGCAGAAATAACGCTCTCCTCCTCCCTCAGCTACAGATACCTGCTGCTAAGCACACTATGGACTATTCCCTTCTGCACCACACGCCAATATACACACTCACATTTCTTGCTCCACGGTCCTGTCACCTCTTTCCCCCACCGAAGAGGGGTGGGGTTTTTTTTTTGTAAAACAGTGAGAACAACTTAACTGCACGGACAGCGTTCAGATCAAGCCCCCGAGGAGCAGCCAGCTGAGTATGAATGCGTCTGTCAGCCTGGTGTAAATTTTAGCATGGTGTTGCACATCCGCTCTGTTGTTCTTGGCAGGTGGGGACGACGTCCTCACCGCACGGTTCACGCTGGTCAGGACCGGCACAACAGAAAAGCACAACTAGCCTCTGGAAATGCCTTCCAAGCTAGCGTGGGGATCCTGGAAGGGGCTTCATTTTCTCTTTCTTGTCTTAATGCTGTACAAACAAGCAATGAGTGATATTAAATCTCTGTTCCTTTCCCAGGCTACAACACTCTCTCCCTTTTTCTCTCTACTGCCCCAGTTTAGGTTTTTTCATGATCCAAGCCAACCTATTCAAGTGACAAAGCAGATCACTTTGCAATGTGGCCTCCAGCCAAAACTGTGACCTTTTTAACAGCGAGGTGAAATGGCAGCATTTTGATTATCGCAGTGCTTTTGTTTTGGAGCAAGGAAAATTGTTTTTCATTCTTTAACAACCAAGCAGCTTTTTACCTTACGAGCATTTGCCTGGCATAGAGAAGAGTAGCGATTTTGCAAAACTGTCCAAAGCTGGTAACAAGGTATTCTATGTTTTTTTCTGGCATTCATGAAATGTTTTGTCAATTCCTCACAATCCCTGTTAATTTTTCCTTTTAAAAGCTACTGCTGGATCTTCAAATAGCACTGCTGAGCAGTGCAAGAATGCCTACAGCACCCTATGCCTTATTTTGAGATGCATGAAGCATTCTTTCTTATTAACTTTAAAAATTGAAAATTCATTAAAAGGGGAAAACCCCAATGAAAAAGAAAAGCTCCAAACAGTCTTTGTGATGGAGGCTGATCTGCAAAGGATTGCACACTGATAAAGGCTTTCCTGTTCTGAAATAGCAAAAGGAAGAGGTGGAAGCATCAGCTTCTTGTTTGGTTCTCAGCTCCAGCTCTAAGTGAACGCAGCCTGAGCCATGTTGCATTCTCCTTTATTTTGCTGGCTTTTACCAATTTAATCTTGATGTTTTTTTCACAGACTCCACCCATTCTGCAGTCACCTCCCTGCAAAATAACCGAGGGATCATCAGCGCAAAGATTTTCCAACAGTGCAAGAGTAATTCTGAGCTAAGAAGGGAAACTGTACATAGCCCAGAGCCCTGCCTCTGGATTGCTAACGCAAATATTAATTTATATCATGCTTTGAAAAACTTATTTCACCTGATATTAATATCCACAGAAAAAGAGAGGGTCACATCATACAAATGCTCGTAAAGGCTAACTTTCAAGCTGCAATGTCAGAATCTTCTTTTTTTATACCAAAAATAAACCTACGTTCTGTACTTCAGCAGCAGCTTAGGCTACCCACCAAAGGATGTGTGTACTTATCTTGCAATAGCTTTACAGGGAATGAAAAACCTATGGCAGCTACAGCAGCAAAAGTTTCTTAAAGCTTAGGGCCGCCTTCTCTTGGGTTCTCCTCTGGAGAGATTTGGAGGCGAGGAAGAAAGGTTTGTGGCTTTGGGAAGGTGTGTGTTACCCTTTCCTTAAGGCACCTCTACGTTATTTGCTAATGAATGTACAGAAAAGTGCAACAAGCCCTAACTCTTCAGGAAAGTAAAGCCCACCCTGCACAACGTCATGTGTAGTAGCAGAGCTCTTTTTCTGCAGGTGTGGACATCTGTCTCATCATCTGCTCTGGTCAAATCACCTTCAGTTCCTTCTTTATTTACAATCTACTGCCCGGTGGAGAAGGTGTTTATAAGGAGGGTAGCTGCCAAGCTTCACAAGTCAACGGCACAATCTTCTGGTGCATGTATTCTCCAAAAAGCCTTCCCTCTCTTTATGGTCCCCCTGCCAATCAGTGGTGCTACGGAGAAGGTGTTTACAGGCAGAGGTGCTGCAGCACTTCACCTCCTCTGGCAGCGTTATGCAGTTGTAAAAGTCATCATGTAAAATCTCACTTCTCCAAAGCAGGAGATGTCACGCAGCATGATGAAGATGCTGTCTGGTGCATACTCCTCCAGCAGGTCAGGAAGAACATCTGTCACCAGTATTTCTGCTTCAGCTCCATCTGCACCTGGTTGTTCTTTCTGCAAGTTCCTGTGTTATTTTTCTTCCATATACTCAGACACCCTGCAGCGGGGTTGTTATCTCACATGGATTGCCGTGGCCAAAGTGTTTGTCCAACGGATGCAAGAAAAAGCAATGAAATTAGCACCAAGTAACAACACTTTCCAGACGAGAAAACATATGCTGCTTTTGTGGCTCACAAGATAGTCTACGTATTGTATGCCTTGATGTTTTCTCTTTTACAAAGGTATAGCAGGAAAGACTCAACTTCTGGCCCATTAGAAAGAGCCATGGTAGCATGCTTCAGGGTGGTAGGACAGAATGAATACACATTTATTCCAAATGCTGTCAAATAAATCTTAGCACTGAGGACAGGAAGGAATCACGCTGCAAATAAGCTGAAAACAGAAGACATCAGAGTCAGGATGAGAGATCAGATTGGGCTCATGATGCCTACTGCATAGAGGACTTGTCTTTGTCTTTCTATTTCAGTATAAAATAGGATTTGAAAGAACACCGCTTTCCTTGGAAAGGAGGGATTGCTAAGATGTTAGAGGATGAAAAAGTATTGTATTTTGTTTACTCAGTCCCTGCTTGTTTCACCCACAAAAGAAGATGGCACATAGTCCAGTTAATGCTTTATCATTCATGTCCCTTATCATGCACTGAGGGCACGTATTGTGCATGACTCATAATTAGCTTGTTTGTATAATGCTAAAAGGAAAACAAACAGCCCCGTATCTCCCTGTCACACTAACAATAAGCTGACACATTCTTAATCAAAATAGAGGATGCTGAATTAATTCAAAGAGGTTGACTTTCAAGAGGGACAATTGGAAAGTTCTCCCAGAGCAGTTAGTCACTCAGGCAGAGTTCAGCCAAACACAAGATGAAATTTGTCACATTTGTTCCAGAATTAATCATTTCTCAGAAAATATTGCAGCTTGCTTTAACGTATTTCCAGACTTTGCCATGAAGCAGATGATGAATGAAAGACCGATGCATCTAAATATTAAAAGGCTCAGACACAAGAAAAAAAAATCCACGGAACAGCTTCCTTTCTCACACTTCTGACACAGAGCCAAGAGCACCTTCCTGTGCCCTGGCAAAGCCTGCACCAGTGGAAAAGTTTAGTGGAAAAAAAGACACCCAGTTAACCAGTTTCTGAGAAACAAAATGACGAATAGTACCATTTGTCAAAGAATCTCATTTCCACAGCTGGCCCTTTGTTAAAGCATTACAGGCAGAGGTTTGTGGAGCAGGAAAACAAAGCAATTGCTGGCCTTTTGGCTGCTCTGCAAGTGCTCAGGATGGGACTGGCTGTTCTGTACAGCTATAGGTATTCCAGAAATCCTACACTGTCCACTAAAGCAATACAGGACATTCGAGTGGACTCTACTGGTAGCACTGTGGGGTATAGAAACAGGATGAACAGATCCAGACACCTTCTCAAAGGACGACCCAACTTAGCAAAAGCCTGCCTTATTTACCTGTATCAGACAAACAAGAAGAGAGGAAAGATCTTCCATTTACAAGGCAGAAAGAGAAGAAACATGGTATGCTGGATACCTACATTAGACCATTATGACTACTTTTTTGTACTTGAGCAACTACATGCCTTCCTTTTCTAGGTGTAACACTTGGGTACCCATAGGGTCAAGAGAAAGAAGCAGCTAGGGTACAAACACACTTAGATCCAGAAGTTATGCAGGCACCCTATACGTAGACATCTAAGTTCAGCATTATATATGGCAAAGAGCAAATATCCCTTCGCTTTCCATTCAATACCATGCCCTCTTTTCAGGCTTATACCTGTTATTTGCTTGCCCAGCAAATAGTACTTTTGTTTCACAGCATCAGATCAATGTAGGTTCCTAAAGAAATATATGGAAAAAGGTTGAATACTTAGAAGTCTGATGGAAGTACCTTTGATTTATTACATTAATAATACACAAGTATTCTCTTACAGTTAACAGGGAAAAAAAGGGGTGGCAGGCTTTATAGCTTGTCTAGAGTCACTCACATGTCTCCTGATTTAGGTGAGTAATAAAACTGTTATGAAATACATTTAGAACAAGTCACACTACACGTGCCTGATAGTCTCTTTCGAGGCTTAATGCTCATCCTTCTCAATTTTGCTTCCTTTCAAGTCTGGCTTTTTCCTGCCAATTTGCTCATCAGAGTTCTGCTTGTGTTTACAGCACCACAATTGAAACCTGCATGGGCTGAGTCAGACATTATCATCTCATCCATACAATATTCTTAAGCACAGACTAGCCAAGTCTTTGGAAAAAAAAAAGTTCACTGTCAGATGATTAGTCATGTTAGTTTCATACCCCTGAGCAATGAATTACTCATTTTATATCTGCAGAAGTAAAAATCTCTCTCTCCTGGAGTAGGCAAAGAAACACATTACTTAGTGAAGAATCATGCAATGTCATGAGTATTGGATGCTGCTGCTTTTATTTGAGAGGCCAACACATTTTTGAGAGGATTAAATGTGATGAGTAAGCAGTCTTTTCCAGCTCTGCTTGAAAAGATTTTTTTTTTTATATACGGCAGCTACAGAGTGTTAATTCATGCTATTTGACTTCTTCAGCCTACCGGGGAAGCTTCCCGGGGAAGCCAAAAGGAGGTTTGTGGCAGCTTTCACGCTGTCAGACCAGCTTCGAGAGAATTAATTTGTCGCCAAAAGGACACGCTGGCTTTTGGTCAGTAGTTTGGAGGATGGCAATTTACGCCCAGAGGACGACATTTCAAAATTTGCCACGCACAAAGCTCATCTCATTTTGTGGCCATCTGCTGACAAAACCAGGTAAGCTGCCGTGTTCTGACCACCATTCGGAAAAAGCCAGGGTGTCCTCCTCTGGGTTAAGGTCCTTCGCTGTAGAAGTTCAGGTGTTTCTGAAAGTAACCCTTTATCTACTGAAATGATAATGTGAAACAGAGTATTTAAAAGAAAACAACAAATTTTAAGCTAACTAAAACAAAAACCTTAACATAAACCTGTTTACAAAATACTGTTAATAAAAACAGAGCACAAGTGAATTCAAGGAAGTTTTAGTACGTAACAACTCCCCCCATCTGCGCTACAAGTGTTGTGACAGCCGGAGCCTCACGGTTATTTGTCACATGAGAATTATGGTTCAACTTTCATATTTGGCAGAGAAAAAAGAGCAGCAGGCACTGCACCCCAGCAGCCCCAGCTGTTTCGTTTGCAGCTTGCCTTGCACGCTGTGCCCTCGCTGCCTAGCCCCTCGGGTGCTTGCATTGCCACTCGGGTTTGACAGTGGGCTGACAGTACCAGGATGTCCTCCCCACGGGTATGATGGGTCCTCACTTGCAGTAGGGGCATAAGGCTGGTGCTGCGCAGCTGAACAGCTCGCTCTCACACACGTGCCTGATGGTGCTCCAGGTCTCAGCCTTGTGCAGTCTTTGCCTGGGATGACCATGAATCACCTGGTCTCTGCATAAGACAGAGTCCTCTTTCCCTCCAGAAACTCCTCTCTCACCTTCTGTGCTGCCTTTTGGGATCTCCCGGTGCTGTGAACCAGCTGCTGATGCAGATTAGAGCATCCGTAAGCAAATAGAGATGGTACGGAGGAGACCACCTCTCCTGCACATGCACCTTTCCAGCCATGCCTCTTGTCAGCATGCACCCAGGGCAGCACCACACCCAGGCATGGTGCCATGAAATACCCCAAGACATGCCTGAAGAGGATGCCCAAGCCACGCAGTCATCAGCAACAAGTAGCATGTGATGCAAGCATCCCCAGTTAAACCTCCCCTTGATTTCGTGTGCTCGCACAGCCCAGCCTGCTTTGGCATCCTGTCTGACAGCCCTGGTCCTGAGGGTATCTCCCTGGTCTTTGCTACCAAGTCAGTGCAAAGCAAAGCAAACAGCACTCATAGCCCCAATCCATTGCCAAAAATGCTTAGCACAGTGCTCTTGCACTTGTGGATGTCATCAATTACACAGCAGTTAGGGAAGGTCATCCTCTCAGCGCAAATATTTATATGAAGAGCCTATGGCAAATGTCTCTATTCTTGACACTTCTCTATATTTACATCTTTAAATAAAACTCCTCAATAACTCCCATACGAAACACACTGTTGGACTCCCAGTTAACATCACTTGTAATCCTTCTCTGAAGCAAGTCCTCAACATCCATTAAAACCACTTAAACCGTCCATTAAGACCAGCCTTCAAAGCCTGCCCTCAAACACCCTGTCCCCCTAGCTAATCATTCCTCCTGCGGTCCTCCCTCCTCCTGACCAGCAGAAATCACTTGTAAGACACGCTTGAAAGCCTGGGATATAATTCCAACAGTTTTCGACTGATCCCATTTCTCTCGTGCACACCCCAGCATCACCACCAGGCTACGCTTCAGGCAGATGCTCTTTCCCTTCTTCCACAGTCTTCTCTGATTAGAGCAATTTCAAAGAGTACTCAGAGAAGAACGAAGATGGGGGAAGAATATTGCAGCTGGGTCATGTAACAGGATATAAAGCGGGATAAGCAAGCTACAAAGCTACTCAGAGCACTGCCTCTTTCAACCATGGCTACGTGATAGCCTGCAATGAAATTCAAAATGGCTGGTAACAGAGCTGTAGATATTTATCACCTCCAGTGTTTGCCATTTGCTGTCTCCACAGTAAAAAAAAAAACAGTACAGAGAGAGAGAACTCAAGCAGATTAGACGAGAAAAAAAACTTGAGATCAGAGGCAAAAAGTCGTACAGAGACTGACAAAACAGAGGTGTTCCCTGGGTGAAGCTCTGCTGACCAACCTGTGACCACACATGCATACCTCAGGCGTCAGCTGATGGCATGCCCTGCACAGAAAATAAATCTGCGACTACAAGAAATCCTACAACTCTGAGAAGTAAGGGCCCAGCAGCAAGTACGACAGGTCATAGCAAAAGCCTTGGAAGAAACCAGAGGACAATAAGGTATCACCAGAACGAATGCAATGCCAGACTGCTGGCTCCTGATCCAGGAAAGTAGTTTCCATAGCCCTTCACATAGGTCAGTGTATTGGGTTTGTGCGGCAAGGTTTTGGTAGTGGGGGGCTACAGGGGTGGCTTCTGTGAGAAGCTGCTAGAAGCTTCCCCTATGTCTGACAGAGCCAATGCCAGCTGACTCTGAGACAGACCCACCACTGGCCAAGGCCATCAACGATGGTGATAGTGCCTCTGTGATAACATATTTAAGAAAGGGGAAAAACAACTGTGCAACGGCACCCAGAGGAGAGAGGAGTGAGAATATGTGAGAGAAACAGCTCTGCAGCCACCAAGGTCAGTGAAGAAGTAGGGGGAGAACGTGCTCCAGGCACTGGAGCAGAGATTCCCCTGCAGCCCCTGGTGAAGACCACGGTGAGGCAGGCTGTCCCCACGCAGCCTGTGGAGGTCCATGGTGGAGCAGATATCCACCTGCAGCCCGTGGAGGACCCCACGCCAGAGCAGGTGGATGCCTGAAGGAGGCTGTGACCCCGTGGGAAGCCGGTGTTGGAGCAGGCTGCTGGCAGGACCTGTGAACCCGTGGAGAGGAGCCCACACTGGACATGTTTGCTGGCAGGACTTGTGACCCCACGGGGGACCCACACTGGAGCAATCTGTTCCTGAAGGACTGCACCCCGTGGAATGGACCCGTGCTGGAGCAATTCGTGAAGAACTACAGCCCTTGGGAAGGACCCACGTTGGAGAAGTTCATGGAGAACTGTCTCCCATGGGAGGGACCTCACGCTGGAGCAGGGGAAGAGTGTGAGGAGGAAGGAACAGCAGAAACAACATGTGATGAACTGACCGCAACCCCCATTCCCTGTCCCCCTGTGCTGCTCAGGGGGAGGAGGTAGAGAAAAAAAAAAAATAAATCAGGAGTGAAGTTGAGCCCAGGAAGAAGGGAGGGGTGGGGGGAAGGTGTTTTTAAGATTTGGTTTTATTTCTCATTATCCTACTCTGATTTTGATTGGTAATAAATTAAACTAATTTCCCTAAGTTGAGTCTGTTTTGCCTGTGACAGCAATGGTGAGTGATCTCCCTGTCCTTATCTCGACCCATCAGCCTTTCGTTATATTTTCTCTCCCCTGTCCAGCTGAGGGAGGGGAGTGGTAGAGTGGCTTTGGCATCTAGCATCTAGCCAGGGTCAACCCACCATAGTCAGATTGGTTTCTGCACTTGGCCACCAGACTGTGAGATTTGACACTAATAAAAAAGAGGAAGGAAGAGGGTTGTTTTGTTGTGTATTGCTACACAGCACAAAAGCAAGCTTGGTTGAAGAGGTATGAAAGGTAGAACCCACATCAATATGACAAGAATTAATTTATGACCTGTCCTCACCTCCTTCCACTAAACAGCTACTCTTGCTCAAAGTGGTCCACACATTTGGAGTCTCCTGTTTTCATATGGGCCACTCAAGAAAAGATATGGAGTAAAACATGCAAAAAAAAGAAAAAATTGAGCAGGTCCAGATATTTATTAAAAAGGCAATTTTTTTTTAATTTTTTTTTTTTTTTAAGAAAAAAGCCAAATGATTGAAACCTTAACTTTTTTACATAAGCACACCAGCTTCAACTACAATTTAGGCAACAAAAGCTTCTTAATCCCATGATGGAAACAGTGAGTCAGAGACCTGAGGACTGGGGCACTAACCAAGGACAGGAGGGTCCCCCTTAGAACCCCAACTCAACGAGAGACTTACTGGTGAAGAACCAACGCAGCTTTTTGGGGCACTCCCATGAACGGTGGGAGAAAGGCAGGGAAGGGGCAGCTCTGAGACCCTGAAAATGCAAGGTGTGCTCATCGTACTGTTGGCAGTCCTTAGAAAGAGCAGATGCAGAAGACATAGTATCTGAGAGCTTTTTTCTCTCTTCTCTTTCTCTCTGCCTCTATCTCCTTCTCTCTTACTATTATTCTTAACAAAGTGTGTTGAAAAGTTACAGCTTTCTTTCCTAGGTGGAAAAGGAATATGTTTTGAAATCTCAAAATTTTGTAGGACAGGAAAACTGCTTTTTGCTCAGCTCAAAGGAAAAGCCACGTCACCTACAAGATCTGCACACGAACACTCAGGAAATACAACTCTACCTAGAGCTTATTAGTGTGACTATAAATGAATTGTTCAGCTCCCTGCAGAATTTACGTACCTTGGCTTGCTGACTTTGGCAGTTTCTTCTATATTCCAAGCAGTAAGAACTGTCTGCTGCATTTCTTTTCTTGCACGGCTAGTTTAATACAATTGAAATCTTTTCCTGTGTTCATTCTTTGTCATAGATACTTGTCAGACTTCAAAGAAATAGTCAGAGTACTATGTTTGCAATTTTTCCTCCCGTATCCCCTGTCCTGGTTCAACAATTGGCATTTTCCAGTCTCAATCTTTTTTCCTATTCTTTATAGAAAGTTTCTATAATATTAATTCCTCTTACCTAAAAAAAGAAAAAAGAAAACCCACAATAAAACCCTTCACCTTTCCCTTCCCAAGAGAAATATTCTAAAATAGGAATATATTTTCTTTATATAGTGTCCTGGATTAAAGATTATTTTGGAATCAGAAATTTGGTTGGTAGAATTTGATTCCTGCAGCTGTTTTCTTAGCTGCAAAGGAAAGAAGAAAGTTTCTATGTGCAGCACTGAGAAGACTGAGAGCCTGAAGGTAGAGCGATCCTCAGTCTGAATAACACATGAAGTGTTTCTGCTACAAGACACAACCCATACAGACACCACATAATAGTGCCCAGGACCTGACCCATCCTCAATCCTCACTGACATTAAATCAAAACCAGTAATGCTGTGGGGCTGGTAGCAGCATGGTAGGGAGAGATGTGGCCACGTCTGCATGGAGCCTGCCAGGAGACCTCCCTACCTGGAGTCTGAGCAAAGCACTTGCAGTGCCCTGAGCACGATGTCACAGCAACCTCACCCTATGGAGCCAGGTAAGGCTGGCCAGAGGGACAAAGCTCCTTCTCTGCAGCCTGTGCCCTTCTCTGCAGCCTGTGCCCAGAGATGGGCTGTCCACACCCTTCAGCTGAGCAAAACAGCCATTGTGGTCCGCAAGGAACAAGCTCCCTTCCCATTCATGCAAAAGCCCAGGGCCTAGGGCCATTACATGCTTGATGGGTTGGAGAAGCTCTGCAGATGCAAAGCGGGTGCCGACTGTTCCTATCTCCACAACTCATAATGGGCAAGAGGTAGGAGCCTTCCTTACGGCCTTGCTCACAAGCAAGTCTGACTTGCCATGGGTGGCCGATGGTTGGGGGATGCTAGCTCCTGAAGGCTGCTGTCACCCTCTTCATGGTCTGCTGTGGGAAGAGGGTGGCCACCCACCTCACGGGTGCACGATGAGCTTCGCTTAGCTCTGCAAGGGGGATACCTCTGCGTTCTCGTCCCACTTAGGGTCATCCTGGCTTTGAGTAGGGCCTTTCCCTGTCCTTTTCAGCTGATGATGATTGTCACTTTGCTCTCATGAAAGACTAACTTGAGCTTGTGGGAATGCCAGGGCATGTAGGGTCAGCTGGTGGTTCAGAAGATGTGAAATGAAAGGGCTTATAGAACAGGGCTTGGGCTGGCAGCTGATTTCTCTTCCCCCATCCCAACTCATAGTATTGACTAGCACATTAGAGGATAGTGGATGGTTAGTTCCTTGGCCCACAGCAAGAAGAGGTGTTGAGAGGGAGTGGGATCAGGATAGAAAAGCTGCTTTATGGCTCCCAGGCGCCTGCACGTACTAGGACTTTTTCAGCACCAGTTTATATGAACCTGTAGTTCACAGAAAGGCAAGTAGCTACAACTAACGCAAAGACACCCAGCATCTCTCTGTTGGCCACAATTCACGTGTGTACGGTATCTACATAACCCCCACACCAAAAGCAAAGCATATAGTCAGCTTCCCTGTTCTACCAATACAAAATTATTCAAGCCCACAAGCCAAATAAATGACATACAACTTAAGCTCTTTTATGCCCCACCAAGAACCAACTTCCAGCTCTGCAGGCCTGCAACTGTATATAACCTACTTTGCTTGGCAGAGGAGGTCTTCTGGTATGCTACCTGTGCAAAGAACCACCTCTATCTCCAGGTGTTCGAGGAACATATGGACGTGGCATTGTGGGACATGGTTTAGTGGGCATGGTCGTGTTGGGTTGATGGTTGGACTTGATGATCTTACAGGTCTTTTCCAACCTTAGTGATTCCGTGATTCTGTGATTCCGTGATTCTGTGATTAGTACTGGTCAGGGGAAATGACATTTCTAATTAAAATGTTCAGCAGAGTTATTCTTACCAGAAATTTTTTGCTCACAGAAGTCTCATTGTAGATCTGCAAAGAGAGGGGAAAAAAAACCCAACCCAAACCCAAACACTGCAGGTACAGATCTTGTGGTTGTCTTTGGCAAAAAAAAAAAAAAAAAAAAAAAAAAAAGAAAAGGCAACCATGCAACCATGGGAATCTGTTCCTCAGCGTAGACTTTAACTTCAGGGCTCCTTTCTATGCCAACTTCACAAATGATGTTTCTGTAAAAGTAACTACCTTTGGGTTGAAGTTTAGCCAGTCAAGTGGGTAACCAACACACAGCTGAAAACAGAGATACACAGAAATATCTATGGCATTTTTGTTGAAGGCTGAAAAAGGAAATGCTTGTCCAAAAAAAAAAAAAATATCCCTTGACAATGAAAACCAGCCCTTGGACCAGTACGCAGTGTGTAACATAGCTTGAAAAAGAGACTAAATAACTAAGGACACCCAGGTCCAAAGTACCCAATTACTACAGCAGAACAATGACATTTTGAAACGGCACTGCTTCTTGTCCTATCTGCAATGAAAGGGGGAAAAGAAAAGGCATGTTTGGGTAAGAGTAAAACCAGAGGAAAAGAAAAAGACATTGCTTACTTGTTTCTGCAAGAACTCTACGTGAAGACGGCAGAAGAGGGGATGGGCCTTGGCTAAGAGTGTCATTAGATAAAAATCATTCCTCAACAGGAAAGGTGATGATGATTAAGAGCCAGATTGATTGATGGGAGCAACAGTGAGACATGGCATATATCCAAGTCAAATCATACCATCTTCTCAACAGCCCAAGTGAGATGATATGGTCTGCATCAGGCCTAAATTAGAGCCCAGCATATTTTTCACTGCAGCCTTCTGTTTCTTTGTAAAGATCTGAAGGTATTGAAATCCAGGCTGACATAACACACTGCAGGCTCTCCCTTTCAAAGGGGAGGAAAGAGAGGGCTTAATCCGAACATACAGCTTCTCTTTTTGCCCTAACACAGCTCCTGTAAATTCCCAGTGCTTTTCTTTTTTGGTCCTTTTTAATGTTTTGAAGACAAGGGATAAGGCACAGAGATCACTATTACCCACACGGGGCGGTGCATGGTCCCAGCCTGCAGCTCAGGTTTGCTTGGTCACACCTATGAGAGCACCCTTGAAGGCACCTCCCTCCAGCTTGGGAAAGCGGCACGAGAACAAAGCGATGCCAAGGGGACTGGGGGGCCATTGTGGGGCTCCGACCGAGCCTCACCACCCAGCTCAGCCCGTGGCCCAGGGGGGTGCTCCACAGTCACGAGTTCTGTAAGTTATGTTGAAAATAATTTCTAAATAATTAAAAGAGCTACCCACTGACAATTCTTACGTGCTATTTAAAGCTCTTATCAAGGAAGGAAAACAGGAGACTCAATGTACAGAAATACATCCCCCCACCTGGAAATTATGCTATAAAAAGGAAGTAACTTAAAATAGGAGTTAGGATGCAAAGACATCCAGCATCCAGCTTCCCAGGCTCTGTGCGGTTCCAGAGCTTGGACTGTAATAATCAATCCCATTTCAGTAGCACCCAGGGCCTTAGAACCAAGACGGGCCGGTGCGTCATGGCTTGCCAGTGGTTGCTCAACATTTAACGGCAGAGCAGGAGCAGTACCTACATTTTGAGACCCCCAGCCTCATCTTGTGCCTGCGATACAGAGGCCAGAGCACCCACCCCCAGTCAGCTATCCATTTTGTGCTGTTTAGCGACTGTCCACGGCATCGAGGCAGTTTCCGCCACAGACCTCCAGCTGTGCTCTGCCCGACCCTTTGCCACCTGCACAAAAAGGGAGAACACGCAACCAGAATTAAGCAGGCAGTTTTGCAGGTGCTCTGTACATTATGATGGAGCCAGAAGGTTAATTATGGTCAAATGTGTTTTGTTTCCATTCGCATACCCCTCCTCTCCTCTGTCAGTCAAAATTGACTGGGGAGCTGTAGCAATGTGAAAAGTCCCCCTGCCCCTTTTGGGGGTTAACTTCTCCTATTAGCACTTTGCAGGATTTGATGAACAAGTGCTTCTCTCTGTGGTATTTCAAGAGGTGAAAAGTTGGCTGATACTGGATCAGAAAAACCAAAGGTGGCCTGTGACTGAAGTCACACCAATCTTCCAGGCAGATTGGACTCCTTGAGACCATCTCTGCAAACAAACAAGGATCTGGAACGAGGCAGGAGACCGTCGGAGGCACATGGAAGAAAAAGAGATAAACACACTATTGGGCTCAGCTCTTGTAAGCCATTGTATTACGTGCTTGCGGTTAGGGGGAGCAATTTTATCAGAAAAAATGTTTCTGAGTGAATTTTCTATATAAAAAATAACTCATTAATAGAGGATAAGCCTGGGAACCAGCTGAAAATGTCTGCATTTAAACCTCAATGCAAAGGGAACAAATTAAAACACAGAAGAGATATGGCAATATGGGTGCTTGCTCGTTGCATGACTGCACGTTCAGGTCAGTTATCCCACTTCAGTATTTACTGAGATCATGCTTGTAGAACCTGAGACGTCAGAAGTACAAAAGTTTGCTGTACCACGTCACTAATTAATTTTGCTAAGAAGATTAAAAAAGGTATTTTGTGCCTGATTAAAAAGTTGTGTGGTTTGGAGAAATTGAGATGAATGACATTCTACTAAAAAAGGTTGAATATTGAATCAAGGGAGCGAACAAGAACATGGGCTTCATGTTTTTAAAGCAGTTAAAAAATAGGTGAGTTCAGTAGGGAATCCTTCAATTTCCCATCTGTGTGTGATTTTAAATAAAAGTTGTCTTCCTTACTGTGGTCTGTTTACTCAGAGGTACAGCAAACAAACCTCAAAAGAACATAATACTCCTCTGTATCATCTTCTTTCCTCCCTTGGCTGCCTCTCTTACCGGAAAAAATAAAGTAAAATCTGTTTGAGGTGGCCTGGTCATGTTGACAAGCTAGTCTTTAACCAGAAGTCACACGAGAATTATAATCAAAACCACATGGGACTATTTCAGGAAAGCATGTGGGCTGCTGGAGTGAAGGGTCTACTGTATATGGAGAAATTCGTGTATCTCTCCTGTATTCCTCCAAAATGCCACAAGTAATCTTCCAGGGTTTGGGACTGAAGCTTGCTGGCCTGGAAGATTTATTTACATTCAGCCCTTGTCTACATAACAAAAAGCTTGACCACCCCTCACTTCAATATTAAACAAGAACATACCCTGCTTTCTTTTACCCAGTTCTTGAGGTAGTTTCTCCTGAATAAGCACAGTAAGAAATAGCAAGCAGAGATCTCGCATAGCCTCTAGGCTACAAATGGGTCGTTATTCATGCAATGCTTTTCTCCCTAAAACCCATACATTGTCAAGGTTATTTATAGGGGTCCTCCCAGCAGTAGCAGTTAGTAATATAAACAGCCAGTAAATTTCAGGGGTGCACTGGATGCAAAGATAATTCTGGTTTTGCACTTTCACTGGGTATTTTGGGAGGTTTTATCTATGAACTTGGAGCCTTGTGGGACCTTCAAAGCCAAAATAATAAAATTCACACTGTTAAACATTATTCATGGAGTTGAGAGGTTGCAGCATCATGTCTGAAATGGTGGGTGGCTTTTTTAGCAAGCGCCCCTTGCTGCTGAACAGGGGGCAGGCTCCAAACTGAAATTTGCCCCGTGCCTTTGTGAAGTTATGGTTTTGTTAAGAGACGTTTTCAAAGGTGTTGCTGAAAGGTAACTGCTTAAGTGCCCCTTGGTGCTTTTGAAAACCTCTTCTGCTTTATGAACCAATTAGCAGGCCCAGCCCCTCTGAACTGCTCAGGCAGCGTGCGACGGGCAGAGCGGCGCCCTGGTTAAATGTTTAAGACTCAAAGCAGTGCCGGGAGCTCCCCTTGCCTGCAGCCGCACATGCTTCTGGGCTGATGTCTCTAGCAGGCAAAGACAGCTTTGCACCACGTGTGGGCAATGACCAGAAGACTGCAGCGGGGCCTCTTTTGGCAGAGGGTGTCTTGCAATAGAGTCTAGAACAAGCTTCTAGATCCTTTTTCTCCATGTTGCCCAGGACTTTCCGGGGATCAGTTGCAAATCCCTCTGCTTAATTTCCCCTGTTCCCCCAACTCTTAAACGGGAATGAGTCATTTTTATTTGAACACTTGCCCTTCCTTGCAGTAATCCTTGAGAAAGGGAGGCATAATCTGCCTTAAGAGCTGATTATGCAGCTAGGACACCAGAGTCAGGATGCTACAGCTTTCATCCCAGCCCTGCTTTTCACTGACTATTACCTGCAGAAGGTCACTTTACCTCTCATTTCCATGCCAAATATTTGGACCACAAGCACTTTGGGGTAAGGATAACACCTCCTTATGATTTTGGACAGCATCAGCCTTGACAGAGCTCTGGTTTTAGGTGAATCAAACCACAACAGTAAAAGGCAGCCCATAGACAAGGTCCCAGGATAATCAGCACAATCATGGCAGCAGACAAACTTTTTTCAGCTGAAGACACTGAGAGCTAAACCCAATGAAGTTAATGAAGATCTCTTACAACTCAACAGCTTGAGTTTTCCTTAATATTTTTACCAAGTCATTCCCTCTAACATATCTATTGAAGTTTGCTAATTATACGGCTATGCAGCACTGATACTAAATTAAAGTATTCCAGCTGTATAAATAAATACTTAGGCAATTGCTTTTGATTTAGGTAATAGTTTTACTTGCTACTTTAGGGCTATTTAAAGAAGCTGCTCGCCCTGTTAATGGCTAAAATAAAACAAGCTGATGGATTTGTCATCCTTCCCGACAGGTGGAGGCCAACATCACAAATCAATCCCACACAGACAGCTCTCGTTAGCACCTTGCTGGCAGTATCTCTCTGAAGAAAGGTCTGTGCCTGAGTCAGGGAGAAAATGAGCTTTCCCCTGACTATCACTTTCAGAGACTGAAGAACAGATACTGCAATCAGGTCAGTTGGCCTGAATCTAAAAAAAAAAAAAAAAGAATGAGAAATTCTGATGCCTGAATTATTTTTCTGAATGCTCCAAAAGGTCCTGTCTTAACTCAACACTTGTCGCCCAAAAACCTGTGCTGTTGATTCAAAATGATGCGACAAGCAAGACTCAAAACAGGAAACAGAAAAATGAAATACCATGGTGATAATGAGGCCAGGCAGTAAATCAGCAAGAAACAAGCACATTTTCAAACTGTCGCTTATTTCTGTTAAGTTTTTAGTATTAACTTGGATTCACTTTTCCCCCTGATCTCACATCTTCACCTACTTCATAACAGCGAGTATTCAGGGTTGATATATGGAGTCATTTGTAAATCTGGGAAAGTAATTTGCTCAGGAGCAGAAGTTGCAAAAAGGCGAATGGAAAGGCCACAACTCTGGCCCAATCCAGGACACAGCAAGAAGCACGACTATGTTAGTCCCCGGCAGAGGAAAGCGAGCAGATTGGGGCCTGCGGAGACGCAGCAGTAGATAACCCTTTCTTGGGACAGATGACAATGGTACTGTCTAACACGCAGAATATACACTCACATGCTTGCTTTCTCTCATCACACTCCTGGGCTTTATTCACAGAGCGGGAGGAGAAAAAAAATTCCTGAACGAACAGAGAGCAGAAGTAAACTTGCTTCAAAATAATTTTTAATGGCCACCTACCCCTTGAAATTGAGGAAGTATAGAGTAAGATAATGGCAAGATTTAAAATTCCAGCTATTTAGGATACACCTAGACGCATGCCTGCATAATAGGCGGTGCTCAGATTGTAGCTAAAATAAGTGTATAAAACCATGGAAGCCCATCAAACCAATTGACGTAAAATGCCTCTGTGAGGGGAACATTGAAAATTTGGGAGCAATATGTAGTCAAGCTGCTCACATACTTCTGACAGATGGATTGAGAACCTTGTAAAAAACCATGAGTATGTTTGAAGAGAGTGATCTTTAACAATGATTTGCTCCACAGCATTTGTAGGCAGCTGGGAAAAGCACAGTTTGGCTATCAGAAATCCCTCAAGTCCTGTTGTCAAATAGGTGTTACAGGTGGTTGCTCTCTTTCAAAAAGACGACAGTTTGAGGAGTGCAAATGTTTAGAAATCATTAGATAGATTGACTCTACCTGTGTTCAGAAGCACAGGAGGGATATGCTTCCAAATGAGAGCCACATCTGCATTTGATCAGAAATCCAAATCTGGTGAAAAGACAGGTCTTTTTGGTCAAGTTTCCAAAAGTATTTTTCAGTCTAAACCAAAGTAAAAAACCACAACCAGTTGAATGGAAGTCTCGCAAGATTTTGCTTGATAAATATGAAAATGTGTTTTCTGAAAAGAGATTGTTCTTGCCAATATGCTGGGGTGGATGTCAGACTGGTGGCTGTGCTGGAGCAGGGTGGGCTTCGAACCAAAGGTGAAGGTACCAGTGAACCTGGGTACGGACTGGCCTCACTCAGTGACAGGTAATTGGCTGTACTACTGCTTATAATTAATTTGGCTGGCCCATTCCTAAACTAACTGGGCTGGTGTTTGCAGTAGGATGAATTTTAACTGGAGGCTCTTAGTTGTAACAGCATACTGTGTTTTAATTTGGTTACTTAACAGTTTTCACTAAGAGTGAGCAACATGATTAGATGTATCCGCTTCTCTTCCTAAAGCTAAGCACCTTCACTGCTTTGTCGGGAAAAGGACAGATCACATTTGTTTGACCTTTTTTCCCAAAGCCCAATCTTTGCCCAGTCATGCACAATCATCACAGAAGTCCATTCCCCACTGTCAGCAGGACAGGCGAGACTGAAATGAGCGCATGATGACATTCTACTTGTGCTAAAAAGAGCAAACAAAACAAACAAAAAATGCCAAATTAACCAGCAACAGCAGCCTATTGAGTAAAAACAACATGGTATCGGCCCCTTTAAGTGGAGGAGTTTTAAACCTCTGGGAGTCTCTGGGATGAATCTCCCAGGCTCTCACAGCAAAAGGGTCTCTCTGTCACTGGCTGCTTTCTCCTTTTCCCTCCATGAGCAGTCTCACACTTGCCCCAGGTGGCTGAGCTCCAAGGCACCATCACTAGCCAATTGCCTGCACTCTATTCTCCTGGGTGGAATAAAGATCCCTTTAAAAATAATTGTTTCAGTTTGGAGGGAGGCAGAGGGGTGTGCTAGACCCGAGTACGAGGCTAGAGAGCTCTAGCTAGGGAGAAAATCTGGTCTGGTCTGTTTGTTTGCCTCTTTGAAGGGCTGCTTTAGGGTCTGGCTCCAAGTTCAGGATTTTCCACACTGAACCTGATTTGAACCTGAATCGGAGCCCAAGTTTCCTTTGGACATAAATCAGTTTAGGGACAAGATCTGTCCAAAGACACATGTGAGCAACTCCCATTGAAGTTAGGGGCTGATGTGTGTGTGCACATGTCTCTAACTGTAGGAAGGTCACGACTACGTGCCTATTTTATAAACTTTGGGTACTTGTTTGATGTGTTTTTTTGCCTTTCGTTGCCTCTGTACTCAGTAGTGATTCTTGTTTCTCAGTGTTTGGAAAGAATGAGGCTTCTCCTGACACTAGCTGTTGCTCTCAGAAGACACCATATGTAAAGTCTTGCTGGTTTTCCATCTCAGTTAAGTGTTTACAATAAAGTTCTGGAAATGAGAAAGTCAGGGCTATGTCCTCCTGCCCGGCATACACATGCTGTCTTGCTATGGCTGACCAGAGTAAGCCAAAGCTATCCAAGATGTCCTGCAAGGCTGAGAACTTCGAATCAACTTCTCTGCACCTTCTACACTGCTTCATGCCACCTCTGGTCTCTGTGGGACTGCACACATTCAGATGCATACAAGCAGTTAACCTTAGATAGGTAAAGGTTTTTAGTTTAAAAGAAAGCCTATAAAGCATTCCCCTTCAGCAGACCCATCTCCTAAAGATTTTATTATTCTTTTTCACTCTGAGATGTCTTTTTCTCCATGTGGAAAGAAGTCCTCTAGATTTCTTAAAGAGCAGTCTTAAATGTTCAGTCAACCTGCAGGCATAACAAGGTAGAAAATAATAAAAAAAAAAATCACTGGGGGAGCTGTATGGCACATGCATCCAGGAAGTTTCTTAGAGAATTATTTTTTTTTCCTGTCAAAGGAGACCGCTCAAGATGTGAAGGCCAGTTTCAAGTGAGAGTAGCAGCCTAAACAAACACAGACTTAATTACTTCTCTAAGCATCAGATAGAAAGCTATGTATTACAGGCATGTCATCAAGAGCACAGTCTTGTTAAACACATAATAGATGGTTGATCTGTTCTGGTCTCTCTCCACAAAGGACCATCTCTGTCTCTATTGGATGTTGTTTCCATGGCAGATGTGACTTAGAAAATGATGGCGTTTGCTTTCTGGTTATGATAACCTTAAATACTTAACAGCTACCTTTGTGTACTGCTTTCAAGAGATTTTTTTTGTTTGTTTTTCTCCTGAAAAATATAACAAAAGTCAGTTCAGCATCAAGTATAGAGTTGCTCTGTGTATGGAAAAAAGCTAATAGCTCCAAGTACAGCATAGTATGAAGTGGATCTCCATACCTTCAAGTTCTCAGGGAGAAGGGGGAAAAAAAACACTGGATCAAATTTAGCTTTGGCATAAGCGGGTGCAATTCCCAGAGGGATTTGCACCCGCTTATGCCAGGATTGAGTTTGCCTCATGGAACTTGCAGGGTGGTCGTGTAATTAAATTATATGGTGGTTCAGTATATTTCTACAATGCCAAATGATGCAATATTTTTTCAAAAAGGACAGCTGTGCATTATTTAAAACAAACTAGTCTACTACCTTCATTACCAGCTTCCTCTCAAGGTTCAGCAGTTTTTCAAACCATCACTGAGGCATCGTAAGCTTTTGTCTTTAGACAGGAACACTGACAGTCTGAATTATACGCTGCTTCCTCCTTATTAGAAGCTGCTTATAAAAAAAATACTGCCACTGTGGTCTACAGTTCAATGAAGTCCATTGTAAACTCCCCAGTATAACATAAACCTCCCTAAAACACATAAAATTATTGGCTTCCAAGACCAGTCTCACTGAAAGAAAGCTCTGTATTTAGTCTTTGCTTAAAACACAGGTATTTGGTTTGGAATTCAAACTCCCAACTCAGTTTTAAAAGGTTGGGTCCAAGGAAAGTTGACACGGACCATGTAATTTTAATTAAAGAAAGATTTTGCTCCTTTATGGCCAACAAGGGCATTGTAACGTTGACATATTGATGCTAAATAATTATGAGTCCATAAATAATTCAGTATATAAAAACGTTGTATGGCTGGTGCCAGGTAGCAAAGGGAAATAGCATTGAAATAGCTGACCTGCCAGGTTACTACTACAATGCCAGGGGATAGGCAGGTAATGTGACCTAGCAGCTATCAAAACAGTGTAGCCTGGGGTGTTCACTACCCACAGAGAGCACTTGAAAGTGGAAAACCAAGGGCTGTCCAGGTTTGTCACCTCAGTATTTTAGCACCACTGTCATAGAAGATGATAAACTTTTAGGAGTGGTACCAAGGAGAAAGGCAGTAGGGAAATCACATGCAGAAAGAGAAATATTAAAAAGCAAATTATTGATGAATTTAAGGTGTCTTTTTTTGCAGGAGCTGGGTAAATACCACAAACTTATTTCCATGGATAACCATTCAACCTTTCAGACTGAATTCAGTTCAAATGTGCTCCTGACCCTTTGGTGTTTGCTCTCCATGAACTTTCAGAAGGCAACTATTCATTGGCGTAGATAACCGGGGAAAACAAGCTTTAACCTCTCACTCTAGAGTATTCATGCCATCAGGGACATATTTTAAGAAAGATGGGATTTTAAAATTTATTTATTTTAAAGCTTGATAGGGAGTCTTGTAGCTCTGGACCAAATGAAACATGTCATACAAGTTTGTGATGAGAACCATGTCCATGGGGCTTTCCAAATATGTTTCTGGCCTGTGCCATTAGCCATGATAACACTTGAATACGCTCTGCCCATAGATGCTGTGAGATGAATACATTTTGTAAGCAATGAACATGCGGATGACAGGGAATCAGAGGCCTCAGGCAGATACAATCAAGCAATCTGCCTAAAGCTTCACAGAGAGATGTGCACAAATGAACGTTGCATTGAAACTTTCCTCTTTTAATTAACTATAAGATAACAAAGTCCACATGTGACCAGGTTTCAGAGGAATACTCATCACCTAGAAAAGTTCCATGGCCTGATAAAGAAAGAGATTTTCCAGTTTGTTTTCCAAGATTCTCCTTCCTGCTTATCAGCTACCTTTCTGCTCCTTTCCCTTTGTGAAGGCTCAGTGGCTTCAAGTACTTCCTCTGATTATGAGAGTTATAGTGACCAAAAGGAAAACAACTGACCACCTGTGACCAACAAGAAGCCAAGCAATGCAGCTCAAACAAGAATATCCAATAGGAAAACCTTCTGCTGGATTAAATTAACAAAACAAAGACAACTGCTAACAATCGTACTAGGAGGCTTTATCAAGTCACGGCTTGCTGGAAAAGCAAGTGCTAAACAGGGATAAAAAGGAAATGCTGGACTGCTCCTTGCATCTGCCAAAATTAAAAGAATACCTCAATCCAAGAAAACCCTTGCAGCCCAGGCAACTGTATGGTTTTAGTGATTTACCCCAAAGATTTATTTTTCAGTGCTTGGGCTTGGTTCATGGCCCCTCTCGCACATACCTTAGATCTTTGTGCAAGCTCCAAGCTGCCCCTGTGAGTACAGTTGTGTTTGATTCTCATTAGTAAATTAGAACAGAAAAAAGTAAAGAAACCTTTTCCCTGAAGGAAGTAGTCCTCAAATATCTGTCTGCATATACGTTGCCAAAGACACAGCCAGTCCTACGCACATGGCTGGAGGTCCAAGCAGCACGACGGCTGCAGTGGGAGAGCCAGGTCTACCTCCAGGTTCACACACTCTGGCCATGCAACTCTTGTCACGCAACTCTTGTCACATCCCTGCTGCAGGTGCAGCCCTCTTTCATCCTCTAAATCAAGACATTTCCTTTCCCATAGCTGGGGAGAAGAATAGGCTCCTCCAACTCCAACCAGAACGGCACCTCCCGCTGAATGATTTCTTCCCTCTTATTCCTCTCCTCCCCCACGATGACAGCTGCCCTGTGGTTGCTGTTGCAAGGAGCAACACTATAGGCAGAACTGACAGCTTGGTAGTGCAGGGCTGTACTTGTGCCCTTGCTCTACTCAAAACCTTCATCCCTCCTTTTTTTAAAAGGGGAAATATACCCAGATCCCTGACCTGGATCCCTAGTCTCACTTCACAGGTGGAACCCACACTTCAGTTTTGAAGAAACAGAAGACCCTGATGTCCACTTGTGGACTGGCTTCACAGAGCTAGGGAATGGTCTAGACAGACGGCCATCACCAGTATGCACCTCTGAATCTTCATCAGGACTCACCAGAACTTACAATGGTCACTTATCACCACATTTATTTAGGAGGGGAGCTTTGCCAAGGCCCTCAGCATTGGACCAATTCTATCCCCTCCAAAACAATTAGTTTTCGGGGATGTTTTCAAATTCAAGAGGTCCAGAGTAAGTCCAGGCCAGAGGGCATGAGTTCTTGGTTCACTGCAAACAAGACGCAAGCCACCCAGCACAAATTCACATGCACACCAAACATTGGGAATTCTCATAAAATTATCACTCTCCCTTTTGCTGAACCCTGCCAGAGAGTAGAAAACCAAGACAAAAATTCCCCAGCTTGACACAAATCCATAATGCATCTGATGGGTAAAGGGCCTAGGGCATCTAATAATGAGGGATAAAAGTGTGCAGAAAGGAGGCAGAAAAATGAATTGATCGTAGTGCACAGGCTAAGGAGACATGGAGACCAAAGCTTAATATAGAGAAACCTAAACAGGACAAAAGCAAGCTGGATAATGCAGTCCACAGCTTACTGTTACAAAACCAGCCCGGGCTGGCAGAAAGGCACCTCTGATTTCTGGGTGTCTTTTCACCGGTTCTTGGCTTCGTTTCCCTGATGGCGCAGGGGCATCCCTGCGGGGAAGCTACTGACATGGTCATTGACACCTTGGTGGAGCCAACTTTGACAAACACGTACCTTTGTGCACATCTGTTAATAGGCCATAATTAAAAGTCAGAGCTTTTATCTCCTTTTATACCACCTTTCCTAAGAAGTTCCATGATAAAAAAAAAAGTACTATTTCCATGGCTGACAGCCTGATGCGCTCGTTCCGAAAGAAAGAGCAACGCGTGCCTGCGCAAATGGTTTACTTTCCAAGAGGCCTTTGTGATTTGTCAAATTAACACCTGGAGAATGAGACAAGGAGGAGTTTCATCCCCAGGCAGAGCGGGCCATCCCCCAAGTTTCCTCACGACCTCTTTTGCAGACGCGGTTCCCAGAAGAGGGAGAGAGCAAGTTGCTGTACATTTGCCGTGTGTGGCCTAGATCCTATTCCCAAGCTCGTAGCTGCTTAATTACCCTCCTTCCAAAGGGTCAAGCTTTGGCTGAAGAATACCCTGCACTCAGTTATCCCTCATCCTAATGAATGCTAATAAAAAGCATTTAGTTGACTAATGCAACATAAAACTCTGTCCTATTTCATTGCATCTGCTTAATAAGAACCTCATATAATATCAAATTACTGCCTGCTCAGCCAAAGCCTTGTATTTGTGGTAACAGGGCTGCGAGGCGGGAATATCAAGAGCTGCAATATGGAAATTCCTCACTAATATTCTCTGCAGGGCTGTGCGATTACTTAATTCATTTAGCTGAGCAAGTCTGGTGGTTCGGCCAACTGTTTCACAACACCGAGCACAATGCTAGGCAACTGGCCTCCCTACGGGCTGGTCCTGCCATATCGCTTTTCCTGGGACCCAGCTATTAACAGTTGCTTTGGGGATTTCAAAGAGGATCACAGATAGTGTTACCAAATGAATGAGCTTGTAGTAGTGAACATGAAATCCTGCTTCTTCCCAGTCAATCAAACACCAGCCAGAGGATACCCTGCGAGACAGCAGCCACAAAGAAACAGCGTGGTTGGATTTTAACCTCCATCTGTTCATATCAGGGAGCACCAGCGCACGGACAATTGTCTGTGTTTAAAAATATTCCCTCTGGCAGTTTTAGAGCAACCTGCCCTAAAACCCCACCCTGCCCTCCTCCTCCTCCCCACAGCCGCCCAACTCAGCTGGCTCCTGTAGAAAATCAGGTTCTCCATAGCACACATCAAACCTTTCGGGGAAATGTAAAAAAATGTAAACAGTGATAATTCCCAGCTCCCATGAACAATCACTTACCAGAACCATTTTCACACACATTCTTCACAGCTTTAATCAAACCTCAGACAGTAATGTTTTAGGAGAAAGGATTTAGTCAGTATATTTGAGGTAGCAGAAGGAAGCATATTAAAAAAGAATGCTAAATGTTACCATTCATAGACCATGGGTTTTTAAAACAATTAAAAAAACATCCTATCACAATTTTAACTCTGTACACGGTTTTGGCAAGACCAAATACTGAAATATTTTGTCCAGTCCTGGTTTATGTTTGTAAAAAGGATATTGAAAAATTGGAAAGGGTGTAAAAAAACACAACCCACAAATGTGATTCAGCAGCTGCAGAAGCTGCCTTATGGTTGAATTTAAA
The DNA here is from genome assembly GCF_030936135.1 of Gavia stellata. Taxonomy (NCBI): domain Eukaryota; kingdom Metazoa; phylum Chordata; class Aves; order Gaviiformes; family Gaviidae; genus Gavia; species Gavia stellata. The sequence continues at coordinate 600,364 of NC_082595.1, forward strand.
GCATTCAGTTTGCTTAGTTCAGTAAGAAGTGACTAGATTATGGAATATGTGTGTCTTCACAAGGGGAAAATGGTCTAAAAAATGTGATGAACAGCAACAGAAAAATTACATAGAGCACTAAAGTCAAGCCAACACAGGGTATCCCATGATGGGCACAGGCTAACAAGCAAAGCAATAGCTCTGCCAGTACCGTTTTCAAAACAGATGTCTGTCTCGGAGATACAGTTTCATCAAATAAGTTACTGAGCTCAGGAAAAGATGTGGATACAAGGCAACGGTCTGCAGCAGGTCAGACTATGAGTGGCATTGAATGGGGTATGGTACAAGTGCAAAGACTGGCGAGGGAAGAAAGTTAAAACACCCCGAGAAGACCCACTGTTGAAAGAAACCTGCCCAACTCATGTGAGAAGAACCTCCCTCCACACAGGGCATTGCTCTGAAGCAAGATAGCTTGTCCCTACATATCTCCCTCTAAATCATCTTATTTTCACCATGACTTTCCACCGTTACAGGCTCCCTTGCAGACATAACGCACATATGCTAACACTGGGACAAAGCAGCTGGAATACAGTGCAGACATTCTAGCATATATTTTCCTATAAGAGGAAAAACCACACAGAAGGCCAGGAAACCCGCATTGTTTCAAGACTCTCCAGGGCCAACAGATGTCCCGAGAGCTGCGGAGAAAAGCATTTGTGGGGAAAGTCAGGCTGCTACCACCGCACCACGTCCACCTCCCTGGGAGGTGGATCATGAGCACAGGGTAGCAAAGTAGCATCGGAAAATTGGATATACCTGCAACGGCACACTAATGCATCTGAGTGCCTGCATTTGGCAAGAAACAGTGACCCCATCTCTTCCTGCTCCATAGGACTTCTGCAGATGGTTTCTGTGGTGTCAAAGCAGGAGCAATACAATCAGCTTCTGCCTTCACCACTGTGGTCTTGTGCCCAGGTTTACCACTTGCACAGTTTTTACACTGCTGCTCCTCTCAAAATGCTTGGAAACCAAGGATGTGCCCAACTTTGGCAATTATAAAAAGCTGTTCTTCACAGGAAGCCATTGCTTTCCACACCCCCACCCCACCCCAGTTTCTCTCAAAAACCAAAGCCAGATAATGCAAGAGAAATGTTAAATGTTCATCCTTATTTGCATGAAAAAAAGAAATCACTCCCCCTGCACACCTGCCCCCCCTGCCCCCCACCCCCCCACCATCTGCTTTTCTGCTCTAACCCACAGTTTGTCACCAGCAACAAGCAGAACCCAAAATTCAGTAGCAACCTGGGTTCCTATCATGATTCATTCTTTGGTATCTCTTGCCTGGTTTTGCTTTCAGTGGCACGTTCCAATGGATTTGTGATCTCACTGTGAAACTCTGGAAAAAGCCTGAAATAGTTCAGATTTGACTTAAAGCTGGAGATGCACTTCATGGGAAGGACAGAGCTGGTGGGAAGAACTCAGCCCTTGTTCACCCATGAATGCAAAAACCATGGCTGAACTTTGGTATGGAACAGCAATCCTCCTCCCTCAAAATGGCCTCGTTTCTGTTCAATTAAAATGAAATAACCTTACTCTACTGTTAGCTTTGCCAGTCTTCAGGTTCTCAAAGCCAGGATATTTCTCCACCTGCAAGGAGCACCACAAGACTTAAAAACCATCAGCCTTGCCAGCACTGGGCATCTAACATTACTTATACACATGGTGAGAGGGGACCACTGTTATGTCCAAAACTGGTGCTGGTGGTTATCGGCATGACAGAGAGAGCTCCCCAGTTGCACCCCTACGTGCCCAGCGCAGAACATCACAGTTTGGCTCTGCTGATGAGTGTTTTATAGGAGTCTGGCAAAACAAGCCACTGTGTGCAATCTGGATGGAGCTTGCAAGGAGGAGCAATGTGGCTCCAGGACACCTATGGCATAAACAGCTTGCAGCTATATTGCATCTCCCCCAGCACCCTAGCAGCATATTACTGCTTTATGATCACACACTTAACTGCCTACTTCCAGGTAAACAACCACCTCCTGATCAGCCACCACTACTTTTTAAAATTCATTCTGCTCATGTACTCCGTAACTTCTTTGAACACCAAAAGGCATCTTCTTAGCAGATTTCTAAGAAGTTCCCCTATTGTAATGCAAAATACCAGAATGAGCCAACAGGGGAAAAAAAAAAAAAGCACAAATCTAAGTCAACAAGGCTTATGAACAGACAAGAAAGCAGATGAAAACCAATGCAGCCCTACAGTAAAAGAGAAGACCTCCCTGGGCTTGTGCTCAGCCTGACAGCTCCCTGTCTGCCAGCTATCTTGGGTAGGGGGAACAGCAGTGGGATCAAAATCGGAGACCCAGAGGAAGGAAAGCCCTGCGGTGGACTGAAAAGACAAAATCTAGAGGACCTCTGGACAGATGTGTGCTGAGAGCAAGAACGTGTCCTCCCATACCTACAAAGCACTTCTGAGTCCCTGCCTCACCCCGGCCAGCCCCAGAAGCCAGCAGGGCCTCGTGGCTTTGTAGGGTGATGGACAGAGTAGGCGAAGAGGGACAAGTGCCCCCGAGGCTCAGCAGCTGGTGGCAGAGCCACTCAAGCCCGCACGACCACCCGGCCCCTTCCCAATCTGGGGGTGATGGGACCACTACTGGCTTGTGCCACCTCTGCCAGGCAGCCACCGAACAGGGCTGCTGCCTGCGGAGCAGCCAGCATATGGCGGGCCACAGTGTCCTCTAGAGGTGGAAAAATATCTTATAATTCGGTGACAGTGGAGGACAGGAGGACACTTGGAAGCAGGATTGCTCCACCAGGCCAGCAAGTCTTTCCCCAGGCTGCCGAGGGAAAAGGGTGGAGGACCACTGCTGGGCATGGGCACAGGAGGGACGGGCAGTCGCGGGGTCACACCACCCGGCCCCCTCATAGGGAACAGAGCCTCCAGCACAATGGAAATGGTCAAAATTCACTTACTCGGATCCAAACCACATAAATAAAATAGCTCCTCAAGGCTCCCAGATGTCAACCCCCAGATTTGGCAGCTTTGCTGCCCATCACACCTCTTCCACTCCTGGAGAGGGTTTATAGCCATTTGGGCTGCCAAACATAATCAGCCTGATGCTGGGTGGGCACACTGGGAGGGAGCCCTGCACGGTGGGGCGGCTGCTCAGTCTGGGCTCTTCAGGTCAGGTAAGACAATCTTTGTGAGGATAAGGAGGAAAAAAAAATATGCAATTGCTCTGTGAAATACTAGTTTGGGCCAGGAGCTGTTTCTGGTGTTGCCTAAACACGAGGAGCCCATGAGTTTGAGTAGTCCTGTGAGGCTTCATACAACTGTGGAAAATGAAGCTCTTGAATGCTCTAAAACTTGCTTTCAGCTAGTATCCTTATAAAACCAGGAAAGCCTCCTATGTATGTTTCAAAAATAGCTATGATTTAAAAAACCCTATTGATAGGAAAGAGAGAAAAAAATTTAATATCCCTGAAATAGGCTTGATACTCTTGCCAGAGGCACTGTTCCTTGAAAGACAGATGCTCATACAGAAGATCCCATCCTTTCTGTCTGTACCATTGCAGTGTAGCTGCTGGTAAACATCAGTCACCACAGGCAACGCAGTCACACAAAATCACTGCACAAGGAAGAGCGCGCTGAGGAAAGGCAGAAGCCAAGTACCTGGAGCAGCACGGAGGTAAGGGGCTCCAGACCTGCTGAAGCTCTGACCAGTTTCTTGCTGCCCTCTCCTATCACTGCTGGAGCCAGCAGTCAGCCTAGACTCAAAACACTGTGGGGGCTCTTCCAGTCAGGAGGATAATATTAGATTTGGAAATGCTGTCTCCTTACAAGCAGACACTGAGCTTCCAAGTAAGCATGAAGGCCTGATGTTTGACAAATCAAGAATCAAATGAAAGAGAGAAAGACCCCACACACACACTGTCAGACCATTGTCCTGAAGCTCTTGCCTTGCTTTTCCCTCCTTATCCTCTCTTAGCTGTAGGCTGCTGCTGCTATTCGCTTAAAATAGGTATCACAGAGCATCCTGGCATCCACTTGCCCCAGGAGTCCCAGCAAAGCCTCTCTTGGTCAGCCAGGTCTTGTAGGTCCATCTTTCAAGCACCAGACTCTATTATTGTGAATCTTACTAAACAAAAGAGCATTTAGCAACTCCCTTTAGTCCAAGAGGGAGGACAGCTGTTCCTCCCACCCCCCTTTTGGCTTGGCCTTAGAGCAGTCCAGAGCAAGCTGCAATACAAAGAAGCTGGGGAAGTCAACCACAATATAAATAATTATTTATAATTTTATAATTTATTATTTATATAACGGCTGCAGAGCCACGGGTGCCAAACAGCTCTGCTTCGTGAGGGGAACACTCAAAGTGCCAATATCCTGCTTGTTCACCAACCAGCAACTGAGGAGCCAGATGTTCACAAGAGGACTGAAAGCCTCTGGGAAATTTATAAAGGAATACTTAATCTCTGCATCCCAGTCTTGCAGTCCTAGTTGTTAAAGCAGCCTGAAAAGTACAATATTTCCCCCAATTCTAGCCTGGGAGAGGGAGAAGAATGAAAAGAACTGAATTTTAGTGTGTTTTTTAGCCAGCCCTGACCAGTGGCCAAGCTGGACCAGTGTGACACTGGCTGAACTGATGGTAGGTGTCCCATGGCAGAAGCTTACCCTCCCACTTCATCCCAAGCAGCTCCTGGAGGTCCAGTGGGGTGAGACATCAGCTTTCCCTGCTCAGGGTGTACGATCAAGGCAGGCTGTAGGATCAGCTGTTGGCTCAACAGCCTGGGCGCTACATATTACATATATTTTTAAGTAGCAAAATGTACTGAGAAATAAGCGATAAACACCTTTTGTGTAAATCCTGCACAGGCAGGCCTTCCAAGCATGAAAGCGCAAACTGAAAACCAAACCAAGGTCCCGCAGTACTAAATTCACCCGAAGCCGCGCATCTCCAGTTTTCCCTGGGCTGATCCAGGCAACGAATCTATATTTGGTAGAAAAATCAGAAAAGTTTCCAAGCCAGGAGACCTAATGCCTTGCTCAGGCAGGGAAGAGCTTCATTAGTTGCTGGAATAAATGGTTAGAAGCTGTACTGCTGCAGCGTGCCCAGCAGGTGGTAATATTTGTCAAAAGTTTAGCCAACACAGTCCCTGAACAGCAGCAATTTGCACCTGAGTAACCAAACAATTCCACTATTTGAAAAGAACATTATTTTTAAGAAAACTTGGGAAATAACTGTGTCGATTTTGTCAGATTTCTGCTCTCCCTTCAGAATAATCTGTCTGCACAGCGCAGTAAGCACTTCATACTGAAGCAAAACTCATTTTCATCTTGTTGTTCATACATGCTGAAGTCCACAAAAGATTAAAAAATTGTCCTTGGAGTAAACTGGGATTTCTGTAGATGGTTTTGTATCTGTCCCTAGCATTCCCCATTTCCAGGGACAGTTGGTACAAGTTTACAACTTCTTTTCCTTCGCTTCCACTTGACTGTAGATTACTGATATTTGTGTTATTGTTCATTCAAATTACTTATTACCTGATAACTCAAGCACTTGAGAGTTGGTGAAAAACAATCACTGAAACAATGTTCCCTGAAGAGCTGCTGTATTACACAGCAAGCAAGGCCTGTGTGAATACGCATGGGAACGTGTCTTTCTGATCCCTAAACTATAATTAAAGCAAGCACATTGCTCACGCAGCCATATAGCACTGCTCAGTGCAGCAACAGCATCATCCTGGTCAGTCAAGCTTTGATCTGGCACAAGTCACCACCTGAAATACCAAACAACTGGGAACTGGCCCAAACACGAGTGCTTACCTCTTCTCAGATGGGTATGAAGTCCTCTGCAGGGGATCCTCAGCAGGTGGAAGATAATCACCTTCTGTCCAGTATAGGTCCTCCCTGCAATTTTTAAAGAAGTGGAGCTCACATTCTTCTCTCCTCAGAAAAGCATTAACACTTTGCACAAAATAACTCAAGGAGCAGGTTATGGTCCAGTGAGAAAGGCCAACAGGCAAGTATTAGTGCTCCAGAAACCCTAGACTGGCCACGTTTACCACACTCAGTGTTGATGTTAATTTTTAACTCTTTCACCTGCCTTTGCAATAACTGGGGATTTCAATTATTTTGTTTTAAGGACTTCATTAGTGGCAGCCAAATGGTTTCTCTGGAGGTTTTCTGCTTTCCTCCTAGAAATCTGGTATCCTTGAAAAAAGTCCAAGTGAAGACTAATGTTGGCATGCGTTTCTATTTTTTCAGACTTTCTTGTACTTGTCTACATCAGTAAAGGGAGAGTATGAGTACAAGCACATTAGAGGTGTCATCTCAACTGTTTTGCTCAATTTCTCACAAGTTTTATGTTCCTTTACTCCGTTTCTTGGAGGGGTTGAAAATAATACAGCCTTTTTAATTCTGACCAAGACCATCTAGTGATTAACAACCGCGAGACCAGATTTCAAGACTAGAGAAAAGCATTACTGTAAACTGTCATAACCTACTCCGATCATCGCCTGCATAACACAAGCTAAAAAGCTTCCCCTCTTAGTTTGCCTCAAACTCTCACTGAGATCTGGTTACTGTTAACCAGCCAGAGCAGACCACAAGGGTACTATACTGGCCCATACATGTAGATCCCACAGTTATCTTTGTTTGACAGATTGGTTTAGTAGCAACCATTTCCTCCTTGCCACCCCCCAAAAATCTTTTCAGCATAGGGGTCAAGTTAAAACTTTTTTGCTCTGAAGTAGCTTAATAGTTTCCATTTAGTTCCATAAGAAAAGAGATGTCCTAATTGTAGTCTATAAAATAAAGCAGATTGCCTTGTCTGAGAGATTACATTGTACTTCAACCCAGAGCCCAACTCCTCCACTAAAAGCCAGACCTGGTAAAGAAGACTCCTGCTCCAAACTCTACAACCGGGAACAGCTTCTCTAATGGAAGACAGAAGAGACCAGCTCTTTGAACCTCAGTAGCCTGAATAGCCTCCAGCATAAAACAGAAGCAGCAGTAACTAACCGTCCTCATATAGCATCAATCTTCTCCCAGGTGTTTTGATTAGGACCGACCTACCTCTATGTTGTGATCCTTATAAGATCCAGCTGGCTTTCCTCTCCAAACAGCTATACTTCTCTACCTCAGGCTTTCCCCCTGAATATACCTATGGTATGTGTCTTCTTCCCTCCCCATGAGGAGCATACTCTATGGCATCTCTCTGATAGCATTGCAGGTGTTGGACAACTTAGGAATAAAAAGACCTCCCAGCCCTGCCTCCCACTAAAGCTTTATAGAAAACCACAGCTTCCCTGCACTACTGTGTGTATGTAACTGTTAAGCTGTCTGACTTGTGTGAAAGGCATTGGGTGGTCTCTCTCTCCCTGTATTGTCTCTGCACATGCGCTGCCTGTCCTTACAAACACACCCTTAGGAAGAACCTGCTGTGCAGCTGAAGGGATGACCTGCCTCCATTCAGCATTTGCAGGCTTTTCTCCTCCAGGGGACGAGGACTCTTTTTTTCTCTTTTCCTCCCTGAAACAAGAGTCACTTTGCTTATGATGGGATGGGCAGCAAAGCCCGAAAGCAGTGTCCCACCTGAAAAGGAGGGCATTAACACCAGAGACAAGGAAAATGTTCAAAAGAGTTTTCTCCCATAGAAGCAGCTCTACCTTGAATAAACTACTTAAATACCTAACAGGTCAAAAGGACATGGCAAGCATAACCATGTACCCATGACATGTGGGGCTAGGGAAGCCCTGGGATAGACCGCTTGGGGTGATGGTTGGTTGAAGGTCTCTGAGATGGCTGCCTCCTTGAGCACCGGTATTCTTGTTCGCTAACTTGAGCCCACCAGCTGGAAGGAGGGAGATACGAACTGAGATCCCTCTCACACTGAAAAATTGCCTTTCAAATGAGGCTGTAAGCTCATTTTGGGGTGCTCTGAGCTAGCCAGCCACTCCTCTTCTGATTTTGAAGATCAGACTCTAAGACCTCTTGACACTTTTCATGCTCCCACAGAAACTATAATTCAGACAGATGGGTTTAGGTGGGCAGGGACAACTCTGGGCTCCCCAAGCATGGGGATTATGACCCTTCAGAAAGGACCCTTCAGCCTCATGAAGAGATCAGGAACCCCAGCTTTCCGCAGGTGATCTGGCAGGTGAGGGTCTCTGACCCAAGGATGAATATCCTCCAAGGGAGCAGATGTGGCACAGGAGCCTTTGGAAAAGACCCAGCAATCCTGCCTGCTGGTGGGGGAAGGGGCAAAATCCTGCTTACAACAAGATGTTCGTCTTTTGCAGAGGAAGGTGATGACAGCTGGGATGAGGGAAGGGGAAAAAAATTCAGGGCAGCACCCTGTGTGGGAAAAGATCACTCCCCTGCCTGCCCAGCTAGCTTGCACTTGGAGCCAGCCAAACGGGTCACTGGCCCCAGCCAGCCCGCGGCGTGGCGGGGGCTCACACCCCACTCTCCAGTGTCTCTGGGCAACTTCCATCTATCTGTATTCTGTGCTGGCTCCAGGGGTAAAACGCAGCTCTTTCCCGGGAGGGGTGGGCAGAGGATGCAGAAAGAAGTGGGGAAGGCAATGACTGCATCTGCCTC